>NC_092810.1:44686555-45291833 GCF_040954645.1 Diabrotica undecimpunctata | reverse complement strand
TGCTGTAACTTTTTTTTAAAAATGGTAGAAAGATTTTTCAAAGTGATTTGTCTTCTTTGAGATTTAAATTTTCATTTCATACCCTGAGATATTCCAAAAAAATATTTTTTACCCCTCATTTTTTAATTTTAAAAAAGTACTATTTTTTATTTATAAACAATTAAAGTTGTAGCCGTCTCTGATCATTGCACGTAATTTTAACTTTCAGATTCTTTTAGCTGAAGACAAAACAAAGATTTTAAAAAAAACATTCTACGACCAATAGGAGCCGAGATAATTTTTTTTTAAATCATAGCCGCTTTATTTATAACAATTAGGGAACAAATCACACGGCATTCGACAGTTAAATATCTACATTTTTAAATGGTATACATTATTTCATATAAAAAACGTTATTTTTTTATTAAAAATGAATAATAAAAACAATCAATTTCTGTGCGACCGAGTCAGAGAGGTGGTGGGGGAATCTCTCTTAGGCTCGCGCAGCGCGTAGAAAAATGAAATCGGAAGTTAAAAACAGCGGCGCTCGGAAAAATTTGCATTATCTCGGTCAAATATGAACCAATTTTGATGTTTTTTGGGGTAGCTTGAAAAAATATTAACATCTACATCATTTATATTTATGCATAAATATTTATTCAGCGCTTATGAATATGATATTATAAATATTTATATATTTTTATATATTGAGTGTGTACTTAAGAAATTAAATTACATATGTACAATAAAAATAATATTTTACTTACGTGTGATTTATTGGTCACTTTATTAATGAAAAAATTAAAAAACTATTGGACCAAATTGAACTCACAAAAGCTTAAATGAAAGGTAAAAAAATAAGGAATAATATTTTATAAGCAGTTTTGCTTCAAAATAATTACCTTAAGTGATATATTAAAAAAAAAAAGAAAAATATATGAATTTTTCACTGTTTTTCGTCCATAAAAAAATAATAACCAAAAATTTTTGGTCGCTTTTATATAAGAATTACTCAGGAAGGTCCCCCCTACAACGCCCAACTGCTACAATTAATTATGGAATTATAACACGTTTTTTTACCCACAGCCTGGACTATAAGAAGACAGAAGGAACATACAAGTGAACGTCGGAAAAAACCTGTAAGTTTTTGATTATTTATTATCATTTAGAGCAGTGCATTTTTTTTGTAAATTTAAAATATTATTAAAGAAACTAAAAAAAGCTTTCAATTTTTACTAATACTTAATTGAAATATTTTTATTCTGCATACCTTTTTACTTAAAATAATAATATTTTGTCTACTGCTAATTCAAATCTAATATTTTGATTATTTTGATATTAATTATATTCGATAATTTTGATTCTTATAGTTTGAAATTCTTGAAACATTTGATTTTCATAATATAATGACATACTTATTTTTGACAAATCGTTATTTTTATACACATTTTGAGTTCATTCAATTCCACGTATATCGTATTTGCATTTTTTATATAAAGAATTTTATTTCTCCGGTTACAAGTGATAATATTACATTTTTTAATTGATACAATAAGCGGTGTCAACAAGGTTGAGATCATTGCGTTGTTGTGTAAGGTAATCTTGCTGAGACTTTAAAAGTTGAATTTAGGTCAAACTTATATACTTACGTAGTCGAAATGCACAGATTATATACAGAACAAGAAAAACTAGGTCAAGACATAACTAAGTTTCTAATTAACTTAAGAAAATTAAGGAAAGAAAAACGTATGACAGAATACTTAAACATAAAAAAACAGACAATGGAAGAATTGTGGAGCGACTTTGAACTTCAAAACAGAGAAAATGAAGAAAAGGGTTCAAGAGATGATAAATATTTTACATCTAACTTTTACGAGCAAGTACAAAAAAATATGAAGAAACGAAAAAGACGTTAGAGAAATTTATTAAAAATTCATACAAGTCTTCGACAAAAATTACAGAAGTAGAAATTAGGATGGAAAAACTTCATCATTTATTGGAAGACGACGAAAACGATGAAGATATAGGTACAAGGGGATTTAAAAGAAGAGTTACAAAAAAAAGATGCTTTAATAATGGAAATAACTTTGGACAATGAACAGGATGCACTAGAAGAAGGTGAAATAGAAAGATTTTATATAATGAAAAGAAGGGTGCGGTCGATCATACAAGAAAATAAGAGATTGGAGGCGGAAGGATGTGAGAAAGAAAAAATAATATTACCCCAAGTGAAGTTACCCTGTTTTGAGGGAAGGTATGAATCCTAGGTAACATTCTATGATAGTTTTAAACGTTTGATACATGAGAATAACCAACTATTAAATGTGGAAAAAATGCAGTATCTGAAGATAAGCCTCCGACGAGAAGCAAGTAGAATAATACAACATTTAAACACAACAGAAGCAAACTACAGTGTTGCCTGGAAAATGTTGCAAGATCGGTATGATAATCCAAGGATAAATCAATTTATATTAATAGACAAGATACTTCAGGCTGCGGAGATAAAAGAAGCGTCAGCAAAGGCGCTGAAAACATTACATAATATTCTCCATGAATGCTTAGAAGCGTTTAGTGGACTAGGTATAATGACATAGTCCTGGAGCACTATTCTATCAAGGATGAGCATGTGAAAGTGGGACACAGAAATTAGGAGATTATATGAAACGTCAATTCAAGACAGTAGGGACATTCCGACATATATGTCAACACAGGAATTCCTACAAAGAAGATTCCAGACATTGGAGATGTTGGAAACAGAAAGAAAAGGAACAGATCACAGACAACAGATAAAGAAGGAGATAACCTGTGTGGTGTGTCATAAAGAACATAAACTGTTCAAATGAACAAAGTTTCTAAGTCAACAAGTACGCGAAAGAAACAAAATCCTAAAGGAAAAGCAATGGTGCGGTAGATGCCTATTACACAAAGGAAAGTACCATGTTATTCCTCTTATAGATGTGCAAAATGTGGTGGACAGCACCATTAATTACTACACTTACCATTAATTGCATGTCAGAAGATCAGTATGATAACAGAAAGAATTCAGAAAATAGAAGGCCACAAAATAGACCAAATTCTAGTGGGTCAGGTCAGTATGATAACAGAAGGAATTCAAAAAATAGAAGGCCACAAAATAGACCAAATTCTAGTGGGTCAGAATGTCAGTACGATAACAGAGGGAATTTTGAAAACAGAAGGCCACAAAATAGACCCAATTCCAGTGGGACTAGAATGAAAAAGTGCTACTTGCAGGGCATTAGTACGAGTAAGAGACTCAAAAGGAAGCTCACACTTGATGAGAGCATTGATTGACGAAGGCTCGCAGCCATCATTGATTACAGGGCAGGCCGCTACAAGTCTCGGAATAAAAAGAAAGGCTGTCCACGCTCAGATATCTGGAATTGCCAATGAAGACCAAAGGACGTCGAAATGGAGCGTGATATTAAACTTAGAGGCGCATTTCAAAAATGAATTTGAAATGAAGACCGAAGCACTTGTACTACGAAAAATAACAAAAAATCTACCGGATAAGGAGATACATATGAAAGAAAGGAACAATAGGAACTTAGTCCTGGCGGATCCAAATTTTAATGAAACAGGTTCAATAGATATTTTATTAGGAGCCGAAGAATATAGTTTAATATTACTGGACGGAGTAGATCCAACAAAGGATGGTTTGCTCACCCAAAATACAAAATTGGGTTGGATAATGTCATTGATAGCACAGTAAGAAAATATTCCTAATGTACAAGTACTTAGCATAATATCTAGACGACAGATGGATGACGAAATAAAAAAAATACTGGGAGTTAGAAGAAGTAGATCAAAGCCAAACTCTCTCTCTCAAAGTAAAAAGGGATAACGAAGAAAGATTTATAGTTAAAATAGCCTGTAATTCTAATACAAGCCTATTAGGGGACTCAAATCAGCAAACATATGCGAGACTGCTGCAATTAGAGAAGAAATTTCAAAGAGACAGAAACCTATAAAAAGAGTACAGGAAATTTATAAAGGAATATGAAGATTTAGGTCATATGAAATTGAATTATACCGAAACCATAAATAAGCAAGAGTATTACCTTCCTCATCATGCAGTAATAAAAGAGGATAGTATCACAACAAAATGCAAGGCCGTGTTTGACGTTTCCAGTAAAAGTTCAACAGGAATCAGTCTCAATGATATAATGCACTCTGGACCTCGTTTGCAACAAGATCTTACAAATATATTAATACATTGGAGGTCGTACAAAATAGCATATACGGCAGATCTAGAGAAAATGTCTAGGCAAATAAAGATAGCTGAAGAAGATCAAGTTTACCAGAAGATATTATGGAGACAGTCTGTAAAAGAACCAATAAAGAAGTATCAGTTGTCAACAGTAACATACGGTACGAAGGCAGCGTCATACCTTGCATTAAGAACGATACAGAAATTATGAAATGACGTGAAATTAAAATATCCACTAGCTGCGGAACTTGTTAAACAAAACATACACGTAGACGACGTGCTAGCTGGATCACAAACGTTGGCTGAAGCTCATCAAGCTCAAACTGAGTTAACAGAAATGTTCAAAAAAAGGGGGTTTTGTATTAAGAAAGATTTAATGGAAACAATACTGGAAGAACTAAAAAGTGTCTATCTCAAAACGTTAGACAGAGAAGATATACATAAAACGCTAGGGATCCACTGGTCACCGGTTGAAGAGGTAATTATATTTAAAATAAAATTAAACGAACATAAAAAAATAACAAAGAGGCTGGTGTTATCGGAAATAGCAAAAATATATGTTATAATATAATATATTTTTGGAACAGTTGGAGACATGACTACTTGTCAAATCTACAACAGTGATATAAGTGGCAAAAACCGTCGCAAACCTAGAAAAAGAAGAAGTGGTAATAATAAAAGAGGATGACACCTCGCCGGTAAATGGCCATTAGCGAAGATAATCGAAACACATCGCGGAGCTGAGGATTTGACACGAGTCGCAACAGTTCAGAAGGCGAACGGAAAAGTAACTACTCGTCCTATACACAAGTCAATACCAATAGTACGAGAGCCCACCTCACGAAAGACAAATAGAGCACGTAGTATATGGAGAAAATTTATGGTTTGCATCCTATTTTTAGTATTTTTGAAGCTATCAAATGCAAATTTGTACAAAATTTATACCCCATCCCCCGGATTACATTCAGAGCATCTAAGCGATCTGTACATAGATCGAGGAATATTTAGAATAAAAACTCATCTAGAAAAGAAAAAAAATTTAGATGGTGAACGAACGATAGATTCAATGCTAAAAACGCTGGAAGATATGTGTAAGACAAGCAATATAATAAATTGTGATTCACTATCGAGCCAGCTAAAAGAGGAACAAGAACGAGCAAACATGATAAGTCGAGCATTAGATCTTGAAGTTAAAAGAAGACTCTTATAAGAAAAGAGTCTCCTTTTCTTAAGAAGAGGGATCTTCTAGGAACAGTCCTCACATCAGTATTTGGGGTAAATGATGAAATATACAGGGACATAGATTCTTGGACGAAAATCAAAAGGATCTAATAAACAATTTAAAACATCAGACGAAGATGATTTTACAAACAATAGCTTCGATTAACTCTACAGAAGAAGAAATAAACGGACATTTAAATAGGTTCCGAGAAGTACTGATAAACGAAACTAAGACAATGTCTAAAGGCCTAAGAAATGTCTCATATAGAGCTGACACATTAGAGAAAGAGTACATACGACTTAAAGTGGAAACGACTTATAACCGTGTAATGGAATATGCAAAAGAATATGCGAACACATATGAAAAAATATTAATTCTTCATTACAATCATGGACACTTCATAGATATTATACAACTCTGACAAATACAGTAAATCATTTCGAATGCTACAAGGTTCTTTCCATAAGGAGTAGATATAAGAAGGCAGCCAATAATAAACATGGTCGTACAAGATGAAGAAGGAGACATCGTCATTATTGGCTATTTCCTAATAATTGACAACACTAGATACAACCTACTGAGAGTTACAGCTCTTTCGTTGTCGGTGAGAGGTGGTGTTGTGCGCTCGTTGTTGGTCCCAAAGAATCTACTTGCAGTATGTTACAATAACTTACACTATTTTAAAGTGACATACGAAGATAAAGGAAGGTGTATAGAATTAAACAAAAGAGAGTTGGGAATGAGAGTTTAAACAAATGAGAGTGGATTCCAATGGGAATCATTAATATGGATACCCAGCCAAACTGTATCTTAAATGAATTATATGATATAACTACCAACACCACCTGCAATATAATAGAGTACACGATAAAGGAAACCAATTGGTTGAAAATGAGCACACCGAACCTCTGGCTAGTCGTTTCACCATACGCTATAAATTTAGCTATAATGTGCGACGGTTCTCGATCTGAACATATAATCAATCAGAGTTTTATAAAGCTGTCACCAAAATGCGTTGCTCAGACCCGAAACATAACATTACTCACATCCAGTAATGGATTGGAAACAGCAATTGGAAGTTATTTAAGACTCCCGTCAGTCCCATTGAAGAGCTTATGCAGAGGCCAATCATGAAGCAGAACAACATTCCCAGACATACTATAGATATACGGGGAGATGAGTTGCCAAATATTGTACATGAGGCAGAGCAGTTTGACGAATATATATCCGAACACACCTGGAAAACCGTTGCTAACTAACCATCAGTGGATTCCTCATTTAACCACGGCTAGTCACTATATTTATTGTTATGTTGATTGTCATTATGTGGAAGGTAGTCAGATATATTTAAAACTCCGAGAGAGCCAGAAAACAAAGGCATCAAGGTTCTTGCATCCAATCTCATTCAGCGCCTCGTAGACACACGATATCAGAACCAAATTTAAGTAAAACTTTAGAGAAAGCGATCAGTTTCACTTAATGAGCTTAGATTTTAATTAAATAGTTTAGCTGAATCATAAATTCTAAATATTCAAGTTATAGGTAGTACTGGTCGGGTGAGATAATAATTCAAAAACCGAGTGAATTAGTGTTATATTATTATTATTATTTTATATTTTATATGTGTTTAGATATTTTCTATTGGTCGTCTGTTTCTTTTATATAGTGTCCAATATGTCCAATCACAAATTAATCCCTTAATTTGTTATCTCACAATATTCTTAACTTATTAACCTTTTATAGTTTCACCGTGTATAGTTGAAACATTGTGAAATTAGAGTTCATTCATCTGCAAACTTATTAAATTGTCAATTTCAAAGTGTTGCAATAACGGACTAGATTGAATTGTATTATTGTAATTGTAATACTAACTAATTGTAAGCTCATAGTTCAAAGTTTGTTAGTATGATAGAAGCATTAACCTCTGTTCTGAGGTATACATCATTTGTGAAATTATAAATTGGGAATATGAGCTCATTTGATCGCAGTCTATTATAGACAGTTACCCAACTAACATCTATAGTGTAATTATTAGTAGCTGTCAATAAAACTATAATTTTTACTTCACGATTTCAACATTTTATTGTATTACCATCGTCGATCGAGAATAATAGACAAAAGAGCATTAGAAAACAGTTCCATCCTGATATTTACATCGAATCTGTCCATTTGGGAATAATGATTCGTTTAATTTTATCCCATACGATGCTCCAGTCGTCCCGTCCAGTAGGTAAACTAATATAAAATATCTAAAATAAACACTTATATTTGGGAGGTTCGATATAATTTTTTTAAATAAGATTTTTTACATCTGGTTTTGCTAACACTTTCGAAAAAGTCACGTGCCGCCAGCGTGTCTTCATTCTCAAGCGAAATTAAAGTTTTTTGTGCATTTTTTAACGGTATTTACCTTTAGTATTTAAAATCAAATAGCGATAAAAAGGAAAAGACAGTTAATATTTGATTTCACGTACAGGGCGCTTGCGCATCCGCTTATACGTATTTCGGCCTAATAGGCCTTATCAGAACGGCTTTCGCAATCGCTCTGAACGTGAAATAAATATTTTCTGTCTTAGGAAGCAACTCTAACATGGCTTCGTATAGACGCAATGTAGCGACATCTGATAATAAAATCGTAGACTAATTTTCGAAACCAAATTCAGAATTAAGCTTTAACACTAGAAACACCAGAGCGGTCATTTTGACTGCTTTTCATTTTTGACACTCTGTATTACCTATTCATAAATGTTTTAGAAACTTGATAATTTATGACTTTTCCTAGATCTATTTGAAGATTATAATTTCTCGTTTACAGATACTTAGCGTAATTACTTTTTAAGATATGGTAACGTATACCTAGAACTACCATATAGCAGTCATTTTGACTACTTTCTATTTTCGACCCTCATTAGTCTAAAGTATTATATTAGTCATTCATATTTATTTTACAAAATTTATGATTTGGGACTTTATTATTTACTTGAGGATTATAATTTCTTTTTTACAGGTACTTAGTATAATTACATTTTGAATATATTTATGTTGATGTCTACCTAGAAAAATGCGCTCCTAATGACGAGGTAGTCTAATTTTTGTTCTACTTTTCTGGGAAGTTTTTACTTATTTTATGTATAAAATAAATCGAAAATATTTGTTATTATGTAGTTTGAGTATACTCTTTGCAATTGCATGTTCAATCTGTATTTTGATTAATTTTACATTGTGATTTTTATTATTTCTGCTGTTATCATGTCTCGCCGATATTTGACTCAGCAGGAGCTATTAGAGTGTCTACAGAATTTGTCAGAAGATGAATCTGTAGCAGAGTTATCTGATGAAGATGTATCTGATAATGAAGTTGACGAGTATGTGCCTAATACAGTTGATCAAGGACATTCATCGGGCAGTGATTCTGAAGGTGAAGTTGAGATTGAGGTGATGCCCAGTACTTCTGCTTCAACTTCGAATTCAGACTTCAATACATCTTCAGAAATGATTACCAACCAGGTAAGAGGAATTTGCAGAAGCAATTTGGAGAATTCTTCCATAGATACCATAGGATGGGAGTTACTTGACAACAATGCTAGTACACCAGGTAAGCAACTATATTATATTAGTAGTTTCTATTTATGTATTCACTTAGGTGTATAATATTTTTGAGCATATTCTTTTTGATGTCACGAATATTGGCGATAATCATGGCAATATTTACCTTATCTGCAGGATGTTCTTCTTCCTGGACCCCGTTTTCCAAATATTTTTCCTTGCAGGATGGCTTGTAGAAGGGCGCATCTAGATTCATTTCGCACGATGTTTTCGAAATATTGTAACTTTCGAGATTTGATAGTGGTCCACGGGATTTGAAGTGTTCTCCGATTTAGCCACAGCTCGAATGCTTTCAATTTTCTGCATATATCTTCGTCAAGGTCAACTGTTCAACACCATAAAAAAGAAAAGAGAAGACGTAGCATCGCAGCATCCTTACTTTTATACCAAGAGAGAAGTTATGGCTCTTAAAGAAGGCCCCCATCTGGTTGAAGGTGGATCTAGCTTTTCCGATGTGCGCTCTTATTTCTTGGTTGTTGTTCCATTCTTTATTTATTACGGTGCCATTTATTTAAATAAATAAATAAATGAGTATATACCTGCATACTAATTTATCTCGTTCATTTTAGGAAGGCGTACCAGTCAAAATGTTCTAAAGGAAGCTGCTGGACCAACCCCTCATGCTAAGAGAAGCATTATTAGAGATTCTGCAGCTAGTGCATGGCGGCTGTTGATTGATGAATGCATACTCTGTAACATAAAATCATGTACTGTTGCTGAAGGTAGAAGAAAACTCAAAGATGAAAATTGGCAAATTTCTATTGAAGAAATCGAAGCATTTATATCCTTACTGTATGCTAGGGGAGCTTATATGGCACGAAATGTTAGCATAAAGATGCTGTGGTCTGGTACATGATTTGAGAAACAAATTTACACAAATAATGAGTTTTATCCGTTTTGATATGAGAAATACCAGGTCTGAGCGATTATCAACAGATAAATTTGCACTTGCGTCGGGAATATGGAACCCATTTATAGAGAATTGTATATTATGTTATACACCTGGCGAAAATATAACTATCGACGAACAGCTTTTTTCCACGAAGGCAAGATGCCGCTTTACCCAGTACATGGCGAATAAACCCGATAAGTTTGGAATTAAATTCTGGCTTGCAGCTGATGTAGAGTCCAAATATTTGTTGAACGGATTTCCTTACCTGGGGAAAGATGAACAACGACCAGCCAATCAACTTCTGGGGGAACATGTTGTTAGCCGTCTAATGGAACCATTTGTAAATAAAGGAAGAAATGTCACGACGGATAATTTCTTTACGTCCATAAAGTTTTACAAAAGAAACTAAAAGAAATTACAAAAGAATTACAAAAGAAGGCTACCAGCATTGTTGGAACAATCAACCGAACAGGAAAGGATATTCCACCGTCAGTAAAAAATGAAAAGATGGAATTGTACAAAACAAAAATTTTCAAACACGAAGATTTGACGCTAACGACGTATCAGGGAAAAGTCAACAAAAATGTTCTAGTGCTGAGTTCTTTACACTCGAATGTTATTAAAATGGGCACAGATAAAAAGAAAAAACCGGAAACCATCATCTTCTACAACCAGACCAAATACGGAGTAGACGTTGTAGATCAGATGGCTAGACTGTATTCAACCAAATCTGCTTCAAGAAGATGACCGTTGCAAGTTTTTTTTAATATTTTAGATATGGCAGGAATAAATGCTTGGGTTCTGTATAAGAAAGTTACGGGCAGTCAAATATCTAGGCAGGATTTTTTACTTCAGTTAGCAGAAGAATTGCGAGAAGATCACATGACTAAGGGCAGGACAACATCAACGGATACAAATCCAAGAGGTACAAAAAACCACCAAATAATAAACGTAAGCAGTATCAAACAGGGAATTGCAACAAAAATAAAACATTTGAAATTTGTCATATATGTAAAAATTTTGTGTGTGGGTCATGTACAAGCAAAATTAAAAAATTTTGCTACTGCATAAATTGTACTTAAATAATTAAATAATTTATTTAAATATATTAAATACGTCTTTTATTATTAGTTATTAACTTAATATAAAACGGCTGGCAATAGAAAATTCTAATATCCGTCATTTTGACCGCCGGTGGTGCTTCTAGGTATGCACAAATGCTGGTGCTTCTAGTGTTAATCTGTGCCTTCTAAGAATTGCAAGGCAAAACAGACGTTGATAAAGATGTTACGAGAGACATGGGGAATCTAAAAATTGCATTCCACAACATATCTCCTCAACTAAGCAAAATTCTTAGCGAATTGGTTTATAGTACTCGTACAGAGTATATCGAAATAAAAAGGAAAATACAGTTAAGATTTGATTTCACGTACAGGGCGCTTGCGCATCCGCTTATTCGTATTTCGCAATTATGATTATCTTTACAAATATTGAGCACTTCTTTTGTAAAATGACTCGAACGATTGTCTCCTATTAAGACCTTCTTTTCTTCAATTAAACGAGCATGAGCCAAAATTATAGTCTTAAACCAATCGGTAAAATAAATTGCATCAAACCATTCATGATTAGATCGATTATAACTCGTACCTTTACTGCAGCAAAGATTTTCACATCATGGGACGCCTCTAGGACCTCCTTGGTGCCAAGAACCCCACAAATTTGTAGCATTATAAACTACATAAGGCGATAATATATCTCCAGTTGCCGAAACATATAACATAATTGTCACAGCACTTTTAGTATAATCTATTATATTGTCTGGATATTTGACACCTCTTTGATAAATTAGTTTCTTTTTCCCCGGATCATCACTTAAATTACTTTCGTCGTAATTAAATATTGCAGGAGGGTAGACACCTTCAAGTGTTTTGCTTAATTCCTTAAAACAATTTGTTAATGTGTCAGCATCGACGACAGCACGAGCTCTTTTTATGTTGTTGTTTAAGCGTTCACTTAAAATTTGTTTGTCTTTCTAGGAACCCCTTAGTCCAATCGTACCCAAGAAAATTATTTTTAAAGAGTGAGGTTTACCAAGACGGTCTAGGTAAGCTTTTGCAGTTTAACGAAGATCCAATATATTTAATGGGAATCCTCAATTTGCACAAGTAATTACTGGATCCACAAAATCATCTTCTTCAACTTTGGTAAATGCTGTTTAATGCATCGCCCATGTATTCTGTTCATTAACGTACCCTTTGGAATATTGTATTTTTTCGATGCTGCATTAGTACTTATTTTTCCATCTAAATCTTCTGCGCTGTATTGTTTAAGAATTTTTGCACCATCATTACGCTTATACACCCTCGCCATTTTACAAATTTATTGTCGATAAGTTCGTAATTATTTTTAAAAATATTTTACGTGTCAGCACCCTTCCACGTTTCAAACTAAACTAACAATGAAACAATAACCAGCGCCGATTTAGTCTAGCTACGATACAAGATCATGCAAGTTTTGACCTGATGGGACATCTTTACCTCGGCGCGGCGGTTAACTTCACCCCAAATTCAAGCGAAAAGTGCATAAGTTGACAAATTTTAAGATTATAACGAAACTATTTTATTCAAAATTAGTAACTGGTATTTTTATCTACATTTAATGATTCGTTGAAATATTACCAACAGTTGCCAATAATATTTTTAGTTTAATGATTTTTGTATCAAAGATTAGGAATATTAATTTTCTTACAAATTAAGTTAATAATTTCGAGGTCGAGATTTTAGTATATACAAGGTGGTCCAGAATTATGTACATTAATTTCTAGAGCTCATAGTACGTCCAAAAATAAGGGTACTTCTTTATGTACACTTTTTTATAAAACTGAATAATAAGGGAGATACAACCCTTTAAAGGGGTGAATTGAAATTCTTATTTTTTCAAATATCTTTCAAACGGTTTTGAATACGGAGTTCATATTTTGGGAGTGATTATAAGACATTAGGATAATTAATTTCATGTCACCACTTACCACATCCTATATTAATACAGGGTAGTTTTGGGGGGTAAGTGGGGGTTATTGCGTCACATGTTTTTTAATTTTTACATATTTTAAAAAAATATTTTAAAAATTGTTTCCTTAGACTTTTCTACCCAAAAAAGGTGCTCTTGTAATATTTCGATAGATATCACCGTTTTCGATTTATTTAAACTCGAAGGTATACATGTATTTTATTGTAATCGTTACATTTCTTAATATTCATCAAGTATGCTTTGGAATTGACACTTGTGTTAGCAACAACACTTTAATCTCAAGTAGTCTATGAATTGTCAGTGACGTTTAATAACAATTAAATTATTTTATCTACACTTTTATTGTACTCGACAGTGAAATTTGTTTAACACGTCTCTTTTGCTATATTTTTAAATTTGTTTGCCCGCAATATGGCACACTATTCAAATTCTGAGATGACAGACATACTTTTAGTATTAGGGGAATGTTCGGGAAATGCTGCTGCCGCTGTAAGACGCTACAGAGGAAAGTATCCGAACATAAATATTCCCAATGTCAGGACTTTTGTAAGTACTGAACGACGACTGAGAGAAACCGATTGTCTTCAAAGAAGGAATACAGATGCTGGTCGTCGTAGAGAAGCAAGAAATGTTTTCGTTGAACAGCAAATATTGGATGCTGTAATAAATAACCCCACAATAAGTACACGCAGGTTTGGATTAAGAACGAATATTTCCCATCAAAGTGTTTTAAGAGTTCTGCATGAAGAGCAATTACATCCTTACCACTATCGACAAGTGCAGGAATTGTTACCTGACGATATGCCACTTAGAGTTGATTTTTGTGAAGTATTGCAAAATAAAGTTCAAACTGCACCAAATTTTTTAAGCAACATTCTGTTTACAGACGAGGCCACATTTACAAGACAAGGTATGTTCAATTCTAGAAATATGCACTTCTGGGCTGAAGAAAATCCAAGGGCTACAATGGAAACTCACTTCCAACACACGTTCAAGATAAACGTTTGGGCAGCTACTTTAGGAAATAGTTTCATAGGATACCACATCTTTCCCGGAAATTTAAATGGTAACATGTATTACAATCTTCTAGACAATATTTTACATGATATTTTGGAAGATATTCCATTACAAATACGAAGAAACATGTTTTTCATGCATGATGGTGCTACACCACATTATACAAGAATTTGTAGAAGGTGGTTACATGAACATTTCCCTGATAGGTGGATAGGCCGGAGTGCGGATGCACCGATTCATTGGCCTGCTCGTAGTTGTGATCTTAATCCAATGGACTTTACAGTATGGAGTTATTTGAAATCAAAAGTGTATAACACTCCAATTAATACAGTAAATGCGTTAAGAGACAAAATTGAACAAGTATTTACCGATTTACAAAACGATCCAGTAATATTAAATGGATTAATGCGTTCGCTAAATAAAAGAATTTGATTATGTATTCAACAAAATGGAGGACATTTTGAACAGTTGTTGTGAAATATTATTTTCGCCATTAATTAAATGTTAAGTATTAATTAAGTTTTCCATTAATTTGTAATATTATTGCTAACACAAGTGTCAATTCCAAAGCATACTTGATGAATATTAAGAAATGTAACGATTACAATAAAATACATGTATACCTTCGTGTTTAAATAAATCGAAATCGGTGATATCTATCGAAATATTACAAGAGAACCTTTTTTGCGTAGAAAAGTCTAAGGAAACAATTTTTAAAATATTTTTTTAAAATATGTAAAAATTAAAAAACATGTGACGCAATAACCCCCACTTACCCTCCAAAACTACCCTGTATTAATATAGGATGTGGTAGGTGGTAACATGAAATTAATTATTCTAATGTCTTATAATCACTCCCAAAATATGAACTCCGTATTCAAAACCGTTTGGAAGAATTTCAATTCACCCCTTTAAAGGGTTGTATCTCCCTTATTATTCAGTTTTATAAAAAAGTGTACATAAAAAAGTACCCTTATTTTTGGACGTATTATGAGCTCTAGAAATTAATGTACATAATTCTGGACCACCTTGTACAAGAAAAGAAACATTTTCAACTTTTCAGTCAAATCCACCCCAGCGGTCAACTACACTCCATTTCTTGTACTAAAAATGATCAAATATTAACCAAAAGTGAGGTTATTGTTAATTATCCGTAACAATTTTTTAAACAAATTATTATTATTAATTTGTAAAAAGTTTTTATATGCCAAAGGGTCTTCTATTAATAATTCTTCATTCAACATATTTAATATTCCTTTGCCTAATCCTTTCTATCGGTCCATTTTTTCTCCACTTACGGTTTTTTTAAGAAGCTTATGATTTTTTTTTCTTTATAGCTAGCATCATTATTACAATTAAAGATACTGCACATAATTGTAGCTTCTTTTTCACAGTCATTACTTCATTGTTAGGTTATCAATACAAAATTGGTAGAGCGCATGCCTAAATGCTAATTAAAATTAAGATAGTTGCTAACACAAACATACATTTTTCATACTAAATCGACTCGCGCACCTAAAAATATTTTAGTACTGAAATCAGTGTTGAAATTAGCATAATGGCAAGCGGACATAAAACGGGACTTTATTGTATTCAAATAATATCAACCATAACTTAGTAGAAGATATTTTCCTAAAATGGCATTAATATAAATACAAAAAATAGGTCAGGAACATTTCATACCTTTTTCTTATGTATATTTTTCTTTTTACTGTTTTTATTTTTACAAATTCTTTCTTCCTGTATAAAATTTGGTGTTTGTGAATCTATAACTATATTTCAAGAATTTTATAAATATAATTGATACAATTTTTATAAAATAATATTATGGTATTTGTCACTATTCGATTTACATAAATACAATCAGTCACTCAAACTATCACGTTTGGTTTTGTCGAGTTCAAAAGTTTTTACAACTGTAAATATTTCGGTATTTGCTAATAATAAAAAGATAATATACAACACCAAAATAAAAATAAATACTGCAAAAATATTTATCAAACTGCTTCTTCAACTGATAAAATTGTTCAAGGAAATGCAAACAAAGACAAATACAAGCACTACTTTTACGTGCTCACCAAAAGTATTGGGAAAACCATGAAGCTTTAAAATGAATTTGTTTTGTGTACTCAGGCTAATATCAAGCGTAATACAGTACAAAACATTTTCTAAAATAGTGCAATAATAAAATAAAATGATAAAAAAATTTAAAAAAGGTGCAGTACAGAAAGTAAGTAAAGAAAATTTAATATTTTATGCTGTATGTCGATTTTCCTTTTTTAATTATTATTAACTATTTTTAACTATTTGTTGGACGATTGGAATTGGAATGGACGATTTTGTTTAACAAAAAATAGTCTGAACACTTGGGATTATTGTGATAACAATATGAGTTCTTTTGTGCAAAAGTTCATATTTTTATCATGCATTTACTTTGAGATTTAAACAATTAAACAATAAAATCTTATATTAAAATAGATATTTTTGCACTATTTAATTGTGTCATTAGTAAAAAAATCCATTGCAAAATAACAAAAACAAGGCAACATGCTTATAATATGGTACTTGAGTAGCCATCACTGCAGTCAGAAGCATTCATAAAAAATATAGCGAAAACTTTACATATATAGCATTTTTCACATAAAAATGCTTGCACGTCATTCAAGATTTACGACGTCAGAACCCCACAGCGTTGCCAAAACATCAGAATAGTTAGTAAATGAGGAATTTTTAAAATGTCAACTATTTGTCAAACTATTATATTAACAGTAAATACACTTAGTTTTAAGACTACTGCAACACACTAAAATACATAAGAAAACATTTTAATACAAAATTATATATTCTAAATTTTAAACTTACCTCTTTTAGGGCTGTAATAGTAAAGACGTCCCGCCATTATTTCTTGTTCAAAATTATCTATCTTATATGAAAGCTTATCAGCTTTCTAGAGACTATTTATTTGTTTTGACATAGCACAATCACAATACACAACAATAATTAGTTTTTAAAGCTATTAGTCTAAATTTAATATGTATTTATAAATACAATTTATTAATATATATTATATTATGACCAAATTGTGTAAGAAATCAAAACATAAACAAAATTCTTACTCTAAAAAAGCGGCAACACATTATACACTTTTGCCACACGCTGAACTGTTAATAAAATTTGAAGTATTCCGGTATCAGTTGCGTACAATTATCTAATCTATTTAATTAAAATTATTATTTTGTGCAATATTAGACTTGAAGAGTTATTTCATAAAATTTATATTAATAATAATAACAAATGTTTTTGGTTATTTAATCAATATAATTCTAAAATTTTCAATATAATGATGATTACATTTTTCTGATTATTACACCATGTTGACGCCTATGAAAGATCGAGCAGTTCCGTATGGGTTTCGTATTATAAGCTGTGTTAGAAACATTTGAACTCTAAGGTTGACGTTCTGGAAATTTTAAATACAAGTGACGTCACTTTGTATAAATCGTGACGTGCAAGTGTTTTACTTAAAAAATGGTATACTGGTATACTAATACCAAACTGCTAGGTACCTATGATCACAAAAAATTAATAACAGACTCGGTCAAAAAGGCAAAACTCAAATTTTGCAAGAAAAATGACACCAAAAGCGAAGAGATTAACAATAATACACCTCTGATGAAAATACGATGAAAGCTAAACAAAAAAGACAACAAAGAAGAATATAAAGAACTAAATAAAATAATTTCAGCAGAATTTAGAGACGATCTGCGAAGATATAGTATGTAGTTACTCAAACAGTACAAGAGGTTTAAAGATAATGAAAAGATAAAAAAAATCGAAAATAGGAAAGAGAATTAAAAAAGAAATATGCAAGCTGAGATAAAGTAAGAAAAGGTAAACAGGACATTCTTAAAATGGGACACCCTGAATTAGGACACCCTGTATAATTATAAATAATAAAAATGCAATAATTTTTTTAATATTGTCTTTTTATTTGATAATTTAACATTTTATGGATATTTAATATACAGGGTGCGGCAGATAAACGGCCAATTAGAAATATCTCGATAACTAAAGGTAACTTCATCATGAAAATTAGTAGGAATAGGTTTTGAAGAGTGACCTATTTATTGAAAATATTTTCATCTACTTGCTACTTCCGGTTAGACCGGAAGTTGCCTATAACTGCGTTTTTTTATGGGACACCCTGTATATTTTTTAATTTTAGAAATATTCACGTAAATTTGAACATTTTTTGTTAATCCTCTATACCTATTGTGAACCGTTTTTAAGTTATAATGGTTTTTATATAAAAATTACACTTTTCTACCCTGTATATAAAGTTCAACATCCTCTAATGTAATTTAAATTAAAGAGTTTAAATTCCTTAGAAACTTCGATATTTTAATATGTTTTTACTATTAATCTGTATTGGTATTCCCTATCTCTTGCAGTTTTCAAATAAATTACTTTTATACATTTTTGTCACAAAAAAGATTTTTTTCCTAGACTATGTTGCATTAATTTACAACTTTCATATTGTAAGTTAAACAATAAACAATTAAAAAGATGCTATCAAAGAAAATAGGCAATAGCTTATTAATGTAATAAATGTTCAAAATGTTACCCATATAATAATGCTGGATAATCATATAATGTTTATTAGATTGCTTCCATCAAGAGTTCCATATAGTGGAACTCTAGGGGTAGTTTACCCCCTACATGGGGTTGATTAACTCGAACTCACTGGATACTTATAATTACTTTATTGGTTCTCTAAGTACAATAATGGAGAGAGTACCCAGTTGAGGATGACAACGCTAGCTTTCACTGGCTAGCTTTCTCCTAATTCTTAATGATCTACTCCCGTTATTTTCCGGGTATTTAACTCACGTGCTTTTGTTTATGCATTTATGTTTTTCCAATATAATTTGTACACATTATTAAACAAGCTTTTGATTACATTGCAAATTTCACTAGGTCAGCGCGTGTTCTAGTTACACCGATATTTTCAATGTCATAAACAAACAATCGCATTGAGCAATAAGCAATGAATAATATTATTAAAAGGATTTTAAATTTTTAAACTGAATTGGGTTACTTAGATCTGATTTCTGGATGCTTAATTAAATCCCTTTACACCCATCAACCTCCAATCATTTATGAACTCTTTTAATCAGATTTTCATTATTAGCTCTTGATATTGATTCTTTATTTATTTACTTAAGAACTTGAGGGACTTTATTTATTATAGGCTCCTCAGTAGTGATAGGCTCAGAGAACACCTTATTTTTAACATGTCTCTAAATATAGTAGTGACAACGGGATCTTGGTGACCAGAGAAACGGATCTTTATTAGCTATACGTCTATAGCTAAATATTTCATTAAGTTTAAATTTTCGTCAATAATCACGAGAGCGACTATCTTATTATTTTTCACAGCACAAAATACGTTGAATGAAAATAATGCTTAAAATTTACTATCCTACGTGAGCTGAGGATTTTCGTCACTCCAGAAGTGACTGTTATGATGGTTAACCATGTCATTTTTTGTAAACTTCGATTTATCACACCAAATAATTTTTGTGTAAAATCTTGATCTAGGCATTTCATTAAAACTCATTCAAAAAATTCTACACGTCTTACATAATCTCCAGGATGTAAATGTTGAGCTAGGACAGCCTTAGGAAGATTCTCTGCAACTTATCTTCAAGTATCAATATACTCATAAGAATTCTTAGATGTTACGTCTTTAGTAGCCTCCTCTATGAAGTATAAAGCTGGAGCCTTACAGAAGATGTTATAAAACGATTGAAATGTGGTGTTACCGACGTATGTTGAGGGTTTCATATATACACCACACAAGTATTATAACTATTCTCCGGAGGCTAAGGAAAGACAAAGAAATTATCAACACCGTAAAGAACAGAAAATTGGCTTACTTCGGCCACATCATGCGTAATAATAAATACCGACTTTTACAGTTGATTCTACAAGGCAAGATTGAGGGTAAGAGAGGCCCTGGACGTGGGCGTATATATTAGCTGGCTAATCTTAGGAAGTGGACTGGTCTAACGTCAACTGGTCTATTTCGCACTGCTGTGAATAGAATAAGATCGGTCAGTGTAATCGCCAACATCTCTAGAAGATATTCGCATTTAGAAGAAGTAAATGTTGAGCTAGTGTATACGATTAAAGGGTTCAATGATGTTTTTAAAAATTCTGTGAATTTTTTATGTCGATCATCATCATAATCGGTGGCATTGCAACTCGTTATGAGCCAAAGCCTTCTTCAGAACAATCTTCCATTCGCTCCTGTCTCTGGCAACTCTTCTCCATGCTTTAATTCCGATGAATTTTAGATCATCCTCTATGTTGTCTTAATACCTAAGTTTTTGTCTTTCTCTGGCTCGTCTTCCCACTGGTTCTGTTCGGTTGAAAATGTTTCTGATCGTTGCGTCTTCACCTCGCCTAATTACATGTCCTATCCGTCGAAGGCGTGCTAATTTAATACATTTTACAACGTAAGGTTCCCCAAAAATTCTGTATAACTCATAGTTGTAGCGCCTACGCCACAAACCCTGTTCTTGTACTCCTCCATATATTTTCCTTAGAATTTTTCTCTCGAAACGTATAAGCAATTCTTGGTCGTTCTGTGTAAGTGACCACTTTTCTGACCCGTATGTTAACACTGGCCTTATTAGTGTTTTATATATGGTAACTTTAATTTTTCTGGGTAGTTTTGGGGCCATCTGTTTCCTCAAGCCATAATAGCACTTATTGGCAAACACTATTCTTCTTTTAATTTCTTCGATGACATTGTTGTCTTTGGTCAGCAGCGAGCCCAGGTAGACGAAGGTGTCCACACCTTCCAGTTCCAGATCGTCAATTAATAGTCTAGGTATCTGGTTGCCTGATCTAGTACAATACATATACTTGGTTTTATGTGCGTTTATTTTTAATCATATTCTCAGTACAGACGCCCTTAGTGATGGAAATGCCTCGATCAGAGATTCTGTGAACCTAGCAATAATGTCTATGTCATCTGCATATCCGACCACTTGTACAGATTTATTAAAGATGGTGCCATTCGTATTAATATGGCACTCTTGAATTACTTTTTCTAGTGCAAGGTTAAATAAGAGACACGACAGTCCATCTCCCTGTCTCAGTCCATTTTTACACTGGAAGGGTCTGGAAAAGTCGTTTTGGATTCTGACTACACTCTCTACGCCTGTGAGTGTAAGTTCCGTTAGTTGAACAAGATCAAGCGGCATTTGAAATGACACCATAGCCTGTAGAAGTTTTGTATGCGGCTTTGAAATCCACGAATGTGTGGTGGGTATCGACTCCGAACTCAAGCATTTTCTCAAGAATCTGCCTGACTGTGAAGATTTGATCCGTTGTTGATTTATTGGGTCGGAACTATTGTTCATATCGATACCAGTAATAATTGCTCATTACCGTAAAGATGAATTTGGATTAGCTGCCAAATATCCCAGAATATCTATGTGTAAGTCTATACTATCGACGTGGGTCCTTTTACTTATAAACTGACCAAACTGGAAACAGTTGTTCAACAAACGTTTTACTCTCACCAAAAACACGGCTAGTTCTGGATACTATTCTGTTACACTCACCGTAAATTATAATTAAATTTAAGAAATCATCATTTGTATATCCTAAATGAGCCATTAGTATGTTGTTAAGAAAATTAGGCAAACTATTATCATAACTGTCACCCAATAGCATACCACAAGGTTACTACTAAACATTAACAATAACTGATATTTTTCTCAGAATATTCCATAGGCTACTTGATAAAAAAATTCTTGTGACAAAAATGTATAAAGTTAATTTATTTGAAAACTGCAAAAGATAGGTATAATAAATACTAATACAAATCGATAGTGAAAAACATATTTTTCTAAAATAATAAATCACATACATTTGAAAAAAAGGAATTAGGCGAAATTTTAGGATGCCGGTTTTATGCCAATTTCGACAGCACCCTGTATAATAAAACAGACAACTTTATAGTTTAAACGAAAATGCTGTATCTGGTTAATAAGTTTCAAAGGAATTTAAACTTTTATTCAAATTACATTAGAGGATATTGAACTTTATATGCATTTTAGAAAATTGTAATTTTCATATAAAAACCATTAAACATAACTCAAAAACGGTTTACAATAGGTATAGGAAAGTATTAACAAAAAATGTTCAAAATAACGTGAATATTTCTAAAATTAAAATATATACAGAGTGTCCCATTAAAAAAAAACGAAGTTATAAGAAATTTCCGGTATACCGGATGAGATGACAATATTTTTATTAAATAGGTCACTCTTCAAAACCCCGTCATTCCAATTTTCATGATTCAGTTACCTTTAGTTCTCGAGGTATATCTTTATACCGTCTCTAGGAAATTATAGTTGACAGTTCTCAATTCTCGTAAAGTATACATAGATAAACAGACTTTTTTTTTAAATTTGCTTTTTTTAGTTTAATACTTTTGATTAATATTATAATAGTGCCTTCGCATGTATGCAAATACTATTACCCCACAGAAATATTTTTCTCACATCCTCTATCATACTCCTCATTGTTATCAACACATTTTTGTTTGGAAAACCCAATTAAGATACGTCTCATCATAATATTTATTTAATGATGTTTTATCACATTTAAAGAAATGAATTGTAAACTTTCCTTGTCTTGTCTTTAATTGAGTTTACAGTTAGATCTTAAGGAGTTTAGTATGATACGTATCTAATGTGTGATTAATGTTTTTGACTATATTTAGTGTTAAAAATTTTGAAGGCAGGTGGAAGAGGTATTCAACAATATACAATAAAAAACATTTCTTTAAAAAAGAGGTATGTAATTTTTGCCGCTAAAAGTCACTAAATATTTTATTTTCATCTTTTTCTCATTTCTTTAAAATTTGTTCATTTAGGCATAGACAATGAGAAAATTTTTTTAGTAAATTTTAAAATAAGTATAGATAGATCATTGTGTATTTTTTAGTTAATATCCTTCTTTTGGGTTTTAATTGAATTAGAATTCAATTGAATCAAATTGCTGTAATTACTGTTTGCTCTATTTAATTGATCTTCCAGTTCTGTTTCAACCTTTCCATAGTTAGACAGTGGGATGACTAGATATTTACAACTCCATCACTTGTTCTATTATCTGATCTTTCATCTCCAATTTACATCTTAGTAAATTTGCTGTTATAATAATGTATTTTGTCTTTTTTTGGGAACATTATTATGTTAAACTTTCTGGCGGTTATATTTAATTGGTGCAGCATACGTTGTAAATCATCTTCGCTTTAAGATATTAGTATTGTATCGTCTGAATAGTAGATTATTTTAAATTGTTTTTATCTCATTTAGTAATCTTTTTTAGTTCTTACTTTTATCCATGATCAGGAACAACAGAGGGCTCAAGGAATCCCTCTGTTTCATCCTATTGCCAGCTGCAATTGAGTCAGTTAGTTCTTCTACTTTTACTTTTATTATGTTCTGGTAGATATTTTTTATCGTTTTGATTATTTCTTGAGGTATTTTTCTTGCATACAATAAGTGGATCATCATCTAGCCTTCTGCGCTCAAAGTTGAACATAGTACCCTCCCTTAATTTCTTTCAGTGCTGTCGGTCTTGAGCTTCCTGCAGCCAATTCCCATTTCTTTTTTACCATTTTTCAGTTTTCTTCTCAGAACTATGAGTTTCCTATTATTTTCAAACGTTTGTTGGATTTGTGCACTTTTATGCTTTGGGTTGTCCATCCAAATAGATTTTTGTATTCTTTTACTTTTCTCCCATACTCATACATCTCTTTACTTCAAGTTCATGATGATCTTTGCTTCTGTTACTTTGCTTCTATTTATTATTTGATTCTATTATATTTTTTCCTCTCTTTGAATAATGCTTGGGTTTGGGGAATATCTATTATAATGGCATTATGAGTGTTGCTATTTGTGTCTGAATTCTTATTGCTTTCCAGAATGCTGCTGATGTGTCCGTCAAATACTTGCATTTATATTATATATATATATATATATACATATATATATATATATATATATATATATATATATATATATATATATATATACATATATATATATATATATATATGTTCGGAAAGATTTCCGCGGTTAGAGCAATTAAACCTAGAGCTAAGATTAATACTATTATAAAAATTAATATTAAACTCTCCAGTCTTCCGGGTTGAACCGCGTTGATTTCCATTGCGCCGAGCTTTCGACATCCTCTTTGATGTCTTCTTCAGGGCTTCCGTGGCCTCAATCTCCCGAGCCCCCAGACACTACTGCACTGATCACTATTCACTATAGTAGTAAAGTGAATAGTGATCAATGCAGTAGTCTCTGGGGGCTCGGGAGACTAAGACCTCGAAAGCCCTGAAGAAGACATCAAAAAGGATGTCGAAAGCTTGGTGCAATGGAAATCAACGCGGTTTAACCAGGAAGACTGGTGAGTTTAATATTAATTGTTATACTAGTATTAATCTTAGCTCGAGGTTTAATATATATATATATATATATATATATATATATATATATATATATATATCTATATATAAATGTTACACTTGAAATTTCCGCGAGAGCTATATGTGCTTTCTTTGGCTTTCCAGGTTTTACTCCGCTTTGAATAATTTTGGTTTTGAGAAAAACCTTTATTTTGACGATCGATGTTTTAGACAAGGTCGTACGTGCCATTGTCAAATCAGGTCAGACCAGCAAGAAGCGTTACTACCTACTTTTCTATTTTTTAATTTCCTTAATGCTTCCGTTCCCTCTGCCTTCTCAATGTTTATTTCTTCATTTATAGTCACTTCTGGTGTTGGTGGTGCATTATCGTGACAGTCACATGCAGCAAATAGTGATCGACAGTGTATTATGCCCATGTTTCCTTCTGAATGTGTTTCGTTTTTATTAGTTTGTTTATCTATTTTCTTTTTTCTCTGGTCATTCTCCATTTTTCTCTTTGTGTTCCATAGAAGTCGTTTTCCATTTGTTTAAAGATCTCAATTTTTAAATAGCCCTTGAATATTTAGGTACATAAATAATTAAGATTTGAATACTGAGCATAGCAATATATGCAAAGAAAAGGCATCTCCTTCATAATTAACAAATTACAGGACAAAAACATCTTAAAATAGTGTAAAAGATGATTGTTTATTACTGTAATAAAAAATATTAGAAAGTAATTAAAAGGAGAGATTTGAAAAAGCATTTAGAGCAACCGCAATTTATTGCTAGAGATAGTCAACCCGAACATCTATTATTTTACTCATATATTCGATAAAAGATTGCACAACGAATGCAAAGCTGATCTAATTGGCAATGTAAGAGTACTAGAATGAGAACCTCGAGACAGACGCAAACCAGAAAGGCCAAGGAAAAGTTGGAGGGAAGGAATCGATAAGGAAACACTTAGAGGATGATCTATGGAATGATATAATGAGACGGATAACTTTATAAACTGATGACAATAACGTTTTGTAATTTACTAATCGGATTTCGTTGCTACTTGTTACTAAGTGTGTGGTACTTAGTGTGCTATGAGTGACATATCAAACGCGTATATTATATATTTAATTTATTTAAGATCTATAATTTAAAAAATGTATTGTTTATTCTACCAAATGCACTATAAATATTTTTTCATGTATGTACTAGATGCATATTTGACGAGTATTAAGCAACTACAAGTTATCTAAGAACTCATTCAAAAATAAATCTATGCAGCGTCATTTATTCTGGAATATTACTTTTACAAACTAAAAATAAACATACAAAATTGAACTATACTTTATTTGGAAATAAAGAATAGTACAGTTTTTAGGACAAAAAAAACACAAATTACAACGGGAATATTCAAAGCACAATACACAATACAGCACAAGACTTTAAGGCTTTGCTTTTCTGTGCCACACTGCACCAGCCTGTTTTCTTATGTCATAGTCCCATCTTAAATTTGGCCCTCTTCATGGTCTCTTAGCCCCTATTGGATACCATAGTGTAATTCTTGTGGACCATATATTGTCAGTTCTTCTCGCTAAATGTCCCGCTCAATGCTATTTTAAAGATTTAATTCTTTGGATTTCATCAGTCATCTTGGTTTTCTGTCTGATCCATTCTATTCTGTTTTTGTTATACCTAGCATGTATCGCACCATTGATCTTTGAGTGACTTTGATCTATTCGTGTCCAAGTTTCGCAGCCGTATGTCATGATTGGTAGTATACACTGATCAAATGCATTTTTCTTCAGTTGGAGTAGCATCCTGCATTTGAATATAACTGCATTTTTACCCAAAGATCTCCAAGTCAGTTTCATTCTTCTGGTGATTTCTGGGAGTAAGGAGCCAGATTTATGTATTAATTGTTTCAGGTATACATACTGATCTACTGTCTCAAGTGTAGTGTTATTTATCATTAAATATTCGAGATCCACGAGCGCATTGTACATGGTTTTTGTTTTTGTCAAGTTCATTTTTAGGCAAACTTTAATGCTAGCTGGCTTTAGATCATTTATAAGTTCTTGTAGTTCTGCAGGATTATTAGCAACCAGAACGCAACTGCAAATTTTGGATGGCTGAGGTATTCTCCATCAATGGATAGGCCTTTGTTGTACCAGTTTATTTTGCTAAATATATTTTCTAGAATTACAGTGAAGAGCTTTTCTGCTATTGCTTCTCGTTGTCGGACGCCTCTGGTAGTGGAAAATTCTGGAGTGTTTTACGGTTTGCCAATACCTTGATTGTCAAAGCTTCTATTCCTGCATCGGGATATATAGAATCAAAAACCTTTTTGAAATCTATAAAGGTTAATGCTAGCGGCATTTAATATTATTTAGCTCTATTCATTACTTATCGAAGCGTATAGATATGATCCAGGGTATTGAATCCACTTCTGAAACTAGCTTGCTCTCTTGGCTGTGCAGCAACTAATGCATTTGTTAATTTGTTGTTGATGATCTTTGTGAATATTTTGTATATGCTCGGTAGTAGACTTGTAGTTTTTGATATCCTGTTTTGCTACCTTTATTATCAGCGAGAATTATGTTTACTGTATTCCAGTGGTCTGATATGAAAAACTATGTCTGTTATGATTTTCCAGGTTTTTTGCCAGCCTATTTATGTTGTTCCACTGTTATGATAGCTATTCCAGCTGTTTTACCGCTTTTTATTTTTGTAATTGTGGATTCTACTTCTTCTGGAAGAACTTCTGGTACATCTTCTTGGTTACTGATTGCTTTTTTTAAGTGTTTTAGGGGCATTGTATATTTTTTTGTAGCATTTTGTCACCAGTTGTATTATTTCATTTCTGTCTGTAATTCTGGTGTTTTCGTTTGTTAGAGCAACGATTTGCGCCTTTCCAATGATTATTGCTTTTCTTGTTTTCTTTTAGCTATTTTGGTTTTCGATTGCATTTTCTGCCAGTCTTTTATTATATTATTTTTTTATGTGCTCCTTAATACTTTTCCTTATTGCTTATTGTCTTACACAGTTCTGTGTATTGTATTGTCTATATGTTGCTACTTATTTTTATTTATTTTCTTTGTTTTAGCATTATTTTGGTTTTATTAGACAATTTACTATATTCATTTTGTTGTTGCGGGCCTCTGATGTTTTTGGCACTATGAAGGATGATTTCCATTAATTGAGAGCTGTCAATTTGGTCATGACATGATTACATAGATTACATTGTAATCTTTCATCAATTGTCCTTTAGTAGTGATCTGAGTTTTTTTAGGTTGTTAATATTTATACCGGTTATTGTTGGTTTTGTGATTAATTTTATTTTATCAAAAGATATTAGTAAATTAACTAGTATGACAGATCAAAGTACTTGAGAACTTGAGTACTGAGTACTTAGGATATGTGATGAGAGGGCAAGAATACGCATTATTACAACTTATTATGCAAGGCAAAATCCGAGGAAAGCGAAATGTGGGAAGACGAAGAATATCCTGGCTTAATAATTTAAGGGAATGCAGTAGTGCAGAACTTTTTAGAGCGGTAGTCAACAGAGTCCGCATAGCCATGATGATTTCCAACCTTCGATAGAAGATGGAACTTAAAGAAGAAGACAGATCAAATATCCAACAATGACTAGTTTAATCACCTAAATTACTTATATGGAACAGATGACATAAAAGCTATAATGGTATTTGAAATCATACCTAATGAAAAATGTCGAGATTTAGACCTGCAGAAGTCCTGTATGAATTTAAGGATTGGAAAAAAACTCGTCCAAGAGGAGCAGAACTGGACCTGCTGTTGCGATCTCCCACTTCACTGCTCGAAACACCGCCATCAGCGCGTCTACCGGACTCTTACCCTAGCATAATCCATACTGCCTTGGGGACAATTCGCTAGATCTCTTTATTTCTCTTATCTACTTCTTCAACCATTTTACATCAACTCCTGAATGTAGGTCTCTTTCAATTGCTTCGATCTTTTTCTATCTTGCGCCAATATAATCCACTGTTTGACTGGCACTGCTCTTATGAAATTTACCCATCTCTTTTGAGGTCTTCCACTAATTCTTGTCATCCTCCTTTGTCTCCATTCTAAGATTTTCCGAGTCCACCTGTTATCATATCTGGCTATGTAATCGGCCCAGCGTTTCATTCTCTTGTTCTTATATTCTTATCGACTCCTTCTATTTAAATAAATATCTGTCTCCCTTTGTGCATGTCATTTTCTATAACAAATGGTCGTAGGATTTGTAGTTGCGTGCTTACTTTCATAAATTTCGTTTTTTTTTGGTATTTATTATTAAACCCATTTTTGTAGCTGATTCTTTTAATGCTACATACGCCTCTCGTAAAGCGTTTTCTGTTCTCCCAACAATATTGATAGCAGTAGAGGCAAGGATTTTTACTGATTTATTAGTTAAACCAATAGTTACTGTGACCTACCAATTGAATCAATAGTAGGTGGTATGTGACTTCGCATTACTGTTTCCAGAGCCACATTAAACAGTATACAGAAGAGAGGGTCTCTCTCCTGTATAAGCTGATTTGGTATTCTTAGCTCTTTCATTACTTTGAACATTTCTCTTCTATTCACAGAGTCGTAAGCTGCTTTGTAGTCTATCAATATGTGATGAGTATCAATGCCGTATTCCAGTTTTTTTCTTAAATTTGTATCATGGGTTTAAATCTGATAAATTGTCGATTTACCACCTCTGAAACTAAAAAATATTTTCCTACTATCCTTTCTGCATATGGTGCGATACGGTGACATAGTACTGTGGAAAATATTTTATACGCTGCATTTAGAAGCCTAATTTCTCTGTATTTAGAGCATTAAAAGATATCTCCTTTTTTGTGTATGGTGCAAAGTATTCGTTTATTCCAATCATTGGGGAGGGATTTCTGTGTCCATATTTCATTTAAAATCTGCTATAATGCCATTATGTTATCATGACTACTTTTTTTTTAAATAGTTCAGCTGGGAGACTATCTATTCCGGGTGATTCGTTTCTGACTAGTTTTTTAACTGAATTTTTAACTTCAAGAATGGGTGGTGCTTCCTTTTCTTTATCGTCTGTTTCCCTTACCTCATTTCTTTCGTCTTCCAGGTTTTCTACTTCTTCCTCTATATTAAGTGCCTGGTTAAAGTTTTCCACCCATCTGTTCAATACATCTTTCCTTATTGTTAGTTTAAACTGTAAAAGCATCAGTTTGTTAAATATATTGTTTTGTACCCCTTAAAATTATGCCAATTTAAACACATAAACAATTAAAAGAATTTTAAATCCAAAAACAATAATGCGTAAAAAGTGTGTAGTCGTACGTTAATATAAATATGTACATTTAACATTTGTTTCTTATCAGGGCCAACTTTTTTGCTCACTTAAACTTTAAATAAATATTTTTACTGTAAAATCCGGTCATGAAGAGATTCATTTATGTCAGTTTCAGCTCCTATAGTTCAAAGAACCAACAACGATGATATAAACACGATCGTACTTTTGAGTTGCAATATCAAGAAAAATAATAATTTAAAAGTGCATTTATACAAAACTTGCCATGGATAATAAACCTGTTGGATCGAATGATTACTCTTATACAGAGGACGAGAAAGCAATGATGGATAAAAATTTTTCGGAAGACAGTTTACCGTTAAAGATAGAAATTGAAGAGAAAAAGCGAGATACGTTTTTCTTGTTATTTATGGTCATAGCAGGTAAGTTTTTTAATAACAAATAAGGTGTTTTACTTTGTTAAATTTGGTCCAAATTTTATCTTGCACTGCTAAATATTTGGGTAACTTCCTAAAAGGTCCAACTTTTTAAAGTTTTATTTCTTTGCGGGCATATTTCTCTGCTCTGTTTGTTTTCTAAGATCCATTTAAAAATTAGGAACAAATTTTAAAATTAATTTTCTGCTTGTTTGATGATGATTGCTCAAAACACATCCAAATTTACGCAAAAGAAATATATTTAAAATTCGAAATATTGTGGAAAAAACGTGTAATGTTTGGAACCAAGTGGTAACATTCATCGGTTTCGAATCATAAGATTTTTGAATATCTGCTCGAATTTTACGAGGGAAAAGACCAGTGTTCAAATTACATATATATTTTGAACGCTAACCATTCTTTAGCGTTTCTCCAGTGGTTGAACAAAACTACCTACTAAATATATAAATATTTTTGTTAATTTTACAAAATGATATGCACGGAAATTTAAAAAAAGTAGACTAAAATAACTATAATTATATTAAATAATTTGTAATTGATATTTTAAAATCTTATTTTCTACACAATAAAATAAAATATTGTAACAATAAAACACTGAAATCTTTGTTTTCAAAACTTCTACAAAATTTATTATAAAATCTTATCACTACAGCTGTTTCGGTGGATTGCCTTTCTCAAGTGATTTATTTTTGGCATGCGTTTAAACTTTATAGTCTTTAATGAAATAGGTTAAGGAGGGGAGAACTGTTTGTCTCAAGTTGGTCATTCAGAATTATATCTGTATTTTTGACGTGACAACGTCTTAAATTAGGTTGTGGCTCGGAGTCATTTAAGAAAAAGTGTAACACCCGCTCACGTCTGTTACAGTGAGTCGCCGAACGAGAGAGAGGCCCGCCGGACCGGCGAATGCCTTGCGTCTCTCTCCCACTCAAACATGATCGGTCCGCTGCGCGCGGCACTAGAGAATTAGGCGCGTTGAATCGCTAAAGTTGAAAATCGTTGAAAGTATCGTCAGCTGTGTCTGTAGTGAAAATGTGGAGTGCTTAGATTCGTCATTTACAACAACTACAACAATAAAGGTAAATAATTGTACACTAATATTTCATTATCGTAAACTATGATTGATTGATTAATTGTTAGATTGACACAAAAGTTGAGAAACTGAGTTTATAGGTTATGTCATACTATTGACAAATGTTGATAGTGTTAAGTAAATTATTAGTTTAAATCACTCTGCAATCAATCGTAATTCAGTCGATTGAGAAGAAACAGCGCGTTTCAACTGCAAACAACTATTGTGCAATTTAATAATATTCATATCAATAAATATTCTACCGAGAAAAAGACGTTGTCACGTAAAATCTTCGCCCGTAAAACCGACTTTACAGGCAACCGATTTTTTTAATTTGTTCATTTCCATAGATTCTAACAAAGATAGCTTAAGGCGTTTATTTTGAATGTGAATTTGAAGATCGTCATTAAAAGAATGATTATGATCTAGAAGGTGAAGTGCGTATGTAGAATCTTTTTTTCTATTATTGAAAGCCCTTTTGTGTTCTGCTATTCGTTTATTAAAATTTCTACCAGTTTGACCGATGTAAGTTTTTGGGCAGTCGCCACATTTAAGTTTGTATACACCACTGTGTAAGTGGCTTTTTATTTTGGCTCTTGTTGTTTTTAATATATTTGCTTAAGTTGTTGTTTCTTCTGAAAGCTGGTTTTATTCCCTTCTTTTTATGTGTTTGGCTATTTTTGTTGATATTTTGCCTGTATATGTAATTAAGCAGAAGTTACTGGGTTTTTTCTCTGGTGGAGGAAATACTAATTTCAGAGCTTTCTTGTGTAGTTTTTGATTTAAAATTCTATTAATTGTTTGTATCCATTGTTTACGGCTGTTTGCTTAATGATATTTAATTATGTCTCGAAGTTGTATTTTGACATCGGAATTTCTGTTAATATATATAACATACTATGATAGGCTGCCAGATTATGTTGTGTGGGATGGGATGATGAATTGAGTATAGTCGTGTCAGTTTGGGTAGGTTTATGAAATATGAAGAAGTCATGTTTTAAGTCTGATAATTTATAAATCTAAAAAATTTATGGATTGATTTTGTTCTGTTTCTATTGTAAATTCAGTATGACTATGAAGTCAATTAATATACGATAAAAATTGGTCGAGGTGCCTGTTAGTTCCTGTGAAATATACCACTACGTCTACGTATCTCCTTCTTCTTCTTCTGGTTCCTATCCGTTTCGGATGTTGGAAATCATATTGGCAATCATGACCTTGCTCGCTGCGGCTCGAAACAGCTCCATTGAGGTTTTCTTAAACCATGTTCTTAAATTCCGTAGCTATGATATTCTCCTTCTACCGGGTCCTCGCTTACCTTTTACTTTACCTTACACTATAGACTGCAGCAGGGAGTAACGGTGCTGATTTCTCATAACGTGTCCCAGATATTGCAATTTTATGCGTTTGATCGTAAACACAATCTCTGGTTCCTTCTTCATTTTTTCTAGAACTTCCTTGTTCGTGATCCTTGCTGTCCATGATATTCTCAGCATTCTTCTATAAAGCCACATCTCGAATGCTTCAAGTTTTTTAATAGTGGTGTCTGTAAGCGTCCATGCCTCCGCCCCGTAAAACAACACAGAGAAAACATAGCATCTCAAATGTCTCATTTTTGTATCTAGGGATATGTTGCGACTTTTGAAGATAGCGCTCATTTTGGTAAAGACCGTTCTTGCCTTTCCTATGCGGCACTTTATTTCCTGTACATTGCTCCACTGTTCGTTTATAATAGTTCCCAGGTAGCAATACTGTTTTACTCGCTCTATCTGCGTCCCATTAATGTATAGATGAGCCCCATTTATATTCTCCTTGCTGATAATCATTTGTTTCGTTTTGTGGGTATTAATGTTTAGTCCGTACTGTTAACTGTACTCGTTTATTCTGTCTATTAGCCTCTGAAGTCCCTCTAAACTATCTGCTATTACCATGGTGTCGTCGGCATATCTAACATTGTTTACTCTTTCACCATTTAGAAGGATGCCTTCGTCTATTCCGTAAAGAGCCTCGTTAAAAATTTTCTCTGAGTACATATTAAATATCAAATAGGATAGGATACATCCCTCCACGTAGTATTTTTATGTGATCTGTTTTTTCTCCGTTAATTATCATGTATGCGGTCTGATTCCAGTAGAGTTCTGAAATTATTCTGAATTCTATTATTGTTTTGAAATCTTTGTCTCTAGATGATCCATAAAAATATCTGATAGCAATAGGCTTAGAGGATTACCCATTATAAGTCCTGCACTGTTATTTGTATATATTTGATTATTAAATTCAAAGTAGTCCTGGTTTATGAAAATTTCAAGAAGATGTAAAATTTAAGATGTAATGATTCGATTTGTAATATTTTGGTCTAAGAGGTTTTTTACTAGAATAAAAGTTTCTGTAGGTGGAATAATAGGAAAAAGACTTTTTACACCAAATGAAATTAATCTGGAGTTGTTAGGTAATTGAAAATGTTGTATTTTATTAACTAGGTAGTTCTATTGTATTTTTTATGGTAAATTTAGGTGAAAATTTAGTGTGTTCTAAAATAATCTCTACCAGTTCTTTTGAAAGTTTATATGACGGAGCTGTATAAGAAGAAACTACAGGTCTTATTGGGTGATCTGGTTTGTGTAGTTTAGTAAAAGAGTATAATTTAGGAGGCTGTGGGTTCATGATATTGAGGTATTTCTGTTCTGTTGGATTACCTATTGATTTTGAATTTTCTAACGCTAGCTTAATTTGTTTTTGATACTTTTCTGTCGGATCTTTGTGTACTGTTTCAAAATTTTGATTATATAAAAATTATATTGTTTTGTTATTATATTCTATTTTATCTATAGTAATAGTGAACCGTTGTCTACTTTTGTAAACACTATGTTGTTTTCTATTGATTAATTTTTAATTGAAATGGCTGTTTTATTCTCACTATTCACTACACACATTCTGCAATAGATTTTGCAATTATACTTTTTTCGATTATGTTAGCAGTTTTTTTTACATTTTATACCTAAATATTCTAAAGTTTTCTGATTATTATGTTGAGACAAGTTCTGTTTAAATCCATTCTCTAAAAGTTGCATCTCGCTATTAATAAATTTAATTAGGTATCAATTAAATCCATCAATTAAATAAACTATTTGTTAAACATAATAACAAAATATGATTTCCTATTAATAAATTATTTTAAATATACCATGGTAAGACAAAAAAATTAAATATATATGAATGAATGAATTCATTTATTTAAGATTTGATAATCATTAATTGTTTATAAAAAATATTTTATTAATTAAAATGTAAATGAACTTTCACTGTGATAATCAGTAATAATAACAAAATATTATAGGAAATGTTGATGTTTTGGGTAGCTTTTTTTTCAAAAATTGTTTTCACAAATTGCAATGTTTATTTTTTAAGTAATTTGATGACTAATTGCGCATTTTTATTGTATACTGAATGTTAATGATTTTATGTATATGTATATATATATATATATATATATATATATATATATATATATATATATATACATAAAACACCAACTTTTTGGGTATGCAGCGGAAGACAGAACAAAGAAGTACTCTTTTTAGTTGACCAAGCTTTATGAATAGACTGAAACACTGGGATAAAATTTCTGCAGTATGTAGCATTGATTATGGTATGTTTATTGAGATGATAGAGTTCTTGTTTAATTCCACTTGTTTTTCTTTTAAGAACAAATATTATAAACAAATTTTTGGAACTCCTATGGGAGCTAGTATCTCCCCAATTCTGGTTACATATGTAATGGACAATCTGTCGGATATTGTCCTCCAGGTTGTTCCTGTTAACGTTCCTTCTAATAAAAAGTATGTTAATGAAATTATTATGTTCTGTTATGATAATAACATAATAACATTATTATGTTATTATGTTATGACTGAGCTCTTAGACATTTTCAATAGCTATGACCCCTTCATTCGTACTCTTGAAAAAGAAGATCAAAACCAATCTGTTTCTTTCCTTGACACAATATTCACTGGAGAACTGGATAACATCATTACAATTGATTGGTATACTAACAAATTTAGCTCTGGGAGATACATACCTCAACTACCATTCATACCACAAGTCAAGCATGAAAGTGAATCTAGTAAAACAAATGACCACAAGAGTTTGTAAACTGGCTGACCCTGTTTATAGAAAGAAGAATCTTAACATTTTTTTACAATTGCTCCTAGACAACTCTTACCCCGAATCGTTACTCAGAAAAATCATCTTCAAGACATCCTCTGTTATACTTAACACACAAGAGAACCCTCCCCAAAATATAGGTTCTATGAAAGTTAGCTCTGATTCCCATTCACTGACTAACACTATTTCTAAAATCTCTTTTGTATCACTTCCATTTATTAAATATGTCACTCCCAAATTGACCAGAATTTTTGCTCAATACTTACCAATTTAAAAATTGCTTATAAAAGCACGCTATTTGTGGGATCTTTGTAGTCATTAAAAGACAAAATACCAAACTCAGATAAAAGTGATGTATACAAACTTAGTTGTTTAGTCTCTAAAGGTTCCTATATAGGTCACACCCCCCAAAAAGTTTCCAGACGTTTGACTATTCACAAAAGTGACATTAGGTTACACCCTGATAGATGTTCCCTAGCCACACATGCTAACGCAACAGGACACTTTCCATTTTTCGAATGTAAAAATCCTATCCACGGGCAGTAATTATTCAAAAAGATTACTTCTCCAGATAGCTTTTATTTTTCAAGAGAAAGAAACCATTAATAAAAAGACAGATACTAACAATTTGAGCAACTTATACTCATTATTGTTAACTTTAAATAACTACAAATCTATTAATAAAGATAATTCAGAGGCAATAATAAAGTTTCATTATATAAGTGATATATAATATCTCTTCTACTTCATAAAATAAGTCTTTTTGCCGCTTCTTTTTTAGAAAATCCAGCGCCTATCAGGTATACCAATAACTTTACATATATTGTCATTCTCTACGTTTTAAAACAAAAATTTTTTTTAGATAGTTTTCGCTATTGTTTGTAGGAGCTAGATGAGCTGTTCATAAGACCTTGACAAGTAATCTTAATTAGTGTAAGATACAAAATAAGTTTTTATTCTGTAATTTGTACTAATTCTGCTTCTTGTAGCAACGATTTGCGAAAACTTGGCCAATTAAAAAGAATACTTCTTTGTCCTGTCTTGGTATATATATATATATATATATATATATATATATATATATATATATATATATATATATATACATATATATATATATATATATATATATATATAAATATATATATACATATATATATGTATATATATATAATATATATATATATATATATATATATATATATATATATATATATATATATATATATATATACAGTGATGAGTGCCTTAAGACGTATTTCCATTTTTTAATTTCACATAAAGTAAAAACTGATTGACGACAATAAAGCAAAAATGTGAATAAAATAATTTAATTAATAGTAATTATTTAATCTAAAGTTTTAAATTATTAATCAAGAATAATTTCTTCTATGATGTGAGGATTTCATACACTCTTGTCACGGAATAATCAATATCCTTCGTGGATTAGTGGTAAGAACTCGACACAGACGTCGCAGACGATTAGAGTTCAAAACCCACATGTGATTTTCTTTTTTTTTTATTTTTTTTTAATAATATAAAATTATGCAGAGATCGTTTTGCTTAAGTAAAAATTCTACAAAATTAAAAAAAATATTCTCTATAAATAACGATGTTCTCATGCAGGCGCTCAGGCATAGAAAAACCTTCGGTTGTTCTCTGGTTCAGGGTTCAAATCCCACATGAAGGTTTTACTTTTTTAAAAATTTAAAATTATGCAGATATTATATCGTTTTGCTTTAAATCACTAGACATTTATTTCAGTTTTTATTAGAAGTGTTTGTAGTAAAACATGAAAATCTTATTGAAAAAACAACGTCGTACTTTCGAAAATAAAGTAATAATTCTTCAAACATAAAAGAACGTTCTAAATAAATGTACTTCCAAAAATATTTAAATAGGTAGAAACTTTATAAAAATAAAAAAATTATTCTAATGAAATGTATTTACAATAAATATTCGAATAAGCCTCCATTAGCAGCATAACAATAACCCAATCTATTATAAAAGTTTCGTCTAACATTAGTTAATGTTTCTGGACTAATACCTCTCATTGAATCAGAGATCTTTTCTCTTAATTCTTGGAGAGAATTAGGCCTATCGTCTTCAATTCCATATAGCTTGGACTTGATATATCCCCACATAAAAAAATCACAAGGTGCAAGATCAGGTGATCTTGCAGGCCAAAAAATATCTCCGTGGCCACTAATCAATCGATTAGGAAAAGTCGCACTGAGATATTCACTGACGATGCGAGAATTATGTGCGGGACAACCATCGTGTTGAAACCATATGGAATCGAAAGGTATTGGTAAATTACGAAGGGCTGGGAAAATTTGATTTTGCAGAAGTTCCAAGTATTTCCGCCCAGTCAACATACCGTCTATAAAAAATGGACCAATGACATGATTCCCTATTATGCCTCCCCAAACATTTACTTTTCGAGGACGCTGGGTACGAGCGACATAAATCTGACGAGGATTTCCTCGAGACCAATACCGAGCATTCATTGAATTGTGACGGCCCTGCAATGAAAACGTACATTCATTGGTGAACAAAACGTTCTCTAAAAAATGTTCATCTTGATGTGACATTTCCATTGCAGTTTGACAAAATTCTAAACGTCTATATTGATCCCCAGGGAATTGTTCGTTGGATTTATGAAGTTTATAGGGACGGTATCCATGTCTTTTCAAAATTTTACCTACTCTAAATCTTGAAATTCCATATTGTTCTCCGAGACGAGATGTTGATCGGGTAGGATTTTGCTCAATACTTGCACAAATTAAAGTGTCCCTTCGTTCCAAATCTGGATTTACCTCCCTTCGTCTACGAACTCCTCTTGCAATGAATACGGATCCATAAGTAAAAAAATTACGTATAATAGACTGAATTGTTGATCGTGCTGGAGCCGGCCTATTTGGAAACATATTTACAAATTGTTGTCTAATCATGTTGTCTGATAATCCATTCACATGCCAGGCAACAATTTGCACTTTTTCCTCGACCGTTAAAACCATTTTCACGAATTGTTTTTTCAATAAAAAGTTTCTGTTTACCGTGCACAAACACTTCTCGGTATGTTATTATTTTTGATGGCTTGATGATTTGGTTAGCTGTAAAGCAGGCAGCTGTTCGCGCGCATCCATTACAATGTTGTTAATTGTTTTGAAAATCATTACACGTACAGAGGAATTTATATTAACACTGAGAATTTAGTGATGGATTTGGCATTAAACAGTCTTAACCGGATTATTTTGCAATCACAACTGAAGACTGTAAAACTGAAATTGAATTTGAATTATTTTGTATTTCTATTTTTTAACATTGGAATAAGAATAAACTGTAAATAATGAGTTTTTCGAAAACTTTTTACCTAATATGTATCATATTTTCTATTATTTTTTGATTGAATAAAACAAAAATTTTATCCTTGGTGTGAATTGAACCTCCAATCTTCTTGTCACTAGACCACGTCTCTAACTATTCCGCCAATTCTAAACAGAATAATTGTTTTCGGATTGAACATACCTACCTTTATTTTAATCAAATATTTCAGTTAAGTTATTTTTATTATTAAATAAACTTAAAGATTTATAATTTAAAATCGCTAATAATTAATGTTTTTTACTATAATATATCTTAATTTATTCAATCATTTATTCTAACATCAGAAATTATTAAAATAAAATATTTTCGAGGTTATCCGTATAATTATGACTGAAGTGAAATAGCCACGTCAAGAACTAGCTTTATCTCATACTATCTCACAACTTAATCTGTCTTCTATCCTTTCCGCTATTTTGCTGGATGATAAGGCACTCATTACTGTATATACATCCTCCCATAGTAAGTAAGCAACTAATTCATTATATGTAAAAAATACCTAATAACCATCATTGTAGCTTTCTCTGTAATCTAAGGTTTCCTATAAACTTCCATTCTTCAGATACTAGAGTTCTACCCACATATCTCTATATTTATTATAGTTTTCTTAATTTCGCTTGTCCAGTAAGTCTTTCCAGTTTTCTGGATTTTGTGTATAGCCAGATTCGATAGGCTTTCTTTTAAGTATTTACCAACTCTATTATTTCTTGTGATCATCATTCCGCATCTTAATTTCGTACTCGTAAAAAGTACATACAAACTAAAAACTTTTTTTTGTAAGCAGGTTGGTAACCGCGCTAAAACCTTATTTCACTAGGTATAAAGATAGAAAAGCAATCAAAAACCTTTTTACGACAGCTCATATTGAAGTATAAAAAGGTATAGCTTGCTAAAGTAAAAATTGTTGATACCCCTTTTCTGAACTAGACGTTATGTTCTTCTTGTATTATGACATTTATTCCTGCAACTTCACAATATGGGTCATTATCCACTGGTATTTCCGTCGTCTTCAAACCTGGTACTAGAATCTGTGTGAAGGTTATTTAAATGTTAAAGTAGAATAAAACGATCATCATCCTCTGCCAATTCTACCAAGAAAAGCTGTAGTGATGGATTTTGCGTTTATTAAATTGTAATACCTTGTAAGTCAAAACTAACTTTGGTAAACAAATCTGTTAAATAAGCTATGTTCGATTTCCATCCGATTGAGTTTTCCTTCAAATCGGAATCTTTAGTAACCAAACAAAACACTTCCAAAATCTTGCCAAACCTAATCCTTTCAAGAGCAGTACACTGGCTCTTGAAAGGATTAAGCATGAAGGAGTAATCTATAAAACTTCTCGTCATTTCTTTGACACAAATGAAGAGATTCTCATGTAATCTGGCATTTAATTTAGCCTTTAGACTAATTAAAGAGATTTATGTAATCTGGCATTCAGATGTTTATACAGAAAATATTGTCGATCAATCACGAAATGAAATGCAAAATTATCTTTCACAACGTTAAATATTGATTAGCCTTTTGTGTCTGTCGCCAAAGTTTTAGCAAAGAAAATTTTTCTTCTTGGAATTCTTGGTCCATAACAAAATGAACATACGCTATATAGATCACTTTCGGAATCTTTAAAATAGATCAATGGAATATCCTTTACGTTTTATAGACTTACTTGAAAACACAACTAGGGGGATATTTTATGAAACCTTAATAAACAAAGACTGCCATAAAATAAACATTTAAACTTGTGGGTAGATAAAGCATGTTACGATATGTTTTTTTGTATAATTAGTTGCAATTTTCCAATTATATTAGAGAAAAATAAAAAATATGCTTTGTAATATGCTGACGGGTATTTACATTATAATCATAACATTGTAGATATTTTTGGAAAATTTGGGGTCATACAGATTATTTATTAGGTCAATAAATATAAAATAAAATATTATAAATGAAGAAATAGGATATAGTACATTGGTTCCGGGAAGTCTTAGTAAGTGAAATACATTTTAGCACTTCTTGATTTGTATAATCAAAGTTCAAGAGCTTCTAACCTGTTCATCACTGCTGAGCTCAAGGTCTACTTTTTGGTCCCATTTAATCGAATGGACTACACTCCAGCAAAGAAATAATAAAATGAGTCATACTGTATAAATTAGCAGTCTCTTTAAGTTTTACGGTGAAGAAGCGTGTCAGTAGCGAAGAAATTATTTTTTATTTAGCGTATGGAATATTAAGAACACTTAAATAAGTTCCTTTCCATTTTTTGGTAAAATTTTCTCAGCTCTATTGGCTTACTTAGGTCTTGTTCTTGAAGTTCTTTGTTCATATTTTCTATCTTCTTTATGTTGCATCAATAAATATGCTCTGCTTTTACTCCTGTTATAATCTGACAAAACAGTCATTCGTTCTTGCTCTTCTTTATTTACCTTTTATGCCTAGTAATTCTTGAGCTGCTTGTTTCATGATGTTTCTGCAACCTCCCTATTCTTCATTTATATTTTTATATTTTAGTCTGTGTTCTAGTTTGGTGTTTATGTTTTGTTTAAATTCTCTATTTTTGTTTGTAGTTTTGAGTCCTTCTGCATTGTATTATTTATATTTAGAACTTATTTGCTTTCTTTTTTAAATATTCAAAAATCCGGCCCTTATCCTACTTTCGAACCAGTAGTGATTAGAATTCGTATTTGATCCTTTGTTTCAAATTTGTTATTTCTCGAGCACCAATTTTTTTTTATTTTGTTGGGATACTTTATCATTCCTGTTCCATACCATGCCCGTTAAACGTTTAATTTTTATTCGAGTTCTTCCTTTAACGGTTTTATTAGTTTTTTTATTGACGCTTATGAAATGAAAGTATTTGCTTCGTTGATTCATTTGTGCTATTTTTATTTTGCTATGTAAACACATTTCGACTTATTATCAATACATTGATAAATTCGGTTATTAAAAAGACTTCTCGGTTATTTAACACTCAAGAGAATTAAATTTTTCTCGGAAATAAATTTCGAATCTTGATAATTGCGTTTCGTTCTGTTTACTGCCATAAACATAATACGTAGAATCAATTGCGAGGAGTATTGTATTTGTAACAATATAATTCATGATGGGCACGTGATTTCGGATACATTTCAACACTTACGGCGCGTGATTTCGGATGACTAATTTCATTTAATATTTGCCAGACTATGGATATTAGCATTTTAAAATGTGTTCCTAATAGCACCAAAATTTTATAATTTCCAATTTCGGCATGCCATTTCTATTCTTGTTTTAATGTCTGTTTTCCTTGTTCTCCTGAATTTTAGCGGTTAATAGTTCTTTCTTTCGGTTTGTATTTGATTTTTTATTTAATATAATGTGTAGTAATAATAATATATTTTATTGACCTTTTGAAGGTAATTTCACTTATATTAATTTATATTTTATAATTTAAGCATAAATGTTTGTAACTCTGCAAATATTATGTTGAATTCCTAAGTCACAATAATTAAAATTGTTTCTCTGCTTGTAAAGATTAAGAAAATCCACAAGGAAACTAAGTTCCTGTAGTTGGCTGTATACCATATATTAAAATTTTTTTAATAAAATCCTTTATAAAAAGGTATATAAAAAACTTACCAACTTATAACTTAATCTTTTATTTTTCCTATGTACCTAGTGTTGCTTTATAACAGATAGGGCCTTTTCTCAAGTTATAAGTTGAGTACTTTACGATCAATATATTACAAAAGCACTTCCAACCATCAAATTTTGTTCATTTCATATCTGTTTCAGTCTGTTAACACTTAATCAGATATTTATATTCATGAACTTGTAACTCAAGAAGTTTTACATTTACCAGGTACCAAATGTTGCTTTTTGACACACAGGGCCTTATATAATCGAGTTATAAGTCAAATTTTACATGAACTTTATATTACAAAAGTTTTAATTCATTCACTAAATAACATTCTCACATATTAAATATATTAATTCCTATACTTTTTTAAGAACCCAACTTTCCACCTGTGTCTAGTTTCCATTTTCCAGGTACCAAATGTTATTGAAACATAAAGGGCCTTATATTAGAATCTTTTTCACCACACCACTTGACACTTGTATAGTTGGTTGCCTAACTATAATCACATAATTTTCTCACCACAATTTCATCTTACATACATAATTTAAAACAACAACATTGATGGTTGATACTGTTATAATTTTTTTATTTTTATTTTAACTTTCACAATTTTAAATAACGTTGGCTTCTGTCTTAAAAAGACACATACAGTTACACTGACTGCTCTGTTACAACTTCCGTCATAACCTGTCAAGATTGTCATTTCAATCAGTTGTTTTCATAAAGTCCTCGTAGACATACCGTCTCAGGACTTGCAACTTAATGTAGAGTCATATGTCGCCATGTTACCAATCCAACGGTAACTTTACCATCTTAATCTTATACAAGAAATAATGTAAACTAAATTTTAATTAGTAATTTTTAAAGGGTTTTTACCCCCATATTTAGTGGCTACATTCATGTATTAACCTGTAAGTATTAACCACATTTTACATTAACCTTAGTTAAAATTTAAATTATTTCCTGTTCTTTTTAATTAAGTGGTTAAATACTGTTTTAGGACACTGATGATGGAATATTTATTCCGAAAACGTTTTGTCTATTTAACATAGCCCGACTGGGTTTTTATATACCTTTTTATAAAGGATTTTATTAAAAATTTATTAAGAAAATGTGCTGCATACAATTAAGTTACATTTTTTTTCGTGGAAAAACGTTGTATTTACATTCCTTTCAATGATAAACTAATTAAAGTGTTAAACAAATACTATTATCGGCGATTTAGTTTCAAATTTCCAAGTGAATGTTAATTTAATACATTCATTGTTTCAAATTTACTCAATGACGTATAAACCAAGACATGATTCAAATGTGACCTGAGTTTTGTTAATAATTTTTCATTGGATAATATTCACAACAAACGAACAAGACAGTATGTTTTAATATGCATTTTTTTTTTATTTGAAAAGATGTTTTACAACGTGTACCAAGATTCGGTATCCTATTATCATAAAAAGAAAAAGGCGCGTTAAAAACGAAGTCTATACAGGGTGTCCCCGAAAATAGCCCTTAAAGGTATGGGTAGTAGGCAACATTTAGAGCAAAAAAGTCTGATAACATTTTTTTCTAAATGCAACCGTTTGACCAAAAAACGAAAATACATTTTGGTATGCAAAAAGAAATCTGTCAACTACGTGCAGTGCTAAAATCTAAACTTATACAGTCACAACTTTAGTAAACAGATATTTTGGAACAACACCGCGAAAATGTTTTTAATTCATGAGTACCATGATATGTTGATTATTTATGGAGAAGCGCAGTGTCACAGTAATTTAGTTGTGCAAATTTATGTCGGGAATTTATGTATACTGGACTGTCAAAAAAAGTTGTTCATAGAACATTTAGGGAACAACTTTTACATCCATACCACTATCAAAGAGTACAAGATTTACACCAAGGTGATCTTCCTCTGAAATTAACATTTTGTAGGTGGTTTCAAGATACACTTGTCAGAGAACCTGAATCCTCCTGAAGTGTTAAGTGCGGATAAAGCATGTTTCACGAGAAACGGTGTGTATAATTATCATAATTGTCACATATGGGGTGACCAGAATCCTTATTTAATACGTAGGTTAGTAACACAGAAAGCTTTAGAAGGTCGAAGCTTTTTAAAGGTCTAAGAGATCATTTTTAATATAAAATAAATAGATTAGAAACACGAATAATAAGCAATCAGCATAGGAGTTAATTCCCAACGGGTCAATCGAAAATTGAGAAGTTAAGATAGTTATGACAAGGACAACACTTATTTGTATGTGTAATACTTAACAAACTGAAACATTTAGGGCGTTTTTTCCTTCTTCTTTGAGTATTGTAAAATTCGATATGATGACAAACTTCATTGTGATTGTCTTTTAATATGTGGCTAATGTACCTTTCTTTGAATTTAACCCTTTCACGACGGCAGGTTTTCAACGTGCCATGCCTCAGATACGGCAGTTTTTGTGCCTTGCGCTTCAATGCGTTTAACACTTGCGCACATATATGCGTTTCCCGACTTTTGTGGTAAACAAGCTCGTAAGTGTAAAATTGAAAAAACAAGTACAGAAGATAAATGTTCTAAACAACATCAAACTTTCATCAATGCATAAATTTTCGAACGGGTAAAACACGTCTTTGTATGCTTTCAGAAGATGAGATACAACTAATCTTATTTTATGTAGTTTCTCGTTTTTCTTAGTATCGTGGTTATTGTCGACAAAATGCAAATTTCGTTGAATCAATAAATAACGGTCTCGCGTAAAAATTTGTGAAAATATCGGTGTCGACAACAAAGAATCTTTAGACCAATAGTCTACCAGCCGTAGTTTTTTTACTTGCGCCATCAAAATTAACAAAGCTATAAAACAGTACACTTCACTTACTGTTATTTCACTCCATTGTTTTGTATGGATTCTCTGAATATTTTCGTTTTGGGAGCAGAACAGATTTGTTTGTTCCGTAATTAGTGTTACGATATTTACAGAGAAAAACAGTTGAAAACATTCCAAAATACTGAGGCTATCATTTTGAATTGAGGACCCTGAACGTTCATTACCAAAGGGAAGTGTTTTTGGTTTATATACATTACCGTCTTTCCGCCACTGGATCTCATCATCATCATCGATTAACCTCATTTTTTTTTTTCATCTTGATTCAGCTGAAAGTAAAAAAAAATAATATAAAAATAAGTCAAATTGTTCTACAGATAAAATTAGAACTGAAACTAATTTTTACTATATATTTATTAGAACTTACCAAGTTCATCAGTATCAGTGGAACAATCCGGTACTGGGTTTTCTACTTCCATGTCTAGTTCTGTATCTGATACATCAGTTATTATTTGTTCGTCTACTTCATTCTCGTTTTCAGAGAAATCTCCATCTGAGTCACTTTCTGCTTCAAAACTAAACTTCTCATCACTATCCGACTCTTCCAAAAGCTACTTTGACTCGTCTTCAGTCAGATATCTTTTTTTCAAACCCATTTGTTAAAAAAAAAATATTATTATAATTCAAAATATTTAAATGAAGGTAATGTGGTTGAAAAGCACATTATGCACGTACCACCGTCGTCAACAAATGACTTAACATTTTTTCCAAATGTACTGACTTCACTCCAACTCCCACGCAGTTCACCGCAGCTGTGTGAAATTCAATAAGCGATGGCTGTTAGAAATAGTATACAATACGAAAATGCGATTACGAACGTTTCCCTATCTAAAGTACATTTTGATGTAAGTGAATATATGAGTCTCCCGTATGTGTGGCTAGAAAACTTTTGCGCGTATATTCGGTTCCCGACGTTAAAGGGTTAATATTGATGTTTTTGGTTTTAGTTTTCTTTTTCCCTTCTTGCATAAAATATTTGTTTCATATTTAGAAATAATTTATATTTAAATAAAAAAAAATATTATTTATTCAGCTGCATATCTAGTAAAAGTTTTAACAATATTTTTTATATTTTAGGATCAATGACTAATGCTGTGTCTGGTGCTCACTTAGTCTGGACCTCACCAGTAGTTCCCAAATTAAAATCGGATATTTCAGATGATAATCCCTTAGGAAGGCCAGCAACGACGCTGGAAATCTCCATGATAGCAGGCTTTGCTCCACTAGCAATGATCGCTGGCTCACTGATACTTGGTACGTTATCAGAACTGCTTGGAAGAAAACGATCGTTGCAACTGTTGGCGATAGGAATTTTTCTAGCCAATGTGGTGTTGGCTTTCAGTACTAATATAGTACTAATCATAGTATCCAGATCCATATTGTTCTTTTTTTTCAACGGCACTATGACTATTTACCCAGTGTATTTAACAGAAATTTGCGAGGATCATAACAGAGCAAAATATGGTTGCTTAATGGGTGTGTTTTTGCCCTTTGGTAGCCTCTTAAGTTACGTTTTAGGATCTTTTTTTAGTGTAAGAGTCTACACTTTATTAATTTCTGCCCCTCTAATACTATTTTTGGCGTTCTTCTTTTTTGCTCCAGAATCTCCAGTGTACTCGTTATCGAAAGGAAGAAGAAATGAATGTTTGCAAACTTTAATGAAACTAAGAAGCAATAAGACTGAAAAAGAAATTATGGTAGACATGTACAAAATAGAAGAAACAATAAAGGCAAGGGTTTCAGGTACTTCGACTAATAGTATGGTATCTGTATTTTCTACAAAAGAAAGAAGATACGCTCTAATGCTTGCTCTGGTCCCAGTGGCCATGCAGCCTCTATCTGGAGTACTAGTGACCTTACAGTTTTTGGCGCCTCTGTTTATTGAAGCGGGTACAAAATATGATAGCAATCATATGTCGATCATAGTAGGATCGATAGAGCTGTCCAGTTTTCTTCTAACAACCTGTATTATTGAAAGGACTGGACGAAAGCCAATGTTATTAATTTCTGCGATTGGTATTGGCATTACTCACTTTGTTCTAGGTTTATATTTCTACCTAAAGTATATAGAATGCTCTTTTATATCCACCATACACTTACTTCCTCTGGCTTGTGTTATAAACCTCATTCTGATGTACTCATTGGGTCTTGGTCCAATACCAATGGCAATAATGGGAGAATTATTCACTCCTGACATCAGAACCAAAGCTTTATCGTTAATTATGACAGTTTTGGGTATTGGATCATTCGCTACCACCTCCAGTTATCCTTTTATGGTAGAGTATTTGGGTATGAATTGGTGCGTTTGGATTAACAGTTTATGTTGTATAGCGGGAGCTACCTTTATATACGTCATGATACCAGAAACGAAGGGTAAAAGTATTGTTGAAATTCAGGAATATATCAATACCAAGTGCAATAAATGATTTTATAATTTTGTGTTTTATTTTATAAACCATAATGTATACCTCTCCATTTTAACTTAATATCAATCCCACAAAATCTGCTTTGTCTTTTCACGGAAAATTTCCTTGTCATCCTCGTTTAAGCACCGTTGTACGTGAAGGGAATAATGACGTGGGACATCGTCCTGTCCTTTCACTTCCGTGTCAAAGTGGCATTCAGCTGGGTTGGCTAATGAAGCAGTAGGTGGCAGTCGTCCAAAGTGATCAAATACGCAAGATTGATAAGGTTTTTTACTTAAGTGCAAGATATTTTGTACAACCATAATCTTAGTAGTATTACTTTAAATCTTTAAAATACTTGACAAGCTGAAGAACAGAAAAGCAGCAGGTAAAGACGGGATACCAAACGAATTATTAAAATATTGTGGAACAGCAATGGCAGAACAATTACAACATTAAATTAATAAAATTATAAAACACAATAAAATACCGGAAGAATGGAGAACGAGAAAATTAATTTTACTACTCGAAAAAGAAGATTAAAAACAGTCAGAAAACTACAGAGATAGAAACTTGTTAAATACTACCCTAAAACTTACAACTAAAATTATACAAGTACTAATAAATCAGAGGGTAAGTTTAGCAGATGAACAACAGGGTTTTCGTAATAAAAGATCGTGTACAGATGCAATATTCGTTCTAAAGCAAACTACTGAGAAATCACTAGAGTATAATAGACCAGCATTTATGTGTCTGATTGACTTAAAAAAAAGCGTTTGGCAGAGTAAGATTCAAATATGTAATCAATCTTCTGTATAATAGAGAAGTTCCCCTAAATATTATAAAAACTATTGAAAACATCTAGCAAAACAACAAAATGGAAGTCAGAATAGATAACTTACTAAACGTATAGAAATATGCTCTTCAATTTAATCATGGATGAAATCATCAGAAGCGTTAACAAAGGAACAGGATACAGAATGGGAAATAAAGAAATAAAAATACTCTGTTACGCAGACGATGCAATTATGGTAGCCCAAGATGAAGATAATCTACAAAGACTGGTCCACAGATTTAACATAAGAGCAAAATAATTTAATATGACAATCTCATCTCAGAAAACTGAAACAATAGGAATCAGCAAAGAACCAACCAGATGTAAAATAGAAATTGATGGCATCACTATTGAACCAGTAATGGAAATAAAATACCTGGAAATTACACTGTCCAGCTATGGAGACCTGGACAAAGACGTAAGAGATCAAGTACAGAAAGCAAATAGACTGACAAGATGCCTCAATGTATGGCGAAACGGACACATTAAAACTGAGATGAAGTCAAGAATTATCAATCTAGTGTAAGACAGTGTATAAATGACTGGATACAAAATAGAAAAAAAGAATGGAATAACCACATTAGCAGAATGGGTAATCTCTCTCAAAATAGCAAGAGATGTCACCAACCGGCAGATTGAACGGCAAAAAGAACAATAATCTTGAGAAACATAATTTTATCAACAGAGAATATTATATACTACTATTGCGCACATAACGGATAAACTGTCAATAAAAGGTCTCCAATAAAGAAGAGTAAAGCGGTCTTTATTCAAGTTACCTCACTGTAACAAGTTGATCAATTCGATAAAATAATTGAGTTTACTCTTCTTCTTCTTCTACTTCTTGGAGGTCTTTCGATCTGTTTAATTCTGAAGCTGCCTCTGGTTAATTTCCTGGGAGGTAGATTGCCAACTATCCCTCCATCTTTTAGGTGGTCTTCCGGGAGGTCTTGAACCGGGCGGGTTGTTCTCTAGGGCAATTTTTGGGAGTATATTCTCATCCATTTATCTTACATGATTGTACCACATCCTCTTACGCTGCCTTCCCCATCTTACAATATCTTGAATTTTGCACTGCTCTCTGACGTTTGTATTTCTCTTCCTGTCTCTTCTTGTTTTGCCCACTATTGTTCTTAGGGTTTTCAGTTCGGCAACCCTTAGCATATGTTTCGTTTTGTTGGTATCTTCGCTCACTTCTATGCTATATGTCATGATCGGTCGTATGCAAGTCTTGTAGATTCTAATTTTACTATCTGTGCGCTTATTCGGATTTGATCAGACTATCTCCCGCAGACATCCCGACAATGCGGATGCTTTGTTGATCTGACTCCTTAGGTCCTTTACTGCGTCGTGTGTGCTTGATATATCTATGCCCAGATATCTGAATTGCATCACCTGTTCAATGGGGCTGTTCTCAACCACCAACTTACGTCTGAGCGGATCTTTTGCTATTGTCATACATTTAGTTTTGTTGGTAGAAATGGTCATATTTAGTTGGCGGCTTATTTGAAAGAACTGAAAGATCTGTCTCTAAAGATCATCTTCTGATTCGGCAATAATTGCATCATCTGTGTAACACACAATACCAATTCTTTTGTTGCCCATTCTGTATCTGAGATTGAGAGATGTTACTTTGTTTATAATTTTGCCCATGAGTAGGTTAAACAAGAACGGGCCTAAACTGTCGCCTTGTCAAATTCCTCCCGGTGTTGGAATATTTTCAGTGAACTGGTCTCCTGCTCTAACTTTGGTTACATTGCTGTTGTTTAGGTTATGGACTATATTTGTTATGTTGGTCGATGTTTTATTTTCTATTAATACATTTAGAATGTCTCCCAGGCAAACCCTATCAAACGCCTTCGTCAGATTAATGAAGCAAATAAACGCTGGCATGCCGAACTCTATAGCTTTTCTTTTATTTGTTTTATTATGAATACTGCATCTGTTATAGATCGCCCTCTTGTAAAACTTTGTTGTTCTTCAGCATTAGTGATTTGCCTTTCCAATTTGTCCTTAAGAATACTCGAGAAAAGTTTCATCGTTGTATTTAAGATGGTAATTTCTCTGTAGTTAATTAAGCAAATTTTGAAATTAAAGACATATTATATGCATGCGCGTTTACATAGTGATGTTTTGAAAACCACCTATATTTATACATTGGATGTCAGACTTGTTTGTGAAGATGGAGGGTATTCCAAGTTAATCAGCCAATAGTAAATAACAAGATAAGTCTATACAAGATTCTCGAGGAACTAAAAGGAACATTTTAGAAGAAACTAGTAAAAACAGTGCGAAATTACCAAGGCGAAATAATTATAAAAATTTAAATAATATTTTGAAAGTTTTTGTGATGTACTTATTTCCTATGTTTTTTTATTTTTTAGGATAAGCCTTTTACATATAAAGGATACAGGGAAAAAACCAGATATGTCACTTTTTATTGAAAATCTCGGAGAGGCGCCATTAAATTCTTCGAATAAAGACCTATATTTTAGAGTACTGGGAAAAAACTACCGTATTATGGCATAACACAATAGGGAGTTTTTGTTACTACCTAACGTAACGTATCTCCCTATACGTAAAGAACTAACGTATCGAAGAAGATGAACGTTAAATTGAGAGTTTTTGTTCTGCACGTAACGTAACGATGGTGTTGCCCTCACCGAATTAGTGATTAACTAATAAATTGTCAGTGCCAGTCTTGTCCTTGTCATTTAACCCTATTTTTGATATTCAAAATAAATAACAAATATTTTTTTGAACAATTTTTAATGTTTGAGATGGACGCGATATTAAATGTAGGTGCCATTATTGATGATGAAGAAGACAAAGACAAATAAGATGCCCTTCTTCTTCACATCTTGCACAACTATACGGCCGCTTTAATTTTGATACCATTAAAAATATTTTTCGCTTTTGAATTAAATTCCACCTTTCTGGATGGTCGTAAGGGTTCTTGTCTACGACTTCCTTCAACAAGAACAAATCATCTTCATTGCTGAAGTGAAGTCGTTTTCTACTGCTTTCCATTATTCATAAAAATCAAAACAAATATACGTAACCAAAAATGTAAAAATACACATACCACGTGTGCTTATGAAATGTGGAGGTTGAAATTTTGATAATCAGGTAAGATTCCCTTGCGCATTCGGTTACCTTCGGCTCGATAGGGATGCGTATGAACGTAACGTACCAGCCCGTTAGGGTAATTTAGGTTATTAGGTAATACGTATCTAGATACGTTAGTTCAACCATTAATGCGCATGCTTATATGTCAAAAAGATACGTTACGTATACGTATTTGCTTGCACAAAAACTCTCTAATGTCTAAAATATAGCGTATCGAATAAAAAGCAGTTTACGTGTCATGTAAACCAACCGGCTGATGCAATATTCATTTTTAAGAAACGTGTCAGTTTTATTGTCTCCGCAAAAGTGTAAGTTCTTGTTTGTTTGTATGACTATTAATAAACGATTATGGCTAATAGTGATTTGGAGGGGTCCGTTGAGAACAAAATTATGCCTTCAAAAAATAGGAAGACTATCGGCCAGATGTCAGAAGTCTCTAAAATGTTGAAGTTATCGACTCATGAAGCTAGACAGCCTGATAACTAAGAACAACTTTATAAGGTTGAAGTTCTTTGAGGTAATTCATGAGGCGCAAAGAAAATAAATATTGAGAAATTTTAAAGCTCTGCGCTCTTACGATGAGCAAAATTATTATTTGGCTGGTTTAATTACGGTCTTACCCGTCCAGCATAGAAGGTCTCGTCGAAACGAGAATACTGCGAGTTTTCATGATGCAAGTTACGCGTATCGAGTTCGAGTTCGCGATTGTCATATTCCGGTGTGTGCCAAAGTTTTTTGTTCCATTCATGAGATTACAAAAAATAAAATAAATTATATAAAGGAAAGTCTCAAACGAAGTGGTGCAGCTCCTAAGGACAGACTGTAGCAAAAAACTGGGGTTTGTAGGAGGAGAGATGTATAAGAAGAGTGGTCTATATATATATGGGATAAAATTGATAGAAGTAAAATAGGTAACAATTAAGTAAAGAAGTATGAAAAAAATATTGAACGGAATGTGGCTAGGCTAGCAATGTAGGCAAGAGAATGACCACTAGAAACTCAAGGATGGATACGGCCAATTTGCATGCCTTTTAAAGACAGTAAATCAGGAAAATATGTATGATGGATAGAAAAGAAGATATGAAAAATGAATAGATATAATGAAAATTAACAAAGAAAACAAATTGAGGGCGCCAGAAGAGGGATACTACTCTAAAAAGAGTAACGGTCACTTTTCCAGGTATCGTATACTGCTAATATTAATTAAAGTTGATGTAATAAACAAAAATACTGTAAATGTAAAAAGGTAAGGAAATATTAATAAAAAATTATATGCAAAACAAATTCAAGTTTATTAAATATAACTTCTTAGATTTTGACAATCTCTAAGTTACCAAAAAGTATATGAAAATTTCACAATATAATATTTTAACAGAAATGTTGAAAACAACTATAACAAAAAGTTGAAAACTACACAGAATAACTCTGATATAGAGTGTACAACCTACATCTAGGTTAAAAAACAACCCTAAACAAAATAATGCTAACGTTGGAAGAACGTATAGCCAAGTAAATATATTATACTAACCTACAATATGACCAACAATATTGTTAAACACCTCTAAATTCAAATATAAACAAAGTAATATATAAATGGGAACAAGCCAAGTTAAACAATTGAAACGGTCTATTATCCTGAAGGGATAATAGCCAGAGTTAATAACGCAAGATGATGTTATAAAAAAAACCTATAACTGGTGAAACAAGATATATATATATATATATATATATATATATATATATATATATATATATATATATATATATATATATATATATATATATATATATATATAGTTCTGAAGCAAAAACCAACTGTCCTCCTAGGTGAAACAGTTGTCTGGAAGGATACTCCCGAATGGCTTCGGTGTCCCAGCGAAGTCCTCCTTGAGGTCCGAAATTAGCACGGAGCTGGTGCTAATTGGCTCAGTTCCGATGGTTACTGTCCTGCCCTACCTCTAGGTGCAGGCTGGAGAAAAAATGAGGGTGGAGTAGACAATACCCCCTGGCTTGTCCCAATGACCCTGATTCTTATAGAGTTGAAGTGGTACTCTCCCTCGGATGTTCTAAGGGGAAGTTTAAAATTCCATGGGAGGTGGCTAAAAACAATTCCCCGTTACTTCTAGTCTCAACATTGATAAAAAGAAATCAAAGAAAAAGTGAGGAAAGTTTCTTTCAGCATAAGAAACCGGAGCAAAAAGATAATTATAGTAGATGAAAAAAAAAAACACATCCAATCGGATGTAGCGTGACCTTGCTTCACATAGAGTAAAAATATAATGGCCTTGAACAAAATACTATATTAAAATATGAAATAATGAATCTGAATAATAGGATATGGATAAAATACTCTAATGTTCATTAAAATATCTGTGGAAATTGTAATAGATGTTAGAGATTTACGGAAAATTCAGAATTTTAATTAGATTCATGCCAGAATGATTGTAAGCGGCCATACTATGCTTGAATTCGTGACCCAAGGTCATTCTGAATACCTTAAGGATGTGGGATGTGGGAACAAAAAGTTAGTTTTTATAATATAAAAAAAATAGTTATCAGACAGCTACTCAATTCCGTGCTAGAAATTTCACTTCAGCCTCCCGAGTTTCCGAAAAAACCGTCAATTAAATGGTTACGGTTATACTTAAAACATTTAACTTCTTGAAGTGAAGGAAATTCTATGAATTAATTGGATTTTCTTTCGCTAACTACCACCTTTGTACCACTTCAAACTCTCGATCAAAAGTGAATTTTAATTCACAGTTTGTTAACCAAGAGCCAGTTTCCACTCCCCCCTAATCTCCTGTCATCTCTCTGGTTTGCAATGGTACCAAATTTAGATCAGAGACAACTTAAATTATTAAAAATACACACTTAATGAGCAAATGAACACTTAAAGTTAGGCAACCCATACTACATCTCTGAAATTACTTTAATATAAATAGTAGTAAAAGTAACGACTGTTACAAGACGTGGAAAACATAGTGCAACACATAGGAAGCTGGAAAACTTAACAAAAGGTTTGGTATGTGACCACATCAAAGGTTTTAAGGGTCGCCAGAGCCGCTATAGTCTGGAAGATAAAAAAAGACTTATTTACCAGAAGAGCACACAGTCCAAAAAATGTTTAACCTCATCCTGTTTAAGGAAAAGCATCTAAATGCTAAAGTCTTATATGAAACGTACAAAACAATTTTTAATAAGCAATTTAATATTGCTTTTGGATACCCCAGAAGTGACACATGCGCAACGTGTGATGAATTTCAAATTAAGCTTAAAAGTTTGACTGATACTGATGAAATTAAACAAATAACTGTTATGAACGGTTGGCATAAAAGAAAGGCTAAAGCGTTCTATTCAAGGAAAATGAAAACCAAACAATCTGCAAGAATGCAACGAAAGGAAGCCATCTGCATTGATTTTTCAAAAAATGTTTCAATTCCGAAAATTGCCACACGATGTGTACTATAAACGCCAATTTTCTACGTATGCCTTTAATGTACATGTCCTTTCTTCTCGTCAGTCTATTTTATACCTATCCTGAAGAAAAGGCTAAAAAAGGATCTAACGTATTTGAATCTTTTCTTCTCCATTTTATCAATAATTACTTATAAGGCCATGTTGAAGAACTTCTGTGACTCTGCCAGAGACAAAATAAAAACTACTATTTTTCGATTTATTCATTTTGTAGTAAACAACAAAATTCTTATTCTGAAAGAAATAAATATCACACTCCATGTAAGAGGACATGTCTATTTGGTGTGTGACAAAAATGTAGGATTTTGTGATTTAAGGGCCCCTTTGAGGTCCCGGAAGGGTTTGAAGAAGTCATTAGACATTCCTATTTCAAACCATCGCCGTTTGTTATAGTAAGTGTGTCACAAAACATGGTACTGGATTGGAAATCATTTTTATACACAATATATTTACAAAAATGCCCATTTAAATCTCTGAAGGAAGTAGTGGCATCATCTAATCAGAGCCGCCTTATTTACTACCATTCATTAAAATTACATTAATTAATAAATATTAAAAAATACATTAATTATCTTTTTTAGTTCAAAAATAAAAACGGCTTCTTTTTGTCTATTTTAGGTGACATTTCTGTTTTTGTTCCTGCAAAACCGTGAGAGTGATTTTTTGTAAACTAAAAAACTGTAGTTCTAATACTTTATAATAATGTTAACTTTTACTCCAGTCGTCAGAGAGTTGACCCCCAAAAATCATACGAACAAGTTGAATTTTGCAGAGAATATTTTTTGGGACCCCAAAAAGATGCAAAAAAGTTTACCACTTTTACCCCCGGGTTTCACCCTACAAGAGGGTAAAAACGCAAAAAAATCGATTTACCAAGAATCTGTATATCGTAGAAAAAAATGTTTCAAATAAAAATGTAGCTGAGATAATTTCAAACAAAAATATTAATAAGCATTTTTTGTGAAGAATAAACCGTTCTCTTAGAAACAACGCTTGGAGTGACTGTCGAATTTGGATGTCAGTTACGCTCGCGCGAAATCAATGTTCAATAAAATTTGTATCAGCTTGACGGTAAAAATTCGATATCTTTTGATCCAAGTGTCGTATCGACAAAAATCAAGAAGCGTTTTAAAGGCAAATAGTGTAGCTTTCGTATGCCGTTTTTGTATTTTGCCGCAAATAAATTCAGATTATATATTTTTTTTATAGCCCTTTTTCTATCCGAATTGTCGAATAAAATCCTCTCCCATTTCTCGCCATTCATCCCTGTTGTGTGCTAGGCGTTTCCACATTGGTCCTGCGACTCTTTTGATATCGTAGCTCCAGCGCATTTGAGGTCTTCCTCTTGGTCTCTTTGCATCGTACGGTCGCCAGTTTCCGACTTCTTTGTTCCATTTACCATCTTCGAGACGTTCGTTGTGTCCAGCCCATTTCCATTTTAATTTAGCTGCTTGTTTCGCGACGTCCTTTATTTTTGTTTTGTTCCGGATTGCTACGTTCGTTTGCCGATCTATTAGTGAGATACCAAGCATCTGTCGTTCCATGGCTCGCTGAGTTTTTCGAATCTTGTCCATGTTCTTTTTTGTGAATGTCCAGGTTTGAGCTCCGTAAGTGAGAACGGGAAGGATACAAGAATCGAACACTTTGGTTCGAAGGTTTTGGGGTATCTTTTTGTCTTTCAGTATGTATGAGAGTTTTCCAAATGCGGCCCATCCCATTCTTACTTGTCTGCTTATTTCGGTAGTTTGGTTTTCTTTGTTTACCTTGATATTCTGACCCAGATATATGTATTCTTCTACATGTTTCACTTTTGTTCCTTGGATGGTTATCGTCGGTTGATCATCTTTATTCGACATTATCTTAGTTTTACTCAGATTCATTTTCAGTCCTTTTTTTATGGATTCCGTATGAAGCTCATCGATCATCGTCTTCAGTTCTTTCCAGCTGTCGGCTATTAGTACTACGTCATCTGCATATCTTAGATGGTTTAAATACTTTCCGTTTATCGATAGTCCTTTCGTTTCCCAATTTAGTGATTTAAAGATGTCTTCAAGCTCGGCAGTAAATAGTTTTGGAGATATGGTGTCTCCTTGTCTTACTCCTCGGTTGATTTTTATTGGCGTCGTTTTCATTCCGTTATCCATCGTGACTACCATTTCAGCGTATTGATATATATTATGTATTAATATCCTATATCTAGAATCTATTCTGCTGTTGACCAGTGCTTCCTCAATAGCCCATAATTCTATGCTGTCAAAAGCTTTCTCGTAGTCTATAAATGCTAAACAGATTCATCATCATCATCAGTGGTGCTACAGCTCTAGTTGAGCCTTGACCTTCCCCAGTCTATTTCGCCAGTCGTTTCTGTTCATCGCCAACCGTTGCCAATTTGCCGCGCCGATTTGCCTTGCGTCCTCGTCCACACCGTCCCTCCATCTCAATCGTGGTCTGCCTCTACTCCTATTTCCCACTGGGACCGATAATAGAGTTCGTCTGGGTGGGTAATTTTCATTTGCTCTTGATACATGTCTACGTCTATGATACATCTAAGCCTACCTATTTTTATGAAGGATATTACATCTCTACCATTTACTATTTTTTTATACTTCTCGTACAATTCGAAATTATATCGCCTTCTCCAAATACCATTCTCACATAATGCGCCCATTATTCTTCTTAGTATCTTCCTTTCGAAGACGAGCAGAAGATTTGCGTCTGTTTTGGAGATGGTCCATGTTTCTGACCCATATGTCAGCACTGGTAGGATGAGTGTTCTATATATTATTAGTTTGGTTTTCTGGCTTAAATTTCTGTTTTTTTGGCTAAACAGATTGGTAAATTGTATTCGTTAACTTTTTCTATTAGGACCTTTAGTGTGTGAAGATGGTCACATGTACTGAACCCTTTTCTAAATCCGGCTTGCTCTACTGGTTGATATACATCGAACTTTGTTGTCAATCTATTTGTAATTATTTTTGTGAATGTTTTATAAAGTTGTAATAGTAGTGATATTGGACGATAATTTTTCAGATCTGTATCGTCCCCTTTTTTGTGTATTGTGTATATTTTGTGTTTTGAAGCGTTGTTTCTAAGAGAACGGTTCATTCTACACAAAAAATTCTTATACATGTTATTGTTCAAAATTATCTCAGCTACATTTTCTATTTGAAACATTTTTTTGTACGGTGTACAGATTCTTGGAAATCGATTTTTTTTGCGTTTTTACCCCCCTGTGTGGTCGGGGTTTTAGGGGAAGTCCGGGGGTAAAAGTGATAATCTTTTTTGCATCTTTTTGTGGTACCAAAATTAATATTCTCAGAAAACGTCAGCTTGTTCTTATGACTTTTAGAGGTTCAGTGGCATTTTCGTCTCTGATTGGAGTATTCTGTTTTTATGTAAACTACTGTTTATAATCCCTTTTTAAAATAAAAATAATTTATTTCTAACATTATAATTCAATTTACGCAGTTGTGAAAAAAAAATTAAATATCTGGATTTTTCTCTGTACTTGTCATATTATGTTGTCATTATACCTATTGTTTTCATCTTCAAATCCCTTCTTGTGAGAATTTCTTGTGTTTTTTTGCTGTTTACCGTCTTTATCTTGTGGAGCGCCTTATTTATTTATAAAAATGGATAATTATTTTTTGTTAAAATCTTTATTAGCAAGTTTTTTTTCTTCCTAAAATACCGTTTTGTTGAAGCAGGTGTCGGGACCACGTTTCAGCAATTAATATTTGCTACGTTAGTTATTTTTATGTTGACGAGTAGTTCACCTATAATTAGTTCATTATAAAAGTTGAAAATTAAGTTATAAATTATTTTAAACGTTGCTGTTCATAGTATTGATACCAGCATAAAATATAATATAATATGGCCTTAAGGCAAAAACAGGACGATAATGTACTTTTGTGATATTCATTATATTGACAGGTAAGTTGTTTGACTGAAAATAGTTTCACGAATATCTCTCTACAATTTTGTCTATTTTTCTCCTGTGATCCTTAGGAGGTCACGAAGCCTTACTCGGGGGGTCGCCGGCTGAAAGAAAAAGTTGAGGTTCTTACACAAAAAAAAAGTTTATCAAATAGTGGTGCCATTTTTGAAACGATAATAATCAAATCATTTTCTAATTGCAGTATATTTCTCTTTTTAGTTTTAATGTCTACCATTGAGGAAAATGTCAGGTCACACAAGTATGAAGTGGCGAATTGCACTAAAAATTTAAGAGCTTCCTTTGCCAGCTCTGGATACTTGTGTTTTCTTTTCATCCAAAATACGTCGACACTTTGGGAATAAAATTTCATTTTAAGCATGCCATCAGCAGCTACATCTAGAAGACATTATTTCATTTTTATGGTGACATCAGCCAGATCTATTAATTTGTCCAAAAAAAAGGGTTTAAAATCCATCTATGCCCATTGTCAGCTTCAGAGTGCCTGGAAAGTATGTCAAAGTTGTTCTTGTAAATTATGCAAGCTCTGTATCATGCAATAAATGTGAGCCGATACTGCAAAACTTTGGTCTGTTGTATTATCTTCAACAATCATCTGAACACATGAAACAGACTTAAACATTTTATTTTGCAGAGATGTTGACCACAAACGAAGCTCTTGTTTAAGATGTTAAACTATTGTCTTCTCTTATGTCTATACAATATCAACCTCGGAGAGTTATTAGTGGAATTATAAAATCAATAATTTAAGCTTATCACTGTTGGAATATTTCCGTCATACTGAATTTACAGTAATTTTACGTTAAAAAAACAAAATTGTAAGAAGCGTACAGAGTTTATCTATCTATATAAAAGGCTATGATGACTTGTCACACCGTTTGTCCAGTAAGGTGACTACGCCACCTAGGAAAGAAATCTGAACTACCAATATTTGACCTTTCAATCATACTTTGTTTTTGAACGACACAAGGCAACTACCAAAAGGGTGCTACACAGTATCTTCATTAATAATAAACCTATAGCGACATATCATAGGGTACTATCAATACAGATTTACTATTAGACAAATTTTGATTTATTGACTTAAAGAAGGCCTCTGGCTGGGTATAAAATAAAAAACTGATTGAATCCTAATATAAGACATACCAAATAAAATTCATTCATGAGAAACATTCGGATGCAATTGTAATTTACTTGGTGAAATTCAGTTCTCGTGAGTGGGAAAATAGAAAAGTGGATAAATCTTTGGCAAATTTGAATGAATTTCTTGAATCTTTCAAGAATCGTGCAGATTTTTGGACTTATGGATTACAAACCTGAATACAAAGATAAACGCTCTAGATCTCTGCTAACTAACACAAGTAGAAAAAGAAGTTGTAATTTTTACAAACAAAATCATTTGATTTACAGTTATGACGAATTTCTTAAACTTCCGGTAACCCAAAGATGGAAGAAAGTAAGACAACTAAATTTATGTACAAACTGTTTATGTATTGGGCATTTTTACAAACAATGTAAATCGTTTAGTTGTGAGAGAAGGGGTTAGAAGTAAAACCGCCTAAGTCCAATTTTCACCAAAACGACTTTAGTGATGTTTCACGTTCTGAATATCTTATATTGTTTGGTAGTAAAATCGACTACGCTCTAACCCTACTTTATCGCCATCATTTGATGAATAGAAAAAACAACCAAAATGAAATTCACCAACCGTTAAGAGCAGAAATCGCCTTAGCGCACCTAGGCTGTTTTACTTCCAAACAAGCGACTGGAAATAAATATATTTTTATTACTTATGTTGTTTGGGTTCCACACAACGGTTTGGATTTGTTTATGGTGTGAAGGTTATACTTCTTTATTGGATTAATAGCAGTATTTTAAGTAATACTATTGTTTGCAGAAATTATATATTTTGTCATTAGAATATTTCGATCATGTTTTTTGGGTCAGGTAATGATTTTTGGAAAAAAAATAAAATAAGAATCTATTAGTTAAATAATTTTAAGGTTATATTATTTTTAGAGTCAGATAGTGATTCATACGGTACAGATGGAGAATCTGTAAAAACTACCCGAAAAAGTAAGCGTAACATACATGCATGGAAGAGGAATAATATCACAAATAAGAGGTTTGAGAGAGAAAAGGAATATGAAAGCAGAGAAAAATGAAGAGAACGAAATGTGTTCAAGAGTATGCGCATATTTGTAGGTACCAATGTGGAATATTTAATGAGGTTGAAAGACAACGACTCTTCTTTAAGTTGTACAGTTTACCAACCTGCAAACAGCTATTTTAGCTTCATACATCAGAAAAACTGAACGTAAAAAAAACTGGCTAATGGCAAACAAAATTACAGTACAGAAATTAAACTTCTTGACAGCTCTGTATGCAGAGTTTTTCCTAAAAACTTTTGATATCAGCGATAGTCGCTTTAAGGTTATGTGTAAAAAAGTTGACAAAAACAATTTTGTGGAGCCTGATAAATATGTCCCAACCACCAAAGTATCAGAGAACGCAAGAAAGAGAGTAATTGAACATATCAGATGATTTCCACGTTATAGAAGTCATTACTCTTATAATCTTTCTGTTATATTTGATTATATAACAAAAAGACTGATTTGGGAAAGCTCTAAAATGGGACTGAAAGTTAATATTATTAAATCAAAGTACATGGAGATCTCGAGCAAAAAAGAAATGAGCACCAGGGAATCCTTTAAAATGGAGGTGGAGAATGGATCAGTTGTAGAATTCGAGAAGGTGGATGAATATATGTACTTAGGTACTCTTATTGATCAGACATGTAAGGAAGAAACTGAAATCAATCTGAGACTGACCAAGAGCAACAGGTGTGCTAGAGCCATGAGCAAAATTATGAAGGCCAAAGATATATCTCGTAATACAAAAATAAGAGTATAAAAAACTGTAATTAGGCCCACAATGCTATACGCTGCCGAGACATGGACTATGAACAAAACCGTACAGAACACATTGGAAGCATGGGAAAGAAAGATACTTCGCAGAATATTTGGTGGAAAAGTAGTAGAGGGAGAATTAAGAAGACGAACTAATGCAGAAGTGTATCATTTGTATGCTAACCCTACAATAACAAAAGTGGTGAAAAAACGTAGACTAGAATGGTTCGGCCATCTAGAAAGAATGCAAGGTAATAGACTAGTCAAGAATATTGCTTGGAGAGTACCTGAGGGCAAAGAAAAGAGAGGAAGACCAAGAAAGAAATGGAGAGATGTAGTGATGGAAGATGTCAGAGAGATGGGAATCAGAGATTGGAAGCTGTTAGCTAAGAATAGAAAACGATGGAAATTATCCATCCAGCAATAGGCCTAAAAGGCTTGTTAACGCTGTACATACATACTCTTATAATCAATATCCAAATACGAAATACCTTTCATTCGATTTAAACATTCGTAAAATGTATTGTCTCTAAAAAGATAATAACTGCACTGATAACGATGAACCCCCAGTTGAGAAATTATATCACCATCATATTTTCAATAAAATTTAAAATTTCGCCATCCTCATTCATACACTTGTAATTAATGCGATCGATTGGTAAACTTAATCTCATCATCAACTGAAGACGAAAAAAAGAAGTACGAGACAAGTTAAGTATCAAAAATGGGAAAATTTACAACAGCTGCTAGAGTTCATACACCCCATTTACCATCAATTTTATAATGATTTGCCGCATAAGTCAAAGCAGCAAAAAACAAGGAAAAAAGAATCTTTTACGTGGAAATAAACCACCTGATAATCATGTTTAAGACAACAGTTTAATTGCATCAGTAAAACGTAAAAGGATAAAATTCCAAAAACTTTACTTTTGGAAAATTAAATTAAACTAAAATTAAATTTTTATCTCTTTAACTATTTTTAACAGCATAAAACTCTTAATTACTTTTTTGTAGTATGGGATAAGCAGAAGATATTTATGTAACAATTAGGTTTTATATGTACACATTTATTGAGTAACTACTATTTTACTTATTGGAATGTTATCCTTTTAGAAGTAGAGTAAAAAATCAACGCTCTTTTGTTACTACACACTTATTTTAATTACTATTTAAATGAGAATAAGCCACAATTAAAGGTTAAAATACGTTTATTGACGTTTCAATTTCCACTTCGGAAATCGTTCTCGTATTTTGAGAACGATTTCCGAAGTGGAAATTGAAACGTCAATAAACGTATTTTGGCTTATTGTGGCTTATTCCCATTTAAATAGTAATTAATTTAAAATGCTACAAGAAAATAGCTTCAGAACAATATTACAAACTTATTTATTTACATTTAAATGCTGTTTTACATATACAGTTTATTCATCGTCACTTAAATCACTAATAAGACTTTCATCATTCCCTCCATTGGAATCGATTGGTCCCAACTTAGGATCTGTTCCTAGAAATGTTTATATTCCTATGGTATATAATGCATATTTTTTCTGACATCAACGAGTTTGTTAGCTTGTACTGGTAACATTGAGTGATAGACTTAATCTGTTGAAGCTCCACTCTTCCTCCTTTATACAATTTGAAAGTTCCAACCACGAAAGAATCAATAAATGGATGAGGACATATCCATATTTCCACTGGTGTACTGGAAGTGCTTGAATTTACTGATGTTAATCTTGGCATTTTGTAGTTTTCTTGAATATTGAAGGCCACTATTGTTTAAAATCAAGAAAATTTGCATGTTTCAATAGTACTACATACTAGAAATTTTGGAGCTTTTACTTTAGCTTTTTGAATGATGTTATCGTATTGTTCTGGTGTAAAAATACGGTCATGTTTATGAATACCACGATTTGCTGTTACAAAGTCGTGATCACTGGGTGAGAAACTGTAACCGCAAACTAGGAAATAATGGTGAATTGTGTTAAATCTTCCTGTCATTGTTAGTGCTAAGAACAATCTTATAATGGTGTGGTTGCGGTTTTGACCACCGTAATCGTCACTAAACACATGTAACTCTTTTACTTCAGGGGATATTTTATCTCTAATGTACTTAGATACCATCGTACAAACCTCGTTAGGTCCTTTTTCCCTGAACCCTCATGATAGATAAAAAATACTACTACGTTAGTTGTTAGGTTATGGACACTAAAGATATACAACCATAGTTTATGCAGGTAAAACATTTCCTGCACAGGTAATGCAGACAACTGTACATTTTGCATAAAACTAATTACCATAATGTCTGTTCAAATATTGCACATTTCTGGAAGACATTTTATTTTAGAGTCAAATTTTTTAGCTCTTCGTTTATGTATTACAATATCAGCCGCAGCTGATAACTTTGCATTTTGGTTAATAGAAGATTTCATTTTCACAGAGAGTTCTTTGCAGACTGAACAGACGTCAACTTCGAGGCCTGCCGAATTTAAAATTAAAGTTTTCCTTATAGTATTTTAAAAAGATCTCATACTTGACATCATTTGACGAAATTTCAGGATATTTGTCTAAAAACATATCATAGACTTTTTTTACGTTTAAGGTTGCATCTAAATATAAAACTGTCTTTGATTACTAATGAGATGTTTTCTTTGGATATGATTCAATATCATCTTAGATATTTTTAACAATATCATTCGATTTTCTGGGGTGATTTTCATGAAACCCTCTTTAATCATATGGAAGCTCACCATTATTTTTTAAGTTAGTAAGACGTAATGCTTTATTACTTATTGAATGTAAACTTTAAAATGCCTTTCTACAAACTTCCACTTTTGTGTTGTTTCGTAATGAAAAATACTTAGATGATTGTATTTGCTTAAAGTCTTCATTTTTAGGCCTATGTCTAGTCACATCGGGTCTGTTAATAAGGCCTATCAAAAAAGTGTCGGACTCATTCTTAGGTTGATCATTGTATACAAGTTTAATAATTGCTGCTTTCTCTTTAAGGGAAAATAAATCTGTGCATTTTTCCTTACATAAACAGTGTCAGGCCAGTTTTCCTTTCTTCAACCAAAACACCTTTGGAAGTAACAAATTTTGATCCACAGCTTCTTGACTTCTTTTCTTTTAATTTTTCACCCCACTACCTCTTCTTTTCACAGAATACTGACTAATAGAGTTATTAATATTAGACATCATAAACCGTTAAATAATTATCTAATTATTAGAACAAACTAACCTCACTTTACACAACATACAAAACATAACCTTAAATGCTGATGTAATAACAAACACTCTGTCACAATATGCTTTTGGAAAGAAGTTAATATGGTCACGTGACACGTGAAAAGTAAAAAAAGAGTAGAAAATAGAAAACAAAAAAGAATCAAGAATATATAAAACTGGAATATTATCCTTTTAGATGTCAATTATGAAAATAATTTCGTTGAGGTCAAAAGGGATAACATTCCAGGAATGTTATTTAATTAGATTTCACTTCAGGAAAACTAGCTTAATATTAAGCTATTTAACGTGAAGGAATGTTATCAGTTTTTGACTAAGTCTGTAGAACTTGGTAAAGTGAACAAAACTGCTATCTTAAATAAATTTGGCAAAAAATGGAATGTTATCTTTTTAGATCTCACCGATTCAATTAATGTCAACCCGAACAATGAGTGAACCAAATAAAGTAAACGTGTTGTCAACTAATATTCTAGAAAATAATGTTAATAAGATTATTTAAAAATAATAATTGTTCAAATAATGATTATGTACTGTTGAGTACAGCTAAATTGAGGGTATAGGATAAATATGGAAAGACTCATATCGCACGGGTAATCCTAGATTCAGGGAGCCAATCCTGTTTTATTACAGAGGATTTTCTAAGTAAACTCGATTTAGACACAAAGAAAATAGATATTTGTGTGTAAGCAGTAAGATAGGTATGTTACTTGATGTTAGTTTGTTTTGGGATATAATGTTGGATGGTCGCATAGATCTTGAACAAAATTTACCTTCCCTTCAAAATACTGTTTTTGGTTATCTTATATATGACTATATTAGATGTCATTTTTCACAAAGATTTATTAACGATGATTTACAATTAGAAAAATTTTGGTCTGTCAAAAAACCAAAGCCTCATATTTCTTATTCAAAGGATGATGCTTATGTTAAAAATCACTTTAAAGATTTATTTTCTCGATCAGATACTGGACAGTTTGGTGTAAAAATTCCTTAGAATGAAGATCCTTCTGTCTTAAGTGATTCTAAGCAATTAGCTATCAAACGATTATTTATTTAGAGGATATATTTAAGAAGAGTTCCGAACATAAAACTTGTTATTCAAATTTCATGAGAGAATATTCCAATATAGGTCACATGTCAATTGATTATAATTCTGATGCGGAAGGCTCCACAGAACCTAATTATTTTTTACCACATCATGGTGTTATCAGAAATGAAAGCCTAACAACCATACTCTGTGCTGTTTTTAATGGTTCTGCCCCATCGAGTAATGGGAAGTCCTTGAACGGTATTCAATATTCAGGACCACCAATTCAAAATAATATTTTGGTTATTTTGATTAGATTTATACAACATACAGTTGTTCTGGTTTCTGACATCAGCAAAATGTATAGGATGATACTTGTTCAAGAATGCAAAAAATTGTCCCTCTCAGCCAATTTCAACTTATAATTTAAAATCCGTAATATATGGCAAGGCCAGTGCGCCATACCTAGCCATTAGGTGTATCCATCAATTGTCATTCGATAATAAAATCAATGTGAAATCAAAGCAAGTGAAATTATTCTGAGAGATTTTTATGTTGAAGATTTGATTACTGGATTTGAAAGTGAGGCTGAAGCTATGGTAAGATGTGCGATCACTGCGATCCCTCTATAGTTTTTAGGATCCGTCTTTGTGCCTTTCTTATGTATTGGAGAGATATACGTTTGTCTCTATTCTTCTGGAACTTCTTCTCCGTTTAAGCATCTTTCGAATAATTTTCGGATCATTTCAAACAGTTTTGATGATCCATACCTAATCAACTCTGGATGTATTCCGCCTGGGCCTGGAGATTTTCTTAATTTCATTCCTTTAACTGCTTATTTCACTTGTTCTATTGATATTTCTATTCTTCCTTCTATTTCCACTTGTTCATTTGTCTGTTTAAACCTTTTTCTTCTCTGTGTTAATAAGTTCTCAAAATGCTCTATCCATGTGTTCTCTGGTATTCTATTTATTATGACTTGGTTTTTTGTCGTTGTTCTCAACGTTTTTATAGTTCTCCAGGCTTCAGAGCTCTTTGTCCCTCCTATATGGTTGTCTAGGTATTGGCATTTTTGTTCCCATGCACTATTTTTCTTTTTAACCACTTCTCGTTTGACTTCTTTATTCAAGTTTTTATATTGTTGTTTTGTTTGTTCATCTCCCTATTGTAATAACTTTTGATATACTTCCTTTTTCCTTTTTGTCTTTTCTTCCACTTCTTTATCCCACCAATATGGTTTATCTACTCTCCGTATCTGTGGTCCTAAGGCTTGTAGCGCTGCGTCTTTCATGCAGTTTTTTATATGTTCGTATTCATCGAAAACATTAATTTCTATCAAAAATGATTTTAATTTACTATTTTATAAATAATCTGATCTTAACAAATTAATTAGAATTATGCCTTATTGTAGAAGGTTTGTTAATAATTTAAAGTTAACTTCTAATAGTAAAAGTTATGGCCCGATTTCAGAAATTGAATTTAATAACTCCAAGGTTTTTCTTGTTAGATTAGCTCACAGTCAGAAAGTTTTTTCTGAAAAGATTTCGCTATTAACTAAAGCTAAAGACCTTCCGTCAAAAAGTAAATTATTATCTTTAACACCTTTTCTAGATGTAACTGTATTATTGAGAGTAGGAGGTCGTCTTGGAAAGTCTTCTTAGAATTATGATGGGAAACTTCGTTTACTATTAGATAAAACTATGTTTTAAGCAAACTCATGTTTTAAGCAAACTCATCTTGAGTGATGAGCATGTGCACCTTCAGTATGCTCGGCCACAACTCTTGTTAACGACAGCTCGTAAAATTTTTTGGATAATTGCAGGGATTGCAGGTTGCCTAGCTAAAAAGGTTGTAAGAACTTGTATTAAATGCTATCAGTTTAAATCCAAACCTGCTTCTACAATTATGGCTGATTTGCAAGAACATCGTGTTAATATGTCACAACATTTTTTTAAAACCGGATTAGATAATCAGGGCCATTCACATTAAAAGATAGAAAGGTCGCGGATGTAAAGATAAGGCGTCTATATGTTTATTTATTTGCTTCGCCAGGAAAGCAGTACATTAAGAATTGATTAGTTCCTTGACATCTGAAGCTTTCATGGCAGGCCTTAGAAGATTTGTTTTTAGACGCGGTAAACCCGCGTATCTGTACTCAGATATCGGTACAAGTTTTGTACGTGCTAAAAAAAATTTGAAAATTTTGTATGATTTCATTAGAAATTCAGAGGATGAAATTGTCAGCTTTTGCGCAGCTCAGAATATTGTATGGCATGTCATTCCTTCTAGTAGTCCACATTTCGGACTATTATGGGAAAGTATTATAAAAAGGAATAAAATATCGTTTATATCATATTATTGGTCAAACCCTGCTAACTTATGAACAGTTTTGTACATTTTTAATTCAGATTGAGGGCACTTTGAATTCACGTCTCTTATATGCCTTATCATCCGATCCTAGTAATTATACTCCTTTAACTCCCCCACATTTTTTGATTGGAAGGCCAATGACCGCTATCCCGGATCATACGTTTCAAGCAGAGATCAAAATAAACCAGTTGTCCAGATTTCAATTGATTCAGAAAATAGTGCACGATTTTTGGAAGCAGTGGTCAAGGATTTACCTGAATGATCTCCAACAGCGTCGCAAATGGAGAAACAGTGCTTCCAGTCTTCAAATCAGAGCTTTAGTGCTCCTAAAATCTGATAATTTGCCAACTTATCAGTGGCAATTAGGAAGAGTAATATCTGTTCACCCTGGTGATAACGGCGAAATTCGAGTAGTAAGCGTCAAAACCGCTCACGGACTTTATTATAAACGAGGAATAACTCAAATTTGTCCATTACCATTAGTTGAGACTTGTTTCTAGTGTTTCTAATTATCTCTTTGAATATAACTTAAGTGATTTGTATTTGAACGTTACTGGAGCCTTTCAAGGCGGGGAGTATGGACAAATTATGATTTATTATGATAAAGTCAAACACAATCCAGCAACTCCACTATTTCATGTCTGTTTGACTAGCGACCTATGACACGAAGAACACCGCAGAGATAGAGAGAAAGAGAGAGAGGGAGAGAGAGAGAAGATTCAACAATTCAACTCCAATAGTATTTTTAAGAATAAATTTTGATTTACCAATCTATAATATAAAAATGAATCGCAAAATGTGTTGGTAAGCGCATAACTCAACAACTCATGGACCAATCTTAGCAATTTTTTTAAAATGTTCCTTGAAGTCTAAGGATGGTTTTTACGTCGAAAAAAATTCGAATAATTTCCGGGAAAACCCTAAAACAGCCCTTTTCTGTTTCCCATACAAATATTTTCTTACTAAATATAGAGTCAATTTTGAACTTTATTACTATTCAATAAAGTTTATATTAAATTACAAGCACTCACTGGTGTCTAAACAATGTAGGTGTATTCCTAACGTCGAAGAGTCAATTTGCGCTTTATTGTCGCTGCCCATGTGCGCGTTCATGTGTGTGCGCGTTCGTGTCTGTGCGCGTTAGTGTGTGTGCGTGTTCGCGTTGGATGATCTAATGCATTCACAGAAAAGTGATAATATCGTGAACCCGATCAAATTGAAAAGTCAAAAAATATAAGAGCTATAGATTTCATTGGCCTCGCAATATTCTTTCTTTTGTTTCAGTTTCGGAACGCGACATAAATTGCATCAGTTTTCATGTCGTCGCATCTGTCAAACAAACCGCGTTAAATAGCGTTTATTATCTTTAATAATTAATTTATTATTAATTTAATATACCCTATACACATACAACATTGTTTTGGCTTAAAGCACTTGACTCCAAGTCATATCAAATTGAAAAAAGTTAAAAAAAACTAAAACGTAGTGTTATACCCTCTTTGATTATATTCTCTTTCACAGACAAAGTAGAGATTTCACAGACAACAACAACCTGTCAATTTGCAGGTGTACATTGGTGTTCACACACGTGTTGTTTTTCTGGGATTTTCTGTTACCTTGTCTACTCAGTTTTCTTTTGTCAACTTGATAAACGAAACAAATTCTCCAGTTTTCTTCGATTTATTTTTGATTGATTGTTTTATATCGTGTTTTCTGCAAAGTGTTTTAATACGTGTGATTAATAATTATTAAGTATATTCGATATGCCTCCCATAAGACGAAGTAATTTAGGTAGAAGAACCCGAAATGCTACAAACCAATCTAATTACCGATCTAATCATACTGCACAAGAACGTGACGACCGAAATGAACGTCAAAGAATTCGTATATCACGAACGCGTTAAGCGAGAGCAAGAGATTCAACTAATAATGGCGCAAGTTTGAATCGAGCTGCTTTCAATTTATTACGATTTGTCAATTGACTACAGTAACTACCAATGTGTTACTATTGGATCTATGAACTTGGTTCATTGCTCTCATTGCTCTCATTGTAAGGCATTGAAATACAAAAATGAAGCCAATGGATTATGTTGCGCAAATGGGAAAGTGAAATTGATACCATTGGATCCACCACCAGAGCCATTGTACTCATAGGTTTCAGGAATAGGACCAGATTCTATACACTTTTTGTCAAATATCCAACAATATAACAATTGCTTTCAAATGACGTCATTTTGGGCAACAAACGTAGTTCGGGAAAATTTCATGCCAACTTTTAAGGTATGTATTATAGCAGTTAATCATTATTATTTTAGTGAACAAAATTTCCTGTTAACTGAGTAAAGATGTGTCATTAACCTTCAGTTCTCTAATTCCCAAGAAATATATTACTTAGTCATAATATTATTTGGTGATTCAGTATTAGCAACACTTTTATTATTTTGGAACACAATATAATTATTTGATGATGGGTATTAGTTACAACTAATTATTATATATTGATATACTTAAGCATATCAATTATTATTGGTGATTCAAATTAGGAGACAGATATACTTTTCATCATAATTTTTTTTAATTTACAGATACAAGGCCAAATATATCATAGAGCAGGTTCACTGTTACCAGTGTCAGATAGCAATTACAAATTTCTGCAAATTTATTTCATGGGCAATTCACCACAAGAAATTGATATGCTTTGTTCATATAACAATTTACTAAAGAGGTCTATTGTAGAACAATTACAAACTTTATTTCATGAGCACAATCAATAAATTGATTATGTTGTTTAAAACTGCACTGGATCTGATGCCATCTGATAATCACAAAATTGTAATCAGTGCTGATAAAACACCTGTTGGCCAACATGCAAGACGTTTTAATGCACCAACTATTGATGAAGTTGCCATCGTTGTAGTTGGAGAAAACTTAGAATCCCGTGGTATTGTTTTACATCGTTGGAATGATAAATTACTACGTATAAAGACGTATATCAGAGTCTTTAGACAAAAGTTGAAATCTTTAATGGATTTCATTATAAAACATTATGTGTTTGGAGAGACACGCTGCTGGATGTATTCTGTGGAGTGGCAGAAACGGGGATTGCCACATGCACACATTTTGAATTGATTAGTTGAAAAGATAAGGCCAAATGAAGTTGATACAGTAATATCAGCTGAAATTCCTAATGTAGAAGTAGATCCTGGATTGCATGAGGTAGTTATCAAAGACATGATACGTGGTCCCTGTGGAACTCTTAACCAAATTCACCGTCTATGGTGGATGATAAATGTTCAAAACGATATCCACGGACATTAATATCTGAAACAATTACTGGTAATGACGGTTATCCACTGTATCATCGCCGATCGACAGCAGACAATAAAAGATCAACAATTGTCAAATTAAATCAACAAGATATTGAAATAGATAATTGCTGGATTGTTCCATATTCACCCATTTTATCAAAGACCTTCAAAGCGCACATCAACGTTGAATCTTGCCATTCAGTGAAATCTATTAAACACATTTGCCAATATGTAACCAAAGGGAGTGATATGGCTGAGATTGGTATTAATGCAGATAATTCCAATGATGAAGTTACTCAATACCAAACAGGTCGCTATGTTAGTAGTAATGAAGCAGTTTGGCGAATATTTTCTTTTCCTATTCATGAGAGACACCCATGAGAGTTCATTTAGCTGTGCATTTAGAAAATGGACAAAGACTATATTTTTTCAGCACAGAACGCAGTGCAAATAGCTGCTCAGCCACCTTCTACTACATTAACCAGTTTTTTTAAGATATGCCAAAACGATGCTTTTGCTCAAACATTGTTATATTCTGAAATGCCAAAATATTATACTTGGAATCAATCCTCAAGGAGATTTATACGACGGAAACAAGGAAAACCAGTTACAAATGACGCTCATTGGGATCAAACTTTCAATGATGCTGTAATATCATCACAAGTTCATCAAATACGAACATTGTTTTCTATAATCATATCTACATACTTCCCATCAAACCCAAATAATTTGTGGATCAAGTACAAAGATAATATGTGTGATGATTCTTTTGTATCAAATACGGATTAGAAGTGGAAATCCAAATAAACAAATAAGCGAATAAATTTACAATGAAGCATAACTTAGCTTTTAGTCAAAATTTCAACATTGACCGATTAACAATGGGCAATGTTGACATTAGCCGGACAATGATAGAAACGTTATCAGGAATTAAAAATTATCATCAATGTCCAGTTTCTATGGAGAATAACGAAAACTTCCAGCCATTTTAATAAATTTACCTGTTGCAGTTCAGGCCATTGCTAGTCTACTCTTGATTTCTGAGAAGTTATCGCTATTGTTGGTTATTAGATAGCCCTAGACAAATCTGTCTACTACTTCGAAATTCGCCAATTGGTATATGCGCGGTAGATTGTTATTTGCCCTGTCTATGATAATTGATAATCGTTTTTGTTTTTCCGGCGTTGATCTAAAGCAGTTATATATCTGAAGGTATATCACTAGCAGATATAGACAACAAATAACAAATTTCATATGAAATTGGCCACATAACAATCTTAGAAGTTTATTCGGCTTACTCTTGTTGTCTTTTTATTAATAATATTGTAATTGTCTCCATAAGGACAATCACAACATCAGAGAATACAATGAAAATTATTAATAATAATAATGTCTGCCTTACTGGTAAAACCCCAAGCTAAAACGGACAATTTGTTTAACAAGGTGACGTTCTTATAATAAAGCAAAATACTAAATTGTTTTCTTTTAGTAAATAAATGATTTTGTCAGTTCATCCTTTTGTAAAGCAAAAATATCAAGATAAAACTTCCATTGTCTGGTATCTGTACGCAAATAAGTATTTTGCAGAATAATCTTCACGATAAAATTATAGCCAAAAATTTTTTATGTCATACTAATATTGTAGAAGAATGCACCTATTCATGTGTGCTAAAAGACTATTTAAAAAATTATCACAAGCTACATTGTTACAAATAATATTAAAAAGATCAAACACAAGTTATTGTTAATCTTTTTCAATATTTACGAAGTAATGAGAGAAATATCGTCGTAAAAATGAGCTGATAAAACAGTTTTTCAAAACTAGCAGTGAGTGAGGTGCTAGTGGCACGAGGAGTATAATTTTTGAAGATAAAAACAGTTCCGTCATGACAGAGTCTAAGCCCAGTGAAAGACGTGGGGTAGAATATGTACCTTACAATACACTAAATACAGAAAAGAACAATTTCGTCCAACTTAAGCCTCAAAACCAAGACACTAAATCGGACACACTTTTCTTGATCTTGACAATTCTTTCAGGTAATTATAGCATTTGGTTATTTACTTTGATATGCTAGTGTTCATTACTTTCCTCTCTCTAAGTGCTTCTATTACTGCGTTAATTATGTTATTTTTGAGTTTTCCCAGCTTTTCTCAATGTTATCGTTTTCTAATATTTCATTCCCAGCGATCTTATTTGATATTCTTTTTATATATAAGTATTGCATGGATCCCGTATTTAATCCTTCGACTCTGACCCCCCTATTACCATTTTTTCTCTGACTTAGTCTTTACTTGTTTTAATTCGTCATAAAACGTTTCTTTGTTGTTTGAGGCTTGTTATTTTCTGGGACGTGTACTCCGATGAAGTTCAGGTTTTCCTTCTCCATTCTTATCTTTACTGTTACAATCCTTTCTGATTGTGTATTGACACTTTTTGATGTGATTTTGGTGTATTAGTAACGCTATACCCTCTTTGGCCCTGTTTTCTTTTGCTACAAAAAACTTATTAAGATTGAAGCACTAAAAATGCGAATAAATGAAGAGTATGCAAAAATATCGCCACGCATCTGGCTTATGTGATATATGTATGCATTTGTTATAGTTTTGTACAATTTATTTTTTATTATTTCTTTAAAAAATAAAAATGTATATTTACAATTAGGTATCACGGCCCTAGTAATTACAAACCTTTTTTTTATTTAAATTAATGTGTCTCGGCTGCAAAGACCATTGACACAAACAATATTGTGTACAATAATTACAAAAAGTACATGTTACTAATTGCTACAGTTAATCTATAAGATTAGAACCTATGACTAAATAATACAACAGTTGTATCACTAAGTTATAAGTTAAAATAAGGTAAAATAATAAGGTAAAATACATGGAAAACAAGGGGTCATATTCTGTTGAACAACTGAATGTCTTTCAAGAAACCAATTAAGTTAAAGACTTGATCGGGTGAGTTTACAACGTCTTTGATATTTATATAGCATTCTCTGTTTTACGTACTTGGGACACTCGATCAGGATGTGTTTCACATTTAATACACTTGAGTAGATTTAGCTATTGGGTTTCGGCTCGGACTTCATTAACCATTCATGTGTGAGTCGGGTATGTCCTATTCTTAATCTTCGGATGACAGCTTTTTCTTTTCTAGAGATTGTTGGAAGTTCAAATTTTTCAACAGTCTGCCGGATCTCATGTAATGCACTCTTGATTGTGTTCCAGTGGATTTGCCAGGTATGATACTGTTGTTGCTTGAATATTTGCTTTAGGTCATTACGGATTTGAATATGTTGGGCTTTTGAGGATTGACTGTTTACACAAGAAGCTTACTTGGCTGCTTTTTCATTACCGGGGATGCCAATATGGGATGGTAGCCAGATGATCGTGACATTTACACCTTGAAAAGCGAGTGCACTGTAAATCCTATGGATTTCTTGAGCTAAGGGATGCTGAGAGTATAGACTTTTTATCGAGTGTAGTGACGACAGGGAGTCTGTGCATATTGCGTGGTTTTTATCATCTGTTTTTTAAATGCTTCTAGTATCGCATAAAATTCTAAAGTGTATACGTAATACATACATAAATTCTGCAAAAAAGATAATTTTATTATTTCATCATAAGTGGTAACGGCACATCCAACGCCTGCTTCGCTTTTGGAGGCATCTGTATACAGATTTCTTTGGAATTAGTTCTTGCTTATGACTTATTCGAAGTGTTGCCTTATAAAAAGGTTTAAGGTTTCATGTTTACTGTATTCTAATAGAGAAGTGATTGAATGTGGGATTGGTCTATTCCAAGGCGGAGTATCCGGGATTGGGAAGGGATGTGTTTTGTAAGGTCGATGGTTTTTCTTAGAGTTAATTTCTGGATGTCTATTATTGATTGGATCCTTTGCGGAGTCTCCACAGGCGATGTTGAAGTAATTAAATGGTAGACTGGATTGGATGGATTTGCGGCCACGGAAGCAAAGTAAGATTGAAGAAGATACTCTCGTCGAATTCAGAGAGGTGGTTCATCAGCCTCGCAGTAAAGGCTGTCTATGGGACTATATTTGGAAGCGCCTAAGCTAAGACGAATAGAAAGGTTATGCACAGAGTTCAGTAGCTTTAAGTCAGATTTTGATGCAGACATGGTACTGCTTTTTTAGAGGGGCATATTGTTATTTTTGTAAATGATTTTCTGCAGACATAATAATGCAGTTATTAAAGAGAGTTATTGCCTCGTCTATATCTTCAGATTGTTGAAGTAATAAGATATGATCTTCGGCGCTAGTCTGAAAATTATTCTAGTCCGCTTTAGCGATACTCCATTTAGTAATGGTGCAAATATTTTTATTGCTATTTGTTATGACTATCGGGATTTACTAGTGGTTACTATCATATAAGCTTTCTAAGGTATACCATAAGAGGGAATCGGCAGAATTGGAATCATATATGCTTAGATCGATAGAAGAGTAAGATCCTGAGGCGATGTTAAAATATGTAGTGGCTCCACTATTCATCAGACAAGCATTATTGCAACTGAATACGGCCTTTACGGTTTTTCCTATACCAAATGTTTCATTTGAGCCCCACATAGTATTATGGGCGTTAAAGTCTCCAACCAGTATAAAAGGGCTGGGAAGTTGGCGAATTAAGTCATCTAACTAGGTTTCTGCTAAGTTATAATTAGGTCGAATATATGTACTGCATATGGTTATTTGGTCGGGACACCAGACAGTTATTGCTATGGCCTCTAAATTGGTAGTTAGGATATATTGTTCCTCCGCTTACTCTTGTAAGGAAATGGTAACCTTCAAAATTTTTTAATCAAGTCTATATGTTTCCTTGAAATTGGTTTCGTAAAGGCAGATGATATCTGCTTTTGTATTATTGATTAATTGTTGTAAGCGTTCTAAGCGAGGGTAGAACCTATCGTAGTTCCACTGCACTAACGTGAAAGTAAAATATATTTAACATTGAGAACGTTGAGAGGTCAGAGAAGAGTCGGTTAGATAATCTTCATCATTATTTGTTGATTACGATGTTGTTCCAATTTTGGAATTGTCTATATCAAGTTGCTGTTTAATTTTCTTAGTAACTCTGGTAAACCTCCTCAAGGAATTAAAGTTCCTGTAGTTGGGTATATACTATATATGTATAACAAAAATTTTTATTAAAAATCCTTTATAAAAGGTATATAATTTAAAAAACCCAATCGGGCTATAACACAAAACGTTTTCGGAATCCATATTCCATCATCAGTGCACCTAAAAAGTATATAACCACTTAATTAAAAAGAACGTGAGATTTAAATTTTGACCAAGGTTAACAGAAAATGTGGTTAATACTTACTAGGTGGGTATACATGTATTGAGCCACTAAATTTGTGGGTAAAAACCCGTTAAAAATTGTTTTTTAAATTTAGTTTACATTTAAACGTGAAGTTGCTGGTCCTGAGACGATGTGTCTACGAGGACCTGATGAAAGCAACTGATTAAAATGACAATCTTGATAAGTTAGGACGGAAGTCCGAACAAAGCAGTCAGTGTATCTTTATGTGTTAGTCCAATTAAGACAGAAGCCAACGCTATTTAAAAATTGAAAAAGTTAAAATTAAAATAATGTAACAGTAGCAACCGTCAATGTTGTTGTTTTAAGTTGTTAATTTGTCCTGAATTTATTTTTAAGACTATAGTGGAAATTGTTTTATTAATTAATGTATTTGGTGAGAAAATTGTGTGGGTATTGTTAGGCAACCAACTATACATACGTCTTAAAGTAGTGTAAATTAGAGATTCTAATATAAAGCCCCTTATGTTTTCTCAACATTTGGTACCTGAAAAATGAAGCAAATTCCAAGCAACCCTCTGACACCCAGACTGTATGGTTTACCTAAGATACACAAGGAGGGCATTCCCACTCGTCCAGTTGTTAGTTTTATAAACACTCCAGTTTCCATCCTATCAAAATTTATATTGAATCTTATTAATAACATGACGAACTTCACCCCTCGATTCTCAGTCAAAAATACTAGTTATCTAGTCAATAACCTACAACACATTAATCTGCACCCCAACACCACTATGCTTTCATTTGATGTTAGCAATCTATTCACCTCTGTCCCTAAACAAGAAATAATTAATCTGGTTCACTCTCTTCTAAGAACCAACTCCATTACCTTATCTACCTCTAACTCCATTATCCAACTATTACAACTTTGCTTGGATCAAGATTTCTTTGTTTTTAACAACAAATATTATAGACAACCTGACGGCTTAGCCATGAATAGCTGTCTCTCCCCTCTATTAGCTGATGTATTTATGGATCCACACAGATCACGAAAAATCCTGAAATACTCCATTGGTTTCGCTATGTTGACGACTGTTTAGTCTTTATTTCAGGTAACTCCAATTCAGCTGAACTATTACTTTCTAAAATTAACCAAATCCACCCCAATATCAAGTTCACCATGAAACTAGAATCATCTATGTCAATCAATTTTCTTGATCTCACCATTACCAGATTAAATGACCACTTCGACTTCAGTATCTATAGGAAACCCACACAGACTGACCACGTAATACCATTCTCATCTAACCACCTCATTTCACACAAATACGCAGCTTTTCAAAGTTACATCCATCGCCTAGAAACCATTCCACTTTTAGATTTAAACTACAAAAAAGAACTTAACATACCAGGTACAAATAGCAGTCAACAATGGATATGATCACAACATCATCCACAAAAGACGCCTTAAGACCCTGCAGGAGACTAAGTTCCCCAGAGACCTTACCACCAAACCCAATTAGGTTTCACTCCCATACCATCACGAAAGTCTTTCTGGAGATATTCGAAATCTTATCCAACGTTCGGTTGAAAATATCTATGTTTCCTTTAAAGTACCTAATAATTTGGGTCAGCACATATCTAATTCCAAAGATCCCATCAATTATATAAACCGTAGTGGTGTTTACAGACTAAAATTACAGATTGTGATGCCACCTACATAGGTAGAACACGTAGATCACTGTATTCACGCTCTCTAGAGCACACAAAAAGAGAAAACACTTTCACTTTCTCTCAACACCTCAAAGAACACAACCACACGCTCAATATCCTAGAAGACGTTTCACTTATTCACAATATCCCCCAAAAAAACTTCCTCAAACTAGACTTATATAAAGACATCTTGAAGAAAAACAAAAAAGTCCAAATTGTGTTAATCGTCATGTCTCATTCAATTGAGACTTCCTCCCTCTCCATCGCCAACTATTCTCATAACCCACATCTTTAATTTACTCTACAACAAAATCTATATTTATTATTATTCGTTCGTCCACTATCCATCTTCCTTAGTTCACTACAAAACCTCACTTTCAATACATCATACTCTCTAACTTTCCCCACTTCTTTCTATCCAACCTACACTTCAAGTCTGACCCCTATATCTAATGTTTTCATGCTTCTTTTCGACACCTCTAAATTCTGAGTAGATTATTCTTTATCCCTCTCCTAAACTATTCAGTTCTCATTTGACTTATACACACATTTCCCTCAGGGTTTGGTTTCGGATCTCTGGAGACCCCAGTCTTCTGTAGTCTTTCCTCTTCTCATAATTTTAAAAATATCATAACTTCCTTTTTTACTTAAAATTAACAGAGCCACCCACAACCATTTCATTTTTACAGTTCTTGTCAAGATATACCAATAGTCTATTAAGCTCATGAACTTATAACTTATCCTTTTATATTTCTTATGTACCTAGTGTTGCTTTATAACAGACAGGGCCTTTTCTTCTTAAGTTATAAGTTGAGTACTATACGATCATCATATTACAAAAACCACGTCCCAACCATCAATTTTGTTCATCTCATATATTTGTGAATACACACAAAACAACAAACCTACTTCTTCCGTGATCACCTAATCAGCTACTTACGTTCATGAACTTGTAACTTAAAATTTTTTACATTTACCAGGTACCAAATGTCGGTTTTTAACATACAGGGCCTTATATGCTTAAGTTATAAGTTAAATATTACATAAACATTAGATTACATAAGCTTTTATTTTATTCACTCAACACCACCTCCAAATATAAAATATATCAATTCGTATTTCACCCATCAACAATAAATATTCAAGAATCCAACTTCTAACATATGTCTATTTTTCATTTTCCAGGTATCAAATGTTGAGAAAACATAAGGGGCCTTATATTAGAATCTCTAAGTCACACTACTTTAAGACGTATGTATAGTTGGTTGCCTAACAATACCCACACAATTTTCTCACCACATACATTAATTAATAAAACAATTTCCACCATGTGCTTAAAAATAAATTCAGGAAAAATTAACAACTTAAAACAACAACATTGATGGTTGCTACTGTTACATTATTTTAATTTTAACTTTTTCAATTTTTAAATAGCGTTGGCTTCTGTCTTAATTGGACTAACACATAAAGTTACACTGACTGCTTTGTTCGGACTTCCCTCCTAACTTGTCAAGATTGTCATTTCAATCAGTTGCTTTCATTAGTTCCTCGTAGACACATCGTCTCAGGATCAGCAACTTCACGTGGAGTCATACGTCACCATGTTACCAAATCCACTGATAATTTTAACATCATAGAATTTATCACCATATAATGTAAACCAAATTTAAAAAACAATTTTTAACGGGTTTTTACCCACATATTTAGTAGTTAAATACATGTATACCCACCTAGTAAGTATTAACCACATTTTGTATTAGTCTTGGTCAAAATTTAAATCTCACGTTCTTTTTCATTAAGTGGTTATATACTTTTTAGGTGCACTGATGATGGAATATGGATTCCGAAAACGTTTTGTGATATAGCCCGATTGGGTTTTTTAAATTATATACCTTTTATAAAGGATTTTTAATAAAAATTTTCTTGTAAATCTATTCTTGATTTTTCTATCTTCCAGTGAAGGGTATATTCTAAACATGTCGTCGAGTAGTGATCGAACACTTTGAGTGAACTTTTATGCTTCTTGTAGAGGGTTATTACTGCCGAATGAGTTTTCCAGAAAGGCAAGAAAATTTTCAACCGGTAAAGAGAATAAGTTTGGATTTTCTTGATAAAGATTATTGATTGTGAGAACAGACGAAGCGGTTAATTTAGATTGATCGGGTGCGACTTTCTTGGATTTTTTAGTTTTATGCTTTTTATGCGCGTTTGCATCTGGTGAAGGCATTTTTATGTCTTTGATGGGTAAGTTAGTAGATGAGTAGATTGCAGCAATAGAAGTGGTGGATATATCGACAGTTTTTATCTGTTGCCTGGGAACCGTATTTTGTGTTGTGTTTGCTGGTGCCATATTGTTTGATATTGGGGTAGCAGGAATGGATTCAGCTTGGGATGTTTCTTCATTTGGGAGAGGATTGCTAGGGTATTTTGACAGTTATTTGCTGTATATCCATGTTTTTTGCATAGAAAACATGCCATTTTGTCGGTGGAGAGAAATATTCAGTACGAATTATTATCGAATGAATTATTAATGAAGTTTCAATTTCGAGGCTATCTGTGGTTAGAGTAACGTATACCTGTCTTCTCAAGCTCATAATATGCGTAAATTTATCACCGGGGATTCCAGTTTTAATATATGACACTGGTGAAGCAACTTAAAGACCTAGATCTTGAAGGTGTTTTTCTATATTTCATGAGGTACTGATGGACAGACGTTGGAGATAATTAGTCTTTTGGCTGGGGTAACCAGTCTTGTTACGGATAGTTCTACAGAGTTGATTGTAATCGTAGGGTACTCTATTAAAATATGTTCGACAAGTTCAGGATTTGTTAAGTAGATGCATATCCGATTATTGGAAATTCTTGAGGTGAAGCATATGTTTTTGGGGCTAACAATGTTACCTATGGCTTTGACGTAGTCGAGTAGTAATAAGTTTGGTTCAGCATGTATTAATATGGCTTGACCTTTTTTGGGATATTTTGGTTTGGGTTTTGACATAGTAGCAGTTGCATATGAATTTGGATTATTACTGATGATGTTGTTTCCAGACATGGTGTTGCTAACTGTATGAGAACATTGATTTAAGTTGTTACTCATGTAGGCAAAAGTAACTATTTTTGGTTTTCTTGTAATAAAGTTTCGACTGATAGGCAGCAATTGTAGCGCATATCTGTATTGCTGGTTGCCTGGCTAATACTTCATGTCAAATGTGGCAAAAATGTCAATACAGCTATATGTTTTGGTTAGAAAAGTATTAATAAACAATTTCTTACCGACTAATATTACAGCTCTTGATGTTAAAAACTCTACACACCAATTAATAATCACTTGATGGTTAAATACTTTTAAAAACTTGTGTTTACTGCGATAAAGAGCCATTTTTACATTTATTCACATAGCGGTATGTACTCGTTCGAATGACATAGGACAAACTGTCCCAAACCTTTTTAAAATCCTTTGAATTGTATAACCTGTAATTGGTTTATTAGAATACCTTGCGCTAAAGAAAAATCTCTCAGTGTTCGCACTATTGCCTGAATAAAACATCATTGCAGATTTTTCCTAAACTGAGTACATTTCATTAACTTTATATTTCAATAATACATATATATATATATATATATATATATATATATATATATATATATATAATCATCAAATTAACTAAAGAAAATCAGAAAGAACAAATAAAAACCAGAAAAGGGCTGACATGGAGGACAGCATTCGAAAAGCTTTCCTATATACTAAAGAACGAATAATATCTCCTTTTATTAACGTATACTTTCTATTCTCACATATGGAGCTCAAATCTGGATGATTACAAAGAAAATTATGGAAATGATCTCTAAATGAGATCCATGAAGAGAAATTCTAAACATGAAACTCTATACAGGAAAAGCAATTGGATTGAATCCGTAAAAAAACAAAAGTGCGGGACGTTTTAACACAAGTAGCCAAACTTAAATGGACGATAGCTGCATATACTCTAAGGCAAATAGACGAGAGATAGAACAAGATACTTATATTATAAAGATCGTGAAACCACAAAAGGAAAAGAGGGACACTGCAAAGGAGATGCTTCACAAAATCACAAAATCAGTTCCGCTTTATATCTAATAAATGCACCAGTGACGCTATGTTATGCAAATTTTTCTTTTTGCTGATGATACGAGTATCACCTGGAGCAACGCTAATATTGTAACTTTTCATGCAACTATAACTTCTGATCTACTTACAATAAAAACCTGACTCTTATTTACTCTCCTTTAACGTGGATAAGACAGTAGCAATTTCTTTGTATTTTTATAGACAGCAACTTTAAATGATTCCTTCATATTGATTTGTTAGTAAAAAAGCCTCAGCCTGCTATGCAATGAGATCTGCTTCGAAGGAAATCAATTTATCATCTTCCAAAATAATATTTTTCTTTGTTCGAGTCTTATCTTCGATATGGTCTTTCTTTCTGGGGTTCTTGTACAGCTGCTCAATTTGATGATATTTTTAAATTACAAAAAACTCAATACGGTATCTGTTTGGCCTTCGCGAAAGATCACGCGAGTTTAATGCTTCCCTCTTTATATGTTTTAGAAACTGTTTGCTCAATTCGTAAACACCTACATGCTTTTTCAGCAAGACCTAATTAAGACTATTCCATCAAAAATTCAACTTTTGATGTTTATTTACCGATACTGTCCACTGAGTTAGTAAAGAACAAACAACAGAGTCTGCAAACAAAATGTACGACGATCTTCCTTTACAACTTAAATCACATCTTTCCCCAAGTTACGTAAAATGACAAAAGCCTATCTATCTGAAAGACCATATTATTCAGTAAAAAAGTTTTTTAATGAATAACTGAGAAATTACAGTACCTTTATGTACAAATAACTACAAATATGTAACTATTGAACAACCTACCAGAAACGGTGGGTGCCAATGGGTAATAATATATGAAGAAACTAAATGAAAACCTCCGAAAGTTGGATGCCAATGTAGAACCATAAAACTCACAACTTTCTTTGGGAGCCAATTGTTAGGCGTCGTTTAGCTCAGTCTCTCAAGCCTGAGAACGTTTTATTTTAGAAGTAAATCTGAACAATGAGTTTGGCTGGGACAAATAAACTAAGATATTAACTAATCATACAAAATTTTAATGGATATTAAAAATCAAAGCAAATCTTGCCTATAAGCTTTACAAATATAAAATATGATACTTATGGCATCACTGGATAACTTGTTGGCTTCAAAGGATTACAGAATATAATTGTTAGTTGCTGATGTTGGCTTCACACAATAGCTTGCTAGAGGTACCGGGATCCACCCAGTTTTAGTTCTGAGCAGCTATTAGGTTCTGCGTATCTGCTGCAGTTGTCATCCCATGTGTATGGTGCACCACAAGGCTTTTATAAACTTCCACCCAACAAGGAAGAACGAGATAATTAATTAGGCCAAAAAAACCCAGGAAAGATTTATTATATAAAATGAATTTTGAGCTGACGATCCAGCTTAAATAAGCAACATCACCATAAAAACTAATAATCTACCTCTAGTTAAAATGACATGACAGGGAGGAGTTGTCAACTGATAGACACACTGTCTATACCTATAGCAGTGAGGCATAGAAATTTATATGTTCTATGTCTGTGACATTGAACAGACTGGAGTGAAATACAGGAAATATAACTGAAATAAATGAACATTGAAAATAAAAAATAAAGATTAAATAGGATATTTAGTTGATTGAAGAATTGGGATAAGAATTGGACGCCAACTATTTTTAGAACAAAAATAGTAAAATGAAAGGTAAAGTCAATAAATAAATAAAATTAAAAGACATTGAATTAAAATAATTATTAAAAGAAAAATAACGAACATGTGACGTTTATAACGTTACAAGTATTTTTACCTATATTTGGGTATCATATGCAATAACTGCAACTAGTTCGTAAGGTTTTATTATGCAATTGGCAATTTATTAAAATTTTGCAATGGATTGTTTATTTTATTATCGTTTATTTTGTGATACTTTCTGATTTTTTGTAAGATTTGTTCATGAAATTATACAATTTTCATGGACAATAAAGCATATTTCTATTTTAATCTATAGATGGAGAGATAAATGGAGATGGAGATCTAAAAATAAAACGTTGGCGCAAAATGAATGAAAACTGTGCATTATGGAGAGGCATGGAAGAAGGAAAGAGAGGTCGTTATCCAAAGATGGATATCTGGTTCTGCTTAGATAAATATATAAATATTTATTATTATTTTAGTAGAGACTTGCCATCTCAGGCACTTTAAATAAAAAAATAAATTTACTTTTATTTTTATTTAAAAGATCACGTTCCTCATTGGACGTCTTCTACGCCTGCATCTTATTTAACATCACCCTAGAAAAAAAAAGCCAAAACCATAGGAACCATAAAAAAGGTACACAAATACTAGCATTTGCTGACGACGTTGTCTATAAGATGGCATATTTTTGACGATATGATAGATGAAATCAATCTAATAGAAAAAGCGGCGGAACACGAAGGCCTAAAAATAAATAAAGCAAAACAAAATGAATGAACGTTAGTAGGCCAAAAGGACTGTAGAAACTCTAGAGTATTCATGTAGGCAACTGTAACTTCTATATCTAGGATCGTTAGTTACTTCAGAGAATATTACTAGTGAAGAGATCACAAGGATATGCATGGGAAATAAAACATATAACGGACTTTTTAAACACTTAAGATCTCTTAACTTAACAAGAAGAGTAAGATGTAAAATTTAAGAGACACTGGTCAAACTAGTCCTAACATATGGATTAGAAACATGGACTAGCGGTCTGAAGCTACTAGCTGTGTTCGAACGAAAAATTTTAAGACATATATGTAAAGTAAAAAAAGGCCTGCGGCTACATAGACGTATATACTGAGCATCCCAGCAGCGAACAGTGACGACAACATCTTTTGCGGTTGTTCGATCTGTCTCTCTCTAGCGCATTGAAATTGCGCACTTGCTCTTTCCCTTGCTATACTTACTTGATGTAAGATACAGACACAAACAACGACAACAAAGATGGTGTCGTCACTAAACTCTAAGATGGTATTTAATTTTAATGACCAGGCTTCAACTCCATACAGAAGGACTAACCAACCGTAGCTTTTAATAACTCTAATTCGGACGTCTAAGCTTAGTTTTCGGTTATAAATAATTTGCTTCCGTTTTTTAATGTTAATTTCTATATCTGGATCCCACTTATCATTTAGTACTAATCCTAAGTATCTGAATTTGTGAACTTGTTCTAATTTAGTGTTATTTAGGTCAATGCGACAATTTTCATCGGTTTTACTAATTACTATTACTTTAGTTTTTTGAAGATTTATCGTCAGTCCCATTGCTTCATCTGCATTATTAACTCTGTCTAGTATATTTTGTAAGTCTTTTTCTGCTATCAGAACTGAATCTTGTGCATACCTGATATTGTAAATATATATATATATATATATATATATATATATATATATATATATATATATATATATATATATATATATATATCGTTTTATTACATATATCAATTTCGGATCCATCTAATGCTTCTTGCGTTTAGAGCATTGCATTCAGAGTACAAGTTAAAGAGCAATGGAGTCATGGCACAGCCTTGTCGGATACCATTTTGTATACGGACGCTTTAAGTAGTGGGGGTAGAATATTTTAAGGTTACTTTTTAGTTTTAATGAAGGTTTTAATTATAAGAAGACATTTTCCTTCTTCAATGTATAAAAATTCTTTTGAAGTCCGTGAATAGGACCCATGTTTTGTTTCTTTTATTTAGGTGAATAATATTAATCTTATTTTAAGGTACGACGGTCGCCACTATTACTGGATCCCACATGGTGTGGACGTCACCCGTTATCCCAAAAATTACCTCAAACGTTTCTGATGACAATCCTTTGGGAAGAATTGCAACAACCTACGAAATATCGATGATTGCTGGTTTTCCACCATTAGCATCTCTTGCAGGATCTTTATTTCTGGGACAATTGGCAGAAGTATTCGGAAGAAAAAGGTCTATATTGATCATGGCTTTGGGAGATATTACAGCAGTTGTTTGCTTGGCATTTAGTACCAATGTGTATTGTATAGTCGTATTTCGATGTGTAATATTTATGTTTTTTAACGGAGCTATAACTGTCTTACCTGTTTATTTGACAGAAATTTGCGAAGATCACAACAGAGCTAGGTACGGTTGTTTAATGGGTGGTATGCTACCTTTAGGCAGCCTCTTCGGCTACGTAGTAGGGTCATTTTTCACCATCAGAGTATTTACTTTATTAACCCTTAGTCCATTATTACTTTTTATTTTCTTTTGCGTATGTGCGCCCGAGTCTCCAATTTATTCCCTATCTAGGGGAAGAAGAGAAGAATGTTTAAGAGCTCTTAGAAAGTTAAGAAGCAATAAAAATGATAAAGAAATTGAGGGCGATATGTACCAAATAGAGGAAGCTTTAAAACTTCGAGCAAATTCTTCCTCTGGTAATATATTTACCTTATTCTCAACAAAAGAAAAGAGGTACGCAACGCTTTTAGCATTCATTCCCCCTATGATACAAGTTCTTTCAGGAGTTGCTGTTTTGGTCCAATTTATGGCACCTATATTTATTGCAGCTGGTACTAAATTTAACAGTAATCATTTGGCAATAGTAGCTGGTTCTATAAAAGTCATTAGTTTTATAATTGTTTCTTTCATTGTCGAGAAAACTGGAAGAAGGTCCATGCTTCTTATCTCTACAATAGGATCCTCTATACCACTTATCATGTTGGGTGGATTTTTCTACCTCAAGCACCTCAATTCTCCATTAATTGCTTCACTCCAGTGGCTACCTTTGACCAGCGTAGTGACTTTTATGATTACTTACTCCCTAGGAATTGGTCCAATTCCAATGGCGATCATGGGAGAACTTTTCACTCCAGATGTTAGAGCCGCAGGTGTATCATTTATTATGACAGTAATGGGTACATGCCTTTTTTGCGCCACGACTAGTTTCCCAATCATTAACGAGTTTCTGGGCTTACATTGGTGTATCTGGATGTACAGCGTGTTTTGTCTTCTTGGGGCAACATTTATTTATTTTATGATTCCGGAAACTAAGGGGAAATCTGTTGTAGAAATACAAGAATATATTAAAAGCTGTGTAAATAAATAAACACTTATTTTTCAGTGTTTTATTTTTAAATAGTGTTCTTGAAAAAGACGTTTATTACGATGATAACAAGTTATAGAAGACTTATAAAATGTACATTTAAGTACAAACTTCGAGTGTAATAGGTATATGTTTAATAAAATATTTAAAATTACATATTAATTATGTTTATATTAAACATTAAAATTGTAAACATTAATTAATATTATTAAAAGATTAAAATGATTTCGGAAAAAATAAATATGTATTTTCTAATTGTAAATTAAGTTTATTATATGAACTGAATACAGGAAATTAAGTATACATATTTAGGGTTTATGATGTATTTTTATAGAACAGAAAGTCCGTGATCTTCGATGGCACGTAAATTTGGTCTTGCATGTGCAATAAGCCTTTGGACTATTTCTAAGTCAATCTCACGAAATTTTTGCAAAATTCTTCGCCTTAGCTGATCTTTATTTTGGGCTTCCCAGCCTTTATTATACACCATTCAACGCAAAGCAGTCCTAAACTCTTCTATAGGTCTCACCTGAGGCACATTTGGACGATTGACGCGCTTGAGATCAAAATTTATATTTTGAGCAGTTAACCAATCTATCGTTCTCCTGGCGTAATGACATATATGATTTTATCATTGGGATAATGAGTATTTATAAATTTAACAAGCTTTTTAAGACACCTGTCAACGTAATTGTCAGCATTGAGAGCTTCACTGCACCGAACGGCTGTGAAACACCAGCTTCTGAGATGGCACACCATACCAAAATTTTATCGGCAAATTTCACTTTTCCCTTAAACCTAACTTTGTCAGGTGCATCTTGTACATTGCGTGTATAAAATCTGTCGTTGCCCTTCATTTCGGAATTGGATAAAATAAAATACTTTACATCGTTAATAATGAGAATTTTACCAGAAAAATGAGTACTTCTCAATGCACGGCAACATCTAGTTTTTTTTTAACTAGGCTGGTGTGTACTTAGGTTACCTTTTTTTTAATACTATTCTAAATTATTTCTAGAAATTGTTCTACTGTCAGTCATTCGGGAAATATTATATCTTCGGCCAACATTTCGCGAAGACTTTTCTAATTGGTTCTCCATATTCTGAATTATTCTCTGTTCTCGAGCAGGAATTAAAACTCTTAATCTTCCACTTTTGGGTAAATTAAGGCGTGGTATGTCATTCGCACTCTTTAATTATCAGGTAAATCGTTGACAAAAAAATATTTTGAGAACTAAAAATTCTTAAAATATCGCGTTTTGGTACATGTCCAAATAAACGATAAATACTTTGACGAATATTAAGTTTGTACGACATCTTAACGAATCGTATTTGTCAAAACTGACATTGCTTATATCGGTTAAGTTGTTTACTAACTTTGGTTTTCAACAGCAACTTGATAAAAAGGTTTCTACAAACAATACTTTTAAATCTAAAATTTTCCGAAAAGTTTAAGGACATACGTTATTTTAAGTGAAGGAAAATATGGTTGGAAAATAGAACATGTAGTAAAGATTAGTTAGTTAGAAGTCTTGCTAAATAACCTTATCACTTAACAGTGGATGTGTTTATATTACATATTCTTCTTCTTCTTGATGTGCCTATCCATTACGAAGGTTGGCGATCATCATGGCAATCTTTATCTTAACTGCAGAAGCACAGAAAAGCTGCACAGATCTTGTATTGAACCAGATTCTGAGGTTCTTTCTAAATATTTTTCCTTACAAGATGGCTTGAAGGAGAGCATATCTGAATTCATTTCGCACAATATGCCCGAAGAATTGTAACTTTCAAGATTTGATGGTGGTCAGTACCTCTCGGTTCTTTTTCATTCTTCTGAGGATCTCCTCATTTGTGACTCGGTCAGTCCACGGGATCTTAAGTATTCTCCGATATAGCGGCATCTTAAATGCTTCCAGTTTTCTGCACTATCTTCGTGCAAGGTCCAAAATTTAACACCATAAAAAAGGACAGAGAAGACGTAGCATCGTAGCATTATTACTTTTGTACCAAGAGAGAGGTTGTGACTCTTGAAGAAGGCCTTCATCCGATTGAAAGTGAATCTAGCTTTTCCGATGCGTGCTCTAATCTCCTGGTTGTTGGTCGATTCTTCATTTACTATGGTGCCGAGGTAGTTGTAGTGCGTCACTCTTTCTACAGGGGATTGGTTCACGTAGAGTTGACCTTCTGTTATCCTTATCTTGCTAATTATCATAAGATTTGTCTTCTTAACGTTTCTATTGAGTCCATATTGTTGACTGGAATACGTGATTTTGTTTAGAAGAACTTGTAGATCTTCTAAGTTGTCCGCAAATACTATGAGTCATCTGCATATCTGATGTTATTTAGCCGGTAACCATTTAGTAGAATACCTTTTTCAGTCTCGTGCAAAGCTTCGATAAATATTCTTCCAGAGCACAGATTGAATATTGGAGGAGACAAAATACAGCCTTGCCTTACTCCACGCATAATTTTCACATAGTCAGTATGTTCACCTTCAATTCTGAGATTTGCTGTCTGACTCCAGTAAAGATTTCTAATTATTTTCAGATCTTGGATGTTAATTCCTACTTCTTTTAGTATTTGCATCATCTTGGCGTGCTGTACTCGATCAAACGCTTTCTCGTAATCAACCAGACATGCGTATACGTCATAGTTGACGTCTCTGCATCTCTGGAATAAGACTTGTACTTTGAACAAAGCCTCTCTAGTACCACAGCATTTGTGAACCCGAACTGGTTAGGGGAAATTTGACTTTCACACAGCTTGTAGATTCTCTTATGAATTATCTTTAGAAACAATTTTAGGAGATGACTCATGAGGCTTATAGTACGGTAATCTTTACATTTTTTGGCTCCTGGTTTTTTTGGAAGTCAATAAACTCAGATTTCGGCCATTCTGTTGGTATTTCTCCAAAGTTGTGTATGTTGTTGAATATCTTTGCGATTATTGCTATTGATTCGTTGTCTATTAGTTTGAGTAGTTTTGCTTGTATATTATCAGGGCCTGCCGCTTTGCCATCCTTTAACTATGTTATTGCAGAATAAACCTCCTGCTGTAATATTCTTGGTCCATCATTTACCTCTTCTCCTAGCTCAAAGGTGTTATCTCTTTGGTCTTCAAATTAACATTTGGTCTTATTCCATATTAAATGTTAAAAATTATAAATTGAAACTTGTTCCAAACTTTCTGGGAAAACTATGACCCCTACTTGAAATTATTCCGCATCTGGGTTAAACTCCAAGTAAATGAAATTTTATTTTGGACTGCTTATGATCTAGAAAAAACCATTTAAATACCTTTTCTTTGGTTTAAGTGTAGAATATAACAACAATAACCGACTTATAATAACTAACTGGTTTACAAAATATATTTTGTCCGGAAGATATCTAAATTTTAATACCAACGCACCTATAACTCATAAAAGAAATTCGGTCTAACTAATAGAGCAATTAAGCTATCTAGCTCACAATACCATTCCGAAAATATGAAAAAACTAAAGATATCTTAGAAAAAAATACTTATCCGCGAGAATTTCATAGCCATCTAATTAAAAAATAAGTTGCATTATCAGAAAGTAATCTAATTCCAATACCAATCCAAAAAAAACCCAAACCATATATAGCAATCATAATAGTAATGTCACTAAATCAAACAAACACTATATCTCCCCATCATACATTAATGGATTATCTAAATAAACGTTGGCAAAATATGACACCCATGTTGGACATGCAATACAATATATATTGGACAAACACACAATTATCTATATACAGGCTTGTTGCACACAAACATAGTGTACAAACCAACAGATTAAACACTACAGCCTTGGTCAAGAATTCCCTAGAAAATAGCTATTCTTTGGATTTTGAAAATGTACAGAATTTGGAAAAAAACAAAACTACAATAAAATATGCATAGTGCAGATGACCCACATAAAAAAGATTAAAATTGAATCAATAATTAAGCTGATATCAAAGATATTTCCAATATGTATCATAATTTAGTAGAAACTGATCATGGGAATCGGAGCCCAAGATCCAGCATGGGAGGAACAGGCAAGGACTCCCAGGTCGTTAACCGACGAAACCCTTGTCAAACATCAAAACAAGACAAAGTAAAACTATCAAAAGCAAAAATAGGTACGTGGAACGTCAGAAGCATGTATCAACCTGGTAAAATGCATAACATCCTTCAAGACATGAGAAGAATGAATATAAATATATTAGGTGTAAGCGACTCATGGTGGTCTAACTCAGGATACTTTTCGACAAAAACCGGTACTTTATATTACTCGGGAAACATTCACAACCAGCATAGACGTGGAGTAGCAATTATGGTCGATACAGAGGTCAACAAGTCAATAGAGGGTTTTGTCCCAATCTCAGAAAGAGTGATGCTACTACAAATAAGGACATCACACACAAAACTAAATCTGATCCAGGTATATGCGCCAACGACGGATGCAACAGAAGATGAAGTAGAAACATTCTACTAACAAATTGAAGATGCACTGAAAATGTCAAAGAACAGGTAAATCACGGTACACAACAATAATGGGCGATCAAGGACTAGGAGAACGTAACGATAGAGGAGATCGTCTAAAACGATAGAAAAAATAAATGGAAGAGCTCTTCAACTACGAAAGAGAAAACCTATAAGACATATCTTTTGAGGACATGAGAACAAGTATAGAAATTATAAAGGAAGAAATATTGTATGCACTAAAGAACACCAGAAACGGAAAAAGCCCGGGGCCAGATCAACTGCCCATTGATATTCTTAAAATAATAGAAAATGAGTACATGGATGTCCTCTTAAAGCTCTTTAATGAAATTTATCAGTCGGGTCACATACCCAATGATTGATTGACCTCCACATTTATTTGTCTCCCAAAAAAGAATAATGCTAGAGAATGCACCGACCACCGCATCATAATCCTGATGTCTCACACACTCAAATTGTTTTTGAAGATCATCCATAAACGCATTTACCAAATACTTGATATGGATATTGAAGAAACCCAATTTGGATTCCGTAGAGGCGTAGGTACCCGTGAAGCACTCTTTGCATTCAACGTACTAATCCAGAGATGCTTGGATGTGAACCAAGATATGTACGTCTGTTTCATAGATTACAAGGTTTTCGATAAAGTCCGCCAAAAAGAGCTAATGGACGTCCTCAGAGCAAAACAATTACAATACAATGACCTTCGAATTATAACAAATCTATATTATAAACAGTAGGTACACATACGCATTAATGAACACACATCAGAAGAGTTCGAAATTAAAAGAGGAGCACGACAGGGGTGTGTATTGTCACCACTACTATTCAATGCATACTCTGAAGAAATTATGAAGAGAGTTCTTGAGGAAGAAACAGCAGGAATAAAGGTCAATGGAACACCAATTAACAACATTAGATGTACGGACGATACTATTATAGCAGACAACCTCCAGGACCTCCAAAAGCTAATGACCAAGATAGTTCAGTATGGAGAAGAATATGGATTATCAATAAACATCAGGAAAATTAAATTTATTAGGATATCAAAAACTCAAAATAATGATGAAAGCCTAGTTGACAAGTTGAAAACTACAATTATCTTGGCACAATAATGAATCACACAAATGATTACTCAAAAGAAATCAAAGTTCGAATAGAGAAAGCACGAACAAACTTCAATAAAATGAGGAAGATACTTTGTGCAAGAGAACTGAAATAAGACTTGAGAGTTAGGCTGTCAAGGTGTTATATTTTCTAGACTCTATTTTACGGGATAGAAGTATGGACACTTGACGCGTCGACTACTAAAAAGTTGGAAGCATTTAAACTGTGGGTGTATAGAAGAATCTTGAAGATATCATGGACCGAGCATGTAACAAACAACGAAGTCATGAGAAGAGTCAACAATATCTGGGACATGTTATGCATAATGAAAGATACAACATACTTCAATTAATTATGCAAGGGAAAATCCAGGGCAAGAGAAGTGTAGGAAGGACAAGAATCTCAAGGTTGCGTAACTTGAGGGAATGGTACGGATGCACATCAATCGAACTATTCAGAGTGACAGCATCTAAGATCAGAATAGCTATGATGATTGCCAACCTCCGTCGCTGAGATGGCACTTAAAGAAAAAGATCATAATTGAATAAATTGAGTTGTTTTTTTAAATGCACCATGGCAGATATTTAAAATACTATCCTAAACCACTCGTATTTTGAAGTACCTTATTTAAGGTTAGATACCACTTTTGTATTTCATGGTAAACTACCAAGAAGTCAGATATAAAATATAATAACTGTGTATTGTTTAATGTTGACATCGCAAACGAGCAAATAGTGCAGACCAAAAAATATGAATTGTATTAAGTAATGTTTATATAATTAAAGTGCTTATTGAAAATGGCAAATGGTCGAAACGTTTAAGCAATAATTAATTGTTTTATTTATTACAGGCCGATAAACCCAGGAATTAAAAAAAAGTTATAAGAAAAAAGCATATAGAGCAATATCTTTGTCAGCTTGCAGAGATAAATTGTTAATAAGTTCTTTGCTTTTCTAGTTTATTAGTTTATTACCTATTTTTATTCTAAATATTTATTAGGTTCATTTTTCTACATGACTGTACATGGCTCTACATATTTTAAGTATTTAATTTCATTTTTTATTTCTTCAAAATTTCGTCGTATTTTCGTTTTATTTTGATGCCTTAACGCTTACTATTACTTACGCTAAAACTCCGAGGACTTTTATAACGATTAAAGAAGGGACATAATAAGCTAAATTGGTTACAGGACTACCGGTGCAGAACGCAGTACTTTCGAGAAGAAAAAATTACTGTAGTATATGATAAGAGTACCATTTGCATCTGATTTGTAGGCAACTTAAATTACTTTTCTTACTATGTATTATGAGATGATAAGTTATTTGTATTTTACCGCAACGATCGTTATCAGACTTTAAAAATAACACAGATTTCTTATCGTATTACGTTAAAAACCTTTCGAAGTTGGGATTTTTTTAGCACATCTTATGATTTTAAAAGGAACAAGTGTTCGATCACTTCACAAAGTATTTAAAAGTAAATTAACGGAAGAGCTAAATCATCGAAAAGTAATTAAATATTTTTATTATCATCGTAAAGATTTTAAGATAAAATGTTGTAGGCCAGGTCAAAATGTAAAAAAATTGTTTTTATATATTATTTATAAATATGTTCTTTAGAAATATAACTAGGGTCTCAAAAGTTCATGTCAAAAATACTAAATTTAGATTTGAGGTGTCAGAAATTCACTCTCCGTTGGTCATTTGATCCTTCAAACTTTACTTCAAACTCAAGAATTTCATTATATCGCGATAGTAATTACGCCTTTTTTATTTTATTTAATTTACGGGAAACATTTAACGTCATTGTTTTAGTTGGCTATCTTGAAATCTGTCACCTGTTATTAGTTGTCAACCTATTTGCCTCCAGATATGGAGTATTCATTTTGTATTTACTTGGAACTCATAGTCAAGAATTCATAAGGAAATGCAGGTTAAATAATTACACAAAATGATTAAATAATTATACTATAAACAAAAGCAGATATACAAATCTCAAGAGGATTATAACCGCAAAGAGGAAGAAATTCCCAAAGCTTCTTTATTAATAAACTTTTAATATTTTTTGAGAGATATATTGCCCTCATCCTTTAGTTCTTTGGTGACCTTCCTTGCATATACCCACTTGGTTTTATTTCTAGTCTGGATAATCTGTATTTTTCCGTTCTTCTTCGGATTAATACATATTGCACCTGACAATGCGCTCTCATATCTTCCATCGAGATTTAACAAAATATCCATTGGGATCTACAAAAAGTAAAAGAATTTTCAAAATGTATTTTGCAGCCTGTATGGAGATGATGTTGGATTAAAATGTAACGTTCATATACTTTGTTTTAAATTCTTTGGTTAGTTTGACTTCTGATCGTGACTGAAGTAGGTACATACTATTCAAGATATTACATAGGACAAACTAACCAAAGAATTCAAAACAGAATCGATGAACATTCACATATTAATAGTAAGTTTCTAGTTATAATAATTTTGGTTATAAGTTTGAAGATTGTCATATTCCAATGTGAATGCGATAATTACCGAGTCATATGATTATCCGCGGTGATATCCAAAGTTAATACAAAAATACTAGAACAAAGATTTAGTCAGATGATAGAAAATAAAATAAGAAGAATAAGCTTTTATGTAAAAAAGACAATAAAATAACAATATACATAATATTAAAAACATTTTAGAAGGGAAACCAGAAACGGAAGGACTAGTATTAAAAATAACAGTTTTGGAAATAAAATTTCTTCTAGGATTATTAAAAAGACCAAAATAGATACAGTAATTAAGAAATTAGACCAGAATTAGAACATATGAATCAGCCAAAACAATTTAAAAAAGAGAATAATAGATGGAAAGACCACAATGAAAAAGACGAACCATGGAAAAATGTAGAGATAGAATAAAAGAGTTAGAAAAACAAGAAAAGAGAAGCGATTTAATAAATGAGTACAGAGCAGTAAAACCTAAAGAAATTGATAAGGAACAAACATAAAACAAACAATTTGACGCTGAAAGGCATAAGGATTTACGCAAAAGTGAAGAAAAAGTTTGAACCAAGGAAGCTTTTTTCTATATGTTCAACTGGTGTCATAGCAAATGCGGTTACCTTGAGGTTCCATAGGTTACCTTTCCAGGTTCCATAGTTTCTGGTCACTCCATTCAATTTCTCTCAGATGTCTTTCACTTTTCTTTTTGGTTATCATTTTATGAGAGTAATTACTAATAGACTGGGAGCTAAGCGATTAATATTTTAAGACTTTGAGAAAGCATTTGACTCAGTACAGCATACCTCCATTTTAAAAGCGTTTACTAACTGCAGTATTGATCATAAATATACAACTCTTCTTCGTAATTTATATAATAACGCAACAACTGCAATCAGAAACAAACACATTTTCCTTGAGAAAGGGTATTAGACAAGAAAACACCATCTCTCCTACATTATTTACCGCTTTGTTGCAGAGTGCTATAAGGAGCAATAATTAAGAAAATGTTGGAGTCAACATAGATGAGGAGTTTATGAACAACTTGAATATTTCCAGACAAAACAGTGGTTATTGCGGACCGGGTATATAATAAATACAATCCAAAAACATTTAAATATAAGGCACCCAAATTAAACAATTGTATAACTATAAGTATTTGATTCACGAAATTAAATTAGAAAGGGACAGCTTAAGGAAAACTGAGGGAAGTCTTTAGATCAGCTATTGTCATGTGCTTGAAAAGGAAGGACTTTAATCAGTCTGTGCTTCAGTTTCTAACGTATGGAGCAGAAATACTGACCCTTACCAGAAAGTAATAAATAAAATACAAGTGACACAGAGAGCAATTGAGAAATCAATGTCGAGTATATTTCTCAGAAACAGAATTTCAAATCAACTAGTTAGCAGAAAAACTGGTGATACGGACGCAGTTAAAAGCATTACAAAGCTGAAATGGAATTGGACAGGCCATGTTGTTTCAAACAGAAAGCCATGGACTAAATTTATGACAGGCCTATGTTCATCTGGATTTAAAACGGCTGCTGATGATGATAACGATAATATTACTTAATGCTAGGTTTTCTTCAGGCATTGTCTTTCGTTCTTTCTCTCTCGGTTTGCCTATTTTTTTATTTCAGCGATTGACATACAAAATTTCGATTGTCTTAGTGGATGCGTTCACATCAAAGAATAATAAAGCAACATGAGAAAACCAAATAAACCTGGACATTTTCAGATATGGAGGTCTCTTGCTACAACTAAGAATATGATAAATCAATGTTGGTTAACCTTCTACCACTGACTTGTACTTTCTGGAACATAACTACTTATGTGGTACCAGGTAGACCCCTTGTACTTTCTATTTGGCATTGCCAATTTTTTTTAAAAATTTGACAAATTATGTTAAAGATAATCTATTTGATACATTTTATTTTACAATAAAAATTAAAGATTAAATATACAAAATATGAAAAAACAAAACAACAAAAAAATTAACCCCCATATGAAAAACTACAACACATAAACTTTGACAATATTGGAATTCAGCTAAAAAGTTACTTTGCACATTCTTTACAAACATTAGCTCTACAGGCATCACACATTGATATCTTACAAACATTACATTATTTCTTAGTTAATTACTATTTAAATGGGAATAAGCCACAATTAAAGGTTAAATTACGTTTATTGACGTTTTAGTTTCCACTTCGGAAATCGTTTTCAAAATAAAAACCAACAAACTAATGTTTGTATTTTGAGAACGACTTCCGAAGTGGAAATTGAAACGTCAATAAACGTAATTTAACCTTTAATTGTGGCTTATTACCATTTAAATAGTAATTACTTAAAAATACCACAAGAAAATAGCTTCAGAACAATATTAATTCTTAGTTTTTTTATCATTTTTTCGTGGACAAAGCTTTCGTAGATCTTATTCGTTTTTGGTTCACATCGGGATGCAGGTTTTTATTAATCATCGGTTCCTTAGCATTCTACTTATGTTTATTCTCAATTCTGTTAGAAGTATTTGGTCAATAATTCTTCTATTGAAATGTAGTTTAACGAGTTTTTTTTGGCGAGCAACTTCACAAATTCTATTAGTCGTATGTTGTTTGCTACTGGATAGCTTTGGTGTAAAATATATGAGTTAACTCCAGCGACATCGATGATGGAATAAAAAACCACCTTAGGCGTCTACTTGAATTATAAATTGCATATTCTTTATCCAGGTCATCTACGCCCTGTTTGGTTTCAATATAAAATACAATAATGTCAGGTTTTCCAGTTTCAGCATCAGTTTGATGCATCATAGAAACCAAAAGTACAGCCTTACTTTTCTTTGAAACATGAGATACAGTTGTAATATTCTTAGTAAATCCGTAGATACAACTCCCCACTTCTCTCTTTCGGTTAAGCAAAAATTCCTTTCCGATTCTTCTTAAGCATACCTACATACATTAATCCTCTTTGTCGCAACACATTTGCAAGTTCAATAGAGGAGAACCAAGTGATATTCCTATTTGTATTTATAGTAGGTTGAATTAATTTCACCACGGATTAGGTACAGCCAAACATATTTCTTCATGTGTTAATAATTTGCCATGGCTGTCTTGGCAGGTATAAATATATACATTGAAAAAATAATGAGTACGGGCACCAATAAGAACCAAGACCTTCAGACCATACTTGTTAGGTTTATTTGGCATGTACATGCGAAACTTTACACTGTCCCTAAAACTATGAGCATCTCATCAATACAGATATATTATTTACAAATTTATTAAAAATCCCTGATATTGCTACAGCACATCATTTACTTTTTTTCCGCTCGGTCTTCGGGGTTGTCAAAACGTAGACATCTTAAAATCATCTTTTCTCGAGACATTACACAACGGAATATATCACGGTTACTGCCGTCTGTTGCAAATAAAGACTGAATGTCCTCCTTGTTTGATTTCAAAACAATGCTGTAGCCTAAAAAGGTTTTAACGTCTATAATATCAAGATCTTCGAGTTCCGGTATATTAAGCCGCTTATAGTTTCTTCATAACTTAGATAATTTTCGATTATTATATGTAAGAATTTCAGCTATAATGTCATTATCAATTAGAATCTCCATATTTGTAAAGGCGATGCACTTTTGCCCATTTGTTTGGTATAGAGGTGTGCTAAATATCACTACCCTGTGAGTTAACTTTGTGATTAGAAAATAACAATCACGACCTGTGTATAACAACAAAATATACTGTGACTGTGATTTCGGTCTACTACGTCTGTAGTTCTTGATGGCCAAAACGTGATATTTCCAGTTCTCGTCTGAGTCGATAAAACGTGAAATGAGAGACGTATAACAGGATAACAAGGAACGAGATAGAAATAGTCGGCGGTATTGTAAAGCCTCTTTCTAATGAGGAATGCAAAGATAATATTATATCGTCTTTGGAGGAATATGAACATCGATAGTTTAGTGTAATATTAGTACATAAAATATTATTTGAAGAAAATGAAAAGGGTATTTAGAGTTTCACTTGAATTTGTGTAACTCGTCGTATTTGCAGGGATATTTAATAATTTTCATTCTCATACATTTTAAAAATGCCAAATAAAAAAAGACAAATTACTAGTTTATGGAACTTTTTTATAGAAGTGGATGAAAATTATGCGTCATGCAATGTTCATTAGGCAAAGTTGTCTTATAAAACGAGCACATCTAATTTAAAAAAACACATGCAAGTAAAACATCCGACCATATCGGATATACCAAAATAGTAACACGTGTATAACTGTATGATGGTCTATACTAGCAATACTTTTTATTCGGAGGTTAACAGACGACTATTTCGTTACTCTGTGAAATCACAATCACAGGTAAAAATCACAACGAATAAAAATTACGATCACAGTAATACCTGTGATTGCCGAATCACATTATAGCACATCACCAGTTTGGTATCGTCACAAAGTACTGGCAAATGAACAATTATGTTATGTTTCTCTGTGCTCGTTCTATATACAAAAGGTTGTGATGACCACTTAAATTTATTTTTCCCATAATAACTCCTTCAATATTCAACTTCTTAACCAATTTTAGAATCGGATTTGTCAGACAGGTCACCACTAGCTCCATCACTATCATCTTCTAATACGGAATCTGTGTCATTCAAAGTCCATCAGGAGGTCATTTAAAGGACCACCTGATTCTTCCATATCGCTAACTTCACTCTCTACCTCGTCATACCATGCTAACAGAGCTTTTTCATAGTTTTTACCAACGTAGTTTACTGTTTTGGATGGATCTGCCATTATCATAAACCTTTCACAAACACTGACGTTGTGCCAAAATGAGCCCTTTTAAACTGTAGAGAGTTAAAACTCAATTTCACACTACTGAAGATCTAATCAATAAGTGAAAGGATCGACGTCACTGTAACTTGAAGCTAGCTGGAGTCACAGATCTATACCAACAAAAATAAAAAATAAATCGCGTAACTTGAATTTAGTATGGTCATGTGGGCACCACGTGAGTAGTAGAAGGTTAAAATCTAAAATACCAGACAAACAGAACCTTAAAAAAGATGACCCTAACTGTTGCGAAGACTATCGAGTTATCTGTCTATGTAATCTATTAAATATACTCCAAAATTATTTGTCCAAAATAATCACACCCACTTTGTTACACGAGGGAGAAAATAAAAAGATACAGAACACAAAACATACGACAAATAAACCATATCTAAACCCTGAATAAAAAAGATTAGACACATTTAATACTAAAAACAGGCAAAATTAGCAACCTAAAGGAAACGAAGCTACCTACTATTAATAGGTACATTGGAATCATAACGTCCAATCTCTGCATTTATCCTATTTGGAGAAGAATGGAAACAAACATTACGAATTCCACCAATGATAAAAAGTTTAATAAGACGTTCTCATCAAACAATCTGATATAAGCTGTAGACATTATTTATCGATGACACAATTATTGCACAACTCAACTAAACAACCGATCTATATAAAAAATTATTAAAATGTTTTTATCTCTATTGAATGCATAAACAAGCTACTATAAACATATAACAGAAAAAGTAGTCTAAATTTATTATTTATTCCATTTAGAATTCCCATCAGTTCAGTGTGCAGTACGCTTGTGAGCAGAAAATACGTAAATAATTCAGCTACGCACAATATCAAAGTTTTCATTACGATAATAAACAAAAAGTGTGAAGTCGTGGTTGAGGTTAAGAAATATTTAAGGTGAGTTTATTTCCGACACAATATAATGAGAGTAAACATAATCTGTAATTTTTAAAATCAATTTCACGCGATTTTTTAATGTACCTACATTATTTTACATTATTGACTAGAATTGTACATTATATTATTGAATACAAGTACTTACAATTAAAGCATCTTTAGAGTCTTTGCGACACAAGGCACAATGTTCATTTCCTTCATTATAATCTACAATTTGTCTCATTTGTTGTTGTCTGTACAAATTATGTAAGTGATACAATAATTTTACTAATTTAAAATTGTATTGTTCTGTTTTTTATTATATTTATTTTTGTTTTATACTTTTTATACTTTTTGTACTTTTTGTCTGATTTTTTTAGCTTTGTCCATAAAATTTTCATAAAAAAATAAAAAAATAAAATTCAATAATTTTCAGTGACAATAAAGCATATTTCTATTCCATCTTTCTATATTTTTATTAGGTATTTCTCCCTTCTTTGCAAACTTACTAATTTTATTTACACATTTAGACATTTATTTATTTGATTTCTAGTCTTGTTCTCCTTTCCTCCCATCGTTTTAGAATTTGTCACTTGGTTCTGTGGAAGTCTTTCGATATGTTCTTGCTATTAGATAGATTATTTGCTACCTTCACTTGATGCAGTAGCGCACCTAGAATTTGCCTCTGGGGGGGAGGGGGGGGTTTGGTTGGTCACCAAAAATTTTTTTATGATATTACCTCCATTTTGAGTGCTTAAAATGTGTGAGTAACAGTGTCGGAATAGGGTCCTGGTGGGGGGGAAGGTTTAACCCCCAAATCCCCCCCTGGGTGCGCCACTGACTTGATGTAATCAATTAATTCGTGTAGATTTGATCATCGGCAAACAAAAGGATATTCTTATCTGTTTATTGCATTTATTTGCATATTTTATCAAGTGTACCTGAGCCTTGCCCTGTTAATACATGCATTTAAATATCTATTATTAATATATCTAGTTTAAAGTCTATGCATTTTCAATTGAACTTCTTCTTCTTCTGGTTCCTATCCGTTTAGGATGTTGGGAAATCATATTGGCAATCATGACCTTGCTCGCTGCTGCTCGAAATAGCTCCATTGAGGTTTTCTTAAACCATGTTCTTAAATTCCGCAGCCATGATATGCTCCTTCTACCGGCTTACCTTGGACTTTACCTTGCAATATAGACTGCAGCAGGGAGTAACGGTGCTGATTTCTCATAACGTGTCCCAGATATTGCAGTTTTATGCGTTTGATCGTAAACACAATCTCTAGTTCCTTCTTCATTTTTTCTAGAACTTCCTTGTTCGTGATCCTTGCTGTCCATGATATTCTCAGCATTCTTCTATAAAGCCACATCTCAAATGCTTCAAGTTTTTTAATAGTAGTGTCTGTAAGCGTCCATGCCTCCGCCCCGTACAACAACACAGAGAAAACATAGCATCTTAAATGTCTCATTTTTGTATCTAGGGATATGTTGTGACTTTTGAAGATGGCGCTCATTTTGTTAAAGACCGTTCTTGCCTTTCCAATGCAGCACTTTATTTCCTGTACATTGCTCCACTGTTCGTTTATACTAATTCCCAGGTAGCAATACTGTTTTACTCGCTCTATCTGCGTCCCATTAATGTATAGATGAGCCCCATTTATATTCTCCTTGCTGATAATCATTTGTTTCGTTTTGTGGGTATTAATGTTTAGTCCGTACTGTCGACTGTTCTCGTTTATTCTGTCCATTAGCCTCTGAAGTCCCTCTAAACTATCTGCTATCACCATGGTGTCGTCGGCATTGTTTACTCTTTCACCATTTAGAAGGATGCCTTCGTCTATTCCGTAAAGGGCCTCGTTAAAAATTTTCTCTGAGTACATATTAAATATCAACGGCGATAGGATACATCCCTGTCTAACTCCACGTAGTATTTTTATGTGATCTGGTTCTTAATTGAACTTATTTACGATATTTCGACAAACGGATAGTAAAAAGAGAAAAATCAGGAAGCGGCTCTAATTATGCTAAATGAGACCAATAATTGTGTCGCAAATTCCTCGGTAGAATGTAGTAGGATCTGGTTACCCATATTAAAAGAGGAAGTTATTAAAAGGAAAATACCAGTTTTAGTAAGTCAGTAACATATAGATGATACATTATTTATGTTTTTTAAATAACAAACATATTAAATGAGAATTTGGTGTTTATTGAAAGTAAACTAAATGTACGACCAAATACTTACCATGTGGGAATAGTACTATAAGGTTCTTTTTCCTGGTTTTCCCCTCATAATTTGCTATGGAATCACTAACAGGAGAATTTTACTGTCATCATGGCATGTGTTTGTCTTTTTAAAAGACGAATTACATGCTATGATTTTTTCTGATGGATATTCTCAAGTTATAAAGTTGATTTCATGTAATCGAATGAACTATCTTATAAGTAAAGTCGTCCCAGGAACCCAATTCAACAATATTGGCAATACCATTTGAAAGTCGTCTACTTTAAAATGTATAATGTATGTCTGAATTGTCAATATAAATGAGTAAGACAAAATTAAATTATTGGAAGAATTTTTGATCAAGTAACAAAAAAACAAAATTTGTTTAATTTACTAATGAGATTTGGAGAACGATTTTCGAAGTGGAAACTGAAACGTCACTAAACGTACTTTACCCTTTAATTGTGGCTTATTCTTATTTAGATAGTAATTACTTTAGTCATTTTTGCGTTTTCATATTTTATTTTTAAACCGACTCTGTGTGTTACTTGCTGTAGTTGTTGTAGTATAACTCTTGCCTCTCCTAAGTCGTTTGTTTTGAGAACAATTTCATCGATATATTGGAGATGATTTAATTTCTGCCCATCGATGTTAATACCCTTTCAGTCCCAATCTAATCGTTTAAATGTCTGTTATAAATAGTTTTGACGGCATAGTATCTCCCAGCTGCACCCCTGTCAATTTTTAGGTTCTCAGTCATGTAATGAAGGTTGATAGTTGTTGCATTTTCATCTATATTTCGAATAATATTCGCATGCCTGTGATCTGTTCTGCATTCTAATGCAGTGCTTTTAAGGTAACGACTGTTACCACTGTCAACAAAAATAAGAATCAGGTGTTTATTATATTAGATTGCCTTTTCCCTAGACCCAAACCCTAGATATCCATAGTAATAGAGCCGTATAGACTCGATTTAACAAATAAAAAATTATTTATCTAAATGAATCATTTTTAACCTTCTGTATTAATTAATTTTATTTTTTTTCCAGCTTGCTCTCCATTTGTACTACTAATCACACCTATCAGCAAAAGTGTTTTTATAACGGGAAAGTACTCGAGTTAAACCCTTTGTTTGGAGTGGGATTTGTTCGGTGATAAAAATAAGTTTAAAATATCGAAACACCAAAGTACCGTTCATTGCACATCGTAACCGCGAAATGAACTATGACAAATCAAAAACAGTCTTCGAATTCGTACGGAGCCACCATTCACAGTAGTAGCTTGCAAGAGGTGAAGTATATACCTAGTGCAGTAGGAAATGTAGAGACGGGTCAAGCGTTTAAGCCTGAGCAGACTGAGCCGAAGAAGAAGGATACTTTGTTCCTCTACTTCGTAGTATTAACAGGTAATTTTTTTGTTTGATCTAATTGATATTTACTTTAGGATTTGTTTGTCCACTTTGAAAATTTTTAAGGAAACCTGTTTTTGTATGTCCATGTTGTATTAGTTATTTTTGTATTCGATTTAAAAATGCATGACAACACACTTTTATGGCACAAGATTAAAATGGTTTTTATATAGACCTGCCAAGCAGAAAAATTATAAACATCGATATCTGTTGCGTCAGTTTTGACCAACTTTGAATACATTATAACATAAACAGCAAATTTAGCGTTTGACCAAAATAATCTTCGAAAATATCGTCGTTTTTTGGTAGTTTTTCCAAATCTTTAAAACAAATCTTAATAAACCAATCCCTTGTCACTTACAATTTGACTGATAACCAAACAACGACCTTTTCCAGTTGGAAATTTTACTCCAGTAGACGCCTGACGACCAGTTGTAAACTGTTTAGCTTTCCAAAAGTTTTCCTACAAAATGTTCTTTACTTATCCATGTTTCATGCAGGTAAAAAATATCAGCTGATTATCTTCTCTTCTCAACAAACACAGATTTTCTATCGTGCTTCTCCCAAACGAAGACTAACTCATGCAAAATTTTCTACAATTTTTATCCTGTTATTTTTGGCAAACTTTAATCACTGTTATTGTCTGCTAAAGATTTTTCCAACGAAGTAATTTTATTTAGAAAATAATATGAGTTCACATTTCTTTGAATTATTTGTTTTAAAATGTTTATGTCGATTGGAAACTGAAGTTCTTAAAAAAAGGCGCCTTGCACTTGGGGAGTTCCGACATGAGTGATTACTTCTTATCGCTTATTATGGCTATGTGTGGGTTAATGAAATTTTACGTCTTCTTATTACTGAATTGTTGTTGTGAAATGAACACATTTAACTTCTTTAAAATATTAAAAATCTTAATATTTTTGTTTATACATTTTATGTAATGTTTTCAGTAATTTTCAAAATTTGTTAAATATAATATAGAATTTATTCACTATTTACATTTTCAATATTATTTTGTATTTATGTTTAATTACGTCATTTTGATTATTATATTTATATTGTAAAAATAAAATCATAATGAGGTATATAAACAGACATAAAGACATAAAGAGGTAATATATTAGGAAAATATGAAGAAACAGCTCGAAACAATAATGGCATAAGAACGCTAGATTTCTGTATGATGCACAATTTAGTAATAACTAATACATTTTTTTAACAGAAAAATATCCAAATGTACACAAAAAAGTTAAAAGTAAAGAATAGAAATCGATAATTGATTACATGTTAGTAGAAAAAAATAAAATAAGAAACGTAATAGACACAGAAAGAAGGGGTTCAGCAATAGAAAGTGGCGACTATTCAGTAGTAATGAAAATAAAACAAAATAAATCAGATAACAATAACAATAATAAGTGCAAGAAAAAAAATATGAATATAAAAATATTAGGTTATATAAATAAAGAACTAACAACTATAAAACTACTTCAAAGAGGTTATAATAAATACAGCAATGGAAGTATATGGAACACGTAAGAAGAGCAATAAAAGAAAGAACATTGCTGGGAAAATATACTTACAAAATAAAACACCAGAAAGAAAGCTATGAAGAATATAAAATATATAGAAGATTAGTAAAAGAATTTGTTAGAAAAGCAAAATGGACAAGTGGACAGAATTTGGAAAAAAGATGGAAACGAACAATAAAGAGAATCAGAAACTGTTCTGGAGTTTTAAAATCAATGAGAATAGAAAAAATACAAAACATAAAGAATAAAACTGTCGAACTTCTCACAGAAGAAAATGATAATGTAAATCTCACAAAGAATAGAAGATGATAATGTAAATCTAACAACCACAAATGAGCTGCAAGAAGCTATCGCAGAAATGAAAAACGGGAAGTCAGCAGGGTAGAACAGAAAAACAAGTGAAATGATGAAAAAAATGGGAGAAAATGCAATAAAGTTATTACTTAAGGTATTTAATACCATTTGGAAAGAAGAACAGATACCAATTGACTGGCAGAAGGTTCAGCCTTAATCTCCACTGGATGTTCAGTTATTCTAGTATTTGTTCTTTAATGCATCTATGTACCTTTTGACGGTTTCCTTGAGGTTGCAAAATTCCGATGTACCAAGGTTCAAATATACGAAAAGCCACATATTTAGTGCGAATAACTTGTTTGCGTTAACCATCAACACATACATCGAATTTTGATTCTTCACTAAAAATTACTCGGAAACAATTTTCTACCGACCAAGAAAGTTTAGATTTTGTCCAAATGAGCCTGGCTTGCTTTTGTTTTGCAGTTAACAGTGACTTCTCCTTTGCCTAGAAGAAAATATATTAAAATATATTTAAAATATAAGTACATACTTTTAAGCTGTTACCTGTAATTTAACCTTATAAAACTTTACTCCAGATTTAAGTTTCCACTTGCGACAATGTTCCCTTGACAGATTTAATCTAGTTTTATGATTCTATTTAGCTGTAACTTGCCTTAGAGTATTTCTTCTACATTGTTTGCAATTTTTTACTAATATTCTATATACTATTCCTATCAGAAACTAGATTTGAAACTAGAAACGATCCTGTCTTCTACGTTTTTTCTTTATCTAAGATACTTCATGTTTTCTTATAATGCTTGATTATATTCCACACTGTAGTTTTAGGAATATTAATTTCATCCGCCACTTCAAGGATTGTTTTATTGCGGCAATAATTGTTAATCACTAACTAATTTTTAAATTTGTAGAGATACCAGGTACCATTTTATTGAAATAATACAGCTATTCACTCAATTTGACAACAAATTAGTTATAAAATATACTTTGACGTTTGTTAAAGTGTCCTACTGCATTGTTTTTGCAGCCTAATTGTCTTATATTGTGATTTTTTTAGCAGTTACTTCATAATTTCCTATGCCTTAGTTGTCACTAATTTTTAAAGATTTTGATAATCCCTATGTGACGTTAATATGTTATGTGGTTTGTATAATTGTATAAAACAGTATTAATTACGTTTTGTGAACATATATCATTTAAAATATTGCTTACTTAGTGAACAAATTCCCCTCGTTGGCTGAGTGAAGATGTTCGTTCTGTTGTAATGGAAACACCAAATAATAGTAGCAGAGTTTATTGTTGAGACGTACACTATGGGTGTAGACCCGGGATTACTTTGAGTAGAGACTGATGAAGTTGATCGTTGAAGACTATATGTTCGTTGAGTGAATATTGATTGAATGCTTCTCTAGTCAAGAGATATTAGTTTTATATAAATTCTATTTGGGTCAATATTTTTCGCGTACCTAGCGTGATATGTGTATTTAATTTATGTAAATTGTTTAACTTTGTCAGTACTTTTGACTGATGTCCAAATTATTATTTATAATTGACCAAATGTGTATGTAACCTAATTAACTACGTGTGTGTATTTAATAACAAATAGATTCATTCGGTCTACTGGGTGATAAAATTATACTGTCCAATTTCGGATATGAATTCTGAAGATTTGATATTGGACACTTAGCATTCTTATCACAACTATTAAAAAATAATAATACATTAACAGTCAAATGCCTGAATATTAACTGTTTATTATCTTTAGCGGGATAACAATTTTTGCAATGACATCATTGAACTGTATTGCTTGCTTAGGCGCCAAGTCCCCGCTCCGTGCTGGGTCTAGTTCGACGACTAGGTGCTCGAGGGTTTGGGCTCCTCTTGCCCGTTTTTTTGGGTTTGTTTATCCTTTTTTTTTTTGGTGCTTGCGCCTAGTATTAATGTTTTATTATTTCTTTGATGACCGAAACCGTTTTTTTGTAGATTTTTTTGAATTACCATTTTTGTCTAGGTATATGTTAAGAGTATACCTCTGAAACGTGGCATTCGAACAGCAAAGAGAAAAAGAATGGATCCTTCATCCTACTTTTTATTTTAAATCAATTTTTTCATGTGTTTCCGTGACATTTCTTGGGGCAATTTTTTCACTACTTATCACGTAATCTATTTTGTTCAGATTTTGCCCACTATTAGGCTTATACAGATGTTTCTTTGATTATTAAAGGCAAAATTTATTGTCTATGCACTAACCCTTTTTTTGTGTCTTCCATATCAGCTTCCATATCTTATATTCTTGTGTTTAAAACTTATATGTACAATAATAACACCAGTAAAAAAATATCAATTTTTTTACTGGCAAAACAACCAACAATTTTCTGTAACTATTTCCTTGTAGCTTATATACATTATGTACTATATTTGATGAAAATAAACCACAATTAAACATACTAAACCATACACAATGTATTTTTAATTAAAAATGTGATTTATTTTGATTAAATATGGTACATAAAACAACCAACAATATTGAATGAGATTCGTAATAAAGAATTGAAGTTCGCAATAAAACATTGTGGGAAACATATTTTTTTAAAGACATAAAGTTTTTATGTTATAAAACATAACAAATGTACAACTATTATTGGACGGATAAGAATTATGGATTATATTTGAAGGATTAGTTCTAAGAACTATAAGATTTACACTGATAGATATAGGCGTTTTAAAATTCAACAAAAAACTATTAAAAAATGAGTTTATGTGTTTATCAATGATGTGACAAGTTACTGTTAAAGCAAAATTATAGAAAACGAGAATGAATTTTAATATAAGATGTTGATAACATGAACGAGCTAATGATATAAGAGTCTGATAAAGAGATTTAGTCTTGGAACAGATATTATCTTGGTATATGAAGTGGATAATGATTCTAAGAGTCTGATATAGAGATTCAGTCTTGGAATAGATAACTATAAATAAAATTAATCATAAAAATGATTTTTTTTTCCACTTATGCGTATTATAATTAAATTCAGAAATTGTTTTTTATTCTTCTTCTAAAGAGACGCCAATTGTTTCTTAAGACTTGTCTACAAAAAAACTAATACAAAATAAAATCCTCAAGGAAAGTTCCTTTAGCTGGCAGTATACCAGTGTACCACAAAAAATTTATTTAAAAATTCTTTATAAAAGGTATATTTTAAACACCCAATCAAGCTACATCACAAAACGTTTTCGGAATCTATATTCCATCATCAGTGTGTCTAGAACACACGTACATATATACACTTAGACACATTGATGATGGAATATAGATTCCGAAAACGTTTTGTGATGTAGCTTAATTGGGTGATTTAAATATACCTTTTATAAAGGATTTTTAAATAAATTTTTGTAATGCAAAATAATTATTTCATCCAGTGGCGTGCACTGACATTTTCGGAAGGAGAAGCGATTCAATAAGGATATAAAAAATATATTCTTATGAGGATCGAGATATAGGCATATCTACTTAATAGGTATATACCTAATATATTACTACCTGTTAACTTAAAAGGACTAAAAACAAAAACTATAAAAACGATGGTTTCTTTAAACTTAAAAGGAAGGGTTCTATTAAAAATTGTTTTTATATTCCGAGGGGCATTTCCCACAACACACAACTTTCAACAGTATGGACACTTATTTATACTTGAGGTCTATTTTCCTACCAATCAATGCAAATTTATCTATACTAACATCGTCGTAAAATTTTGGGTGTTCCGATAATTGTTTAGTGCACTCTTTTTCAATGGATAATAGGGCTAACTTGGAAAGTATGTCTTGTTCAATTTGTTGTAAAGCTTTTAATGCGTTTTAATAATGAAAAACTTCGTTTAACTGATGCACTTGTGGCTGGGATAGTTTGTACTAATTCACACAACTTGCTACATCACACGGGGACTTATTTCAACCAGTAGTATTTGAAAAAATTAACAGATTCATGGGTATTTCTTAATCACTAATATCAGTTTTTCATAAACGACACTTAATTGAGGATGCTAAGCATATTAGCGATATCAAAAAAATTCCATAATTTAATCATAGTGAATTAAATGCTTCTGTGCGAAATTTTTATGAATTGTAATTAGAAATATTAAAATTACACAATTCTAAAAATTTTAATTCGTTAAAATTTTAAAAGCGAGAATTCATTTGTTTTAGAATATTGTCAAAAATTTCGCCGTATAATCGTCTATAGGACTCTGTGTCGCCGACATTATTAATCTACATTCTTTTTTCTCACAGTTCTCACACCATGTTTTCAGTTTTATCGCAAATATGTTTTAAAATCATCCCGTTTTTTAATTATCAGTAACAGTCTCAACATCTCATTTTTCCTTATTATCCCAAACGTTTTGACAAAAATCTATTAACGAAGTACGGTACTAAAACACTATTTACACTAAAAGTCCATCTCTAATATTATCCTTGCCGTGAGATAAAACCAAATTAAGTCTATGTGAAAAACAGTGAACGAAAATTGTATGTTTAAATTTTTTCCTTTACTTTAGCTTGAGGACCTGCTAACTGACCAGCTATTCCCGCAGCACCATCATAGATCAAGGCGACAAGCTTGGAATCACATTCTAACTTCGAAATGGTATCACAAACCATTTGAATCATATCCCCTGCAGTTTGATCGTTAGTTATGTTCAAATATTTAAAGAATTGCTCTTGAAGAATATCATGATAATTGACAAACATTAGTTACATATATGTTGTTTCATCATCTCGTGCAATTGAAATAAAGGGTGCACCATTACAACGTCAGCAATGAATTTAACTAAATCGTTTTGGATTATGTTTAATGTACCTCGGAAAACTGTAGAATTAGGAAAATAATATGTTAGAGTTACATCAATTAATCCTTTTAACATATCCACATGTTTTTTTACCTTTTCATTATGAAATCTGTGGCTTATTTGCCACAGACTGCGATATGTCCCGAATGTTTTTTTTTTAATTGTACCACTTAAATGACCCTTAATATTTACATAAAATTTTACGCTTTTGTTAAAATTATTTAAATCTGTAATGTTGACTGAGCTCCAATGTGTTTTTTCGCCTGTATTAAAAAATAAAAAAGGCCATCAAAATAATTTTGATACAATTTTGCAGCTTGTCTCTTATAAGAACCCACGTTGACAGTGTCTGGTAAATTACTTTTTACCATTTTTCCGATTTTTCCACTTTTGTCGCTAAATTAATAGGTAGCGCACCTAGAATTTGCCTCTGGGGGGGGGGGGGAGGTTTTGGTTGGTCACCGAAATTTTTTTTATGATGTTACCTCCATTTTGAGTAGTTAAAATGTGTGAGTAACAGTGTCGGAATAGGGGCCTGGGGGGGGGGGTTAACCCCCAAAACCCCCACCTGGGTGCGCCACTGGACCTACTGAACTAATGTCCAGTTTCTCTTAATAATTTCGACTTGAAAATACTTTTTTTTAGTAAGGACAATACAAGCACAGTTTTCTAGATTGTTCACAAACCCACACGTCAGTCCTTTACTCGCTTTTTCCATTGCGGAAAAAATATAAACAACAAAGAAAAAATGCAGGACAAAATTTACAATTTTTTCAACCGTCAACCGTCACCGATCGTACATCGACTGCTACTAAATAAATAAAGTCGGAAGGCGGCCGAGAAAGCGCAGCCTGTTCACCAAATTCCCGAATAATTTAACATGACTCGTGGCTGAGGTCATTAATCTCTGAGTAACGTTTGAAGGGGATAAGTGAGGCTATTTGAGAAGTGCTTCCGTCAATACAGATAGACAGACTCAATGCGTTAAATTGTATTTCATGGGCATTGTCATAGTTGAGTTCAATTCCTTTCATCGATCAATTTCTAATATTTTTCAATGACTATTGCCTATATCATGGATTACTTAGATTAGGAAAAAAATGTTGATAATTAAACATTAATTAATAATATATTTTCTTATCGAAGTATAGGGAAGCGGTGCTGCTCCTGCTTACATGGACCACACGCCTATGTTTTCATTCCAAATATATAATGCCACGCCGGATATTGAGAAATTCGCTTTTTCTATGGCTAATGCCTTCGAAATTTGTCGGTCAAATTGTTAAATGGTTTTTAGCAGAACCTTTAATTTGTTGTGAAATTATAACAAACTGTTCGCCAGTAGATTTAGTTATAGTTTGACGAAGTTGCAGGTCATTTAGCGTTACCCAGGGAGCATCACGTTGAGGCGAGACAGCTTCACACCCCATTATGCTTATGACGCAAATAAATAAAATAAATCCAAAATAAATATTATACACAGAAATTTTGACATAAATTTTGACTAAGGCTTCAGATCCAAAGCAGATCAAAGCAGTATTTTGCAAATTTATTACAATCTCTTTCATGTACCCTTGGTATTGAATCCATTATTACTGATCATTAAATCGTATGTTATTAATTATGGTTTTGGTAAAAACTGCGCACCAACAAATGCATATTTAATAATAAAATGTTTTTTTATTATTAAAAATGCAATATGCATGTGATAATCCCTTCTGTGTGTGACTGCTGTTTATATTTCCTCGAGAAAAAATACTTTAATTTGAGATAAGAGCCATAGTGATTATTCATACTCGTTATTAAATGATACAGACACAATTATATATACATAATAAATATATTAGCGACATATTTGTTATTAATATCCTTTTTAACCTTGTTTTGAACAAAAATACCGGAAGCTACAAAGTGAGACGTAAAAGTAGTTTCTTTGTGGCGTATCAGTTTACGAGGTTTGTTACAAAAGTATCCGATTTTGATTCTTGACTTAACAATGCTTATTTTTCGTGTCAATGCTTTCGAATTAAGAATTCGGATAATTTGTGCTGACCAAATTTTAATTGGCTGAAATGTATCGTGAATACTTCTATTGTTACAGCTGGCTCACTGTTAAAGACCGAATATTATCTATTAAAATGCACGTAGAGATATTAAAATGTTGTGAACCGATATGATTTTGATTTTCTTATCACTAACCGACGTATTTGATTTGCACCTTGTACCATACGTAGGCCAAGTTACATTTATCAATCACCGTAAGGTATACTAGATCATCGTCAGCTTCAACCACAGTCTCGTATGTTACGGACTACTTGTAGCCTCGTGTAAAAAGGCTATCATTACCGATTCATTTTTTCCGGTTAATTTTCCTCTAAAACTTTTATGAATTATCTAGCAACTAAAGTAATATGAACAAATTCTCTAAAATTTGTGCTCACACTGTAAATCTCGGGTACTTTTGTTCAAATGTCAAATCATGATAATTATAAAATCGGATATCGTGATATAATAATCATAAATCTACCTTAGTCTATTTTTAAACTAACTTAATCATTAATATGTATTTTAAGTGATTGGGAATGTTTTGTAACATTAGTCGTTTGAGATAAAAAACGTGTAGATACGATGTTGATAGTAAAAGTATGTAGGTATAATATTAATATAATGTGAAGTACCTAATGAGTATTATAGGTATGAAGTACTTATAGATTAAGGTAAATTTAAAATGATGCACAATTTAGCTCGCAGGTGCAACAATCTTCCCAAATCTCCCAGTCAACATAGTAAAGAGAAGGAAAACAGTGGAACAGTAGACGGTACTGTGGACTAGTGTGGAGCTTCATACTATGTTTTCTGCATATTTAAAATTTAAATAATATATTTAAAATTAAATAAAGTAATTTTATTGTTTATATATTTTTTATATTTAAGTAAATTCAATAAATTATTATGTTCGCTATTAACGCCATCTGTTAACGTATTAACAACGCATACATTGTTTACCTCTGACAAACCTATCAAAGTCAGACCGAATATTAATAATAAAATATAAATAAATATTATTTGATAGTAAATTTAATTATTATATAAACTAAATAATATGTTTAAAAATAATAATTGTTTTTATATGAAATTATTTTAATATCTATATTTTGTTAGTTATTTTTCATGCAGATTTTAATTTAAACCTTCTTAGAGTAAATATATGATAACTAGAAACGGCTTGATCGAGAGTAGTGAATCAATGTCCTATACAACTATTCTATGACGCTACTCGTAACGACGCCATCTTGTGACGCTAGTTCTGTGACGCTCGGCGTAGCATTTTACTGCAAAGAAAAAAAAATAATACAACGCCAGTATAGAAGCTTCGCTTTTAAACATGAAATAAAATGATGCCATGTTTGAAAATTATGTTAGAATTATTATTGTAAAACAAACAATTAGAAGAAAAGTGCATTCATTTTATTTTCAAAATTAGATAACTTCTTTATAAAAACTTTAAGAAGCCATTAATCAAAATTTTTCAATTTGTCTTTTTCTATTTTCCAGGATGTATGCCCATAATAGTAGGCGGCGGATCCTTCGTATGGACCTCTCCGGCGATCCCCAAGCTTCAGCTGAACAACAGCGAAGAGAATCCCATAGGTAGACCCATAACTACCACGGAAGTGTCCATGATAGCAGGTCTTCCGCCACTTATGATGCTGCTTGGATCCCTTCTCTTAGGAAGACTTTCTCAAATAATAGGTCCTAAGAAGTGTCTGCAAGTTATTGGACTGGGAATTTTTGTCTCCGCAGTTATAATAGCTTTTAGTACAAAAGTAATATTAATTATAGTATTTAGGTGTTTTTTGTATATGTTTTATAACGGTACCTTGACGGTTTTTCCTGTTTATATAACTGAAATTTGTGAGGACCATAATCGAGCTAAATATGGTTGTCTATCGATGGTATTTTTACCATTAGGGAATTTGTACAGTTATATTTTAGGTTCGTTTTTTTCTTTAAAATGTTACTCTCTTCTACTAGCAGCTCCTGCAGCTTACTTTTTAATTTTTTTCTTCTTTGTTCCCGAATCGCCAGTGTACTCCTTATCGAGAGGGAGAAGGGAAGAATGCAAAGAGACCTTAACAAAGTTGCGAAGCAATAAGACTGAAAAAGAAATAGAGCACGATATTGAAAAACTTGAAGATACTCTTAAAGAAAGAGAAAATGCTAAAAGCGGTAATATTTTCCAGATTTTTAGTACTAAAGAACTACGTTTCGCTATGGTACTGGCTCTTGGACCAGTTTTGGTGCAGAATTTGTCTGGTGTGACAATAGTCATGGCTTTCATGGCACCTATCTTCAACGCGGCTGGTTTTTCGGGCAATTATATGTCCATAATCGTAGGCTGTATAAAAGTAAGCACTATCACACTGACTTCATTAGTTGTAGAACGAACTGGAAGACGGCCGATGCTCTTGATATCTTCTATAGGTACAGGCATACCTCTCCTAATTCTCGGCTTCTTCTTTTATTTAAAACATATAAATTCCCCACTCGTACCAAGTATACAGTTTCTTCCGCTAGCTTGCATAGTATGCAACGTTATTATGTATGCCCTGGGCCTGGGCTCCATTCCTATGGCTATCATGGGAGAACTTTTTACTCCGGATATGAGAGCAGCTGCGGTGTCAGTAGTAACAGCCGCTATGGGGCTCTGCATATTTGTCACAACCTCGTCCTATCCCTTCATGGAAGAGATGTTAGGAATACATTGGTGCGTTTGGCTGTACTGTTGTATCTGCTTCGTCGGTGCTACCTTTATATACTTTATGATACCTGAAACTAAGGGAAAGAGTATACCAGAAATACAAGAGTACCTGAGAACTAGAAAAATGTGATTATTATGTTTTGTGTTGGTAAATTTGTATTTTTTTATAAATTATGTTTTTGTACTTAAAAAATTGACGATAATGTTTATGTAAATATAAGATTTTTTATATAAATTGCATTTTTTTTATAAAATGGAACCCAACAAATGTAAGCCCCCTTAGTTTGGTTTCAAAAATGGTTTTGTTCCATCTTTTTATGAGGCGATCTATACTTTTTTTTCCATTTGGTTTATAATTTAGTATTTGTTTATTTAGTAAAATTTCATCCATTATGTTTATATGTTCTTTCATTAAGATCTATATTTTTTTTGTTTTCTCACTGATCGAGAAGTTCTTGTCTGAAATATTTCATTTAATTGTATATTTAGTTTTGATATGCGTTCCATTCCTACGAGAAATTTTCTTACATCACTACCCAGCTTTCACATTCGTATAACAGAGTAGGTCTGCTCATTGTAAGTTTTATTACTGTTCGCTTCTGTTCTGGTTTTTCAATGTTCTGCAAATTATTCCGCATATATATTTAAACATGTCAATTGGATAATGAGTGTCTCTACATTTTTTGTAACTTTTGTAACCTACAACACTTGAGGGAGATTACTTTCGATGATAAAGATATGAGAAAGATCTAACATCTTGTAATAATTCAAAAAACTTCACGTAAGTTTTAATTCACGTATTTAAAATCCCGTCCTGTATAAAATTTAAACTTGCGTCTTAAAATTCTCCCAATAAGCACATAGTTTTCTTGGATTAGAATAAACATTCACTTGATTGTTTTTAAAAACTAATGTCGGAGTTTTCTATTAAAACAGGCTTGAAAATCGCTAATTAGATGATTTAGCGTTGAGTGTGTTAGCCCATTCCGAAATTTTTTGGCTGAAATTGCGATGAGGTATGAAAAATAATATTTATTCCCTATTGAGCTTCTAAACAAGCCAGTAGTCTGGCATTATTTCGCCAGTACAGTGAGCTTTAAACCATAATACCAACAATTTTCAGTTAAGTCAATTAAAAGTTAAATAAAGTTTTTATCTTCATTCACTCGCCAAAGATGGGAGTGGAAACAAAAGATGTTTTGGTTTTTTATTGCTGATAAAAAAAGCATGGTTTAGTTAATATTGGGAAACAGCCTTTCTTCTGTTAAAAAAATCCGCAAGTTTGCAGTAAAAGTAAGTATAACGACACAAAGAACTGAAAAGAAAATTCCAACTGACTGGCTTAAATCAACAATTATCACGCTGCTTAAAAACACTCAGCAAGGAAGTGTTGTGGCTACCACGTAATTAAGTAATGAAAATATATAGATGAATTTATAGGAAATTTGAATCTTTTATAGTCAGCACATAATTTTGATTTTGTATGATTTTTGGAAAAGAAAAGAAGTCTGTTAAAAGGTTATTAATCGGATCCAATATAACAAAAATAAATATTTTTAAAAATGTTTTCCTAGATGATAGCGATCTAAAGATATCTGCCAATTTGTACGGGAATCAGACAGCCCAAATAAAGTTTAACCCATTTATCTGAAGAATTATTATTTAAATAACTTGTTTTTCAACTCAATCAAAATCGGGATTTTGGTACAATCGTTTCGTAATGAACCCACGTGCGTGTACTTAGAATTTAAGTGATTTTTCAACTTCTAGTCCATGTGTTTTCATACGACCCAGATTATATTTTGCATAATATTGTGGTTGACTTGCAAAAATATACATGTAAATAAATCTTATAAGGTGTTAACATTATCTTTAGACCAACTCTTAACAAAATGTTGTAAAAACCTAATATACTTTAACATTTTGCCAGAAATCCCCATCGATCGAATAAAATTTTAAGAACTTTTCATCACAACTACTTCAAAAACACCGACGACAAAATTTACATTTTAAAAATATTTACTTGGAATGGAATATTTTTCTTATCAGTCACACACTAGAGATTTATTTTGCAAAAACATCAATGAACTGTACATAAACCTAACAAGATTAGGAAACTCACAGGTTTGTATAACAAATTAAAAAACAGTGCTTTTTGCGGGTATTTTAACATTATTTTCTGCTCTGTCTTGTGGAATTCCTTGATTATTAACAATTGGTAGTCATTTTTTGTTAAAACCTTTATTAGAAGGATTTTTCTTCTTGAAATGCTTTTTTATTAGGGCAGGAGTTTTGAGCTCTATCATATAATGATTTTATGATTTCTTTTTGATATTAACGTTGTGATATGAGGGATAATTTAAATATCTGTTGGAGTGGGTTGGTTTTCTGTAAACTTTGGTTGCATATCCTCTGTCATCTTTTCTGACTAGCGCATCCAGAAGAAAAAGTGAATTATTGTTTTCTTTTTCCATGGTGATTTTTTTTTAATGTTTTGTTCGAAATCCTCCAAGAATGGCTAATTCGAAATTTTGCTTATGGAAATCATTATTAAGTTAAAAATAATTAAAAATACAGTATCTAGGCTATCTAGGTGATGAGAAGGAGTAAATGCCTGCTTATGCAAGTTATCATTTATACCACAGAGAGAATAGATTGTAAACCAAATAAAGTATTCAAGCCAAATAAATCACTTTATGGACTAAGGCAAGCATTAACGTGTTGGAACATCAAAGTAATTTAATATATACTTAAAATGGGCTAAGATCGAAGGCTGATTACTGTTTGTACACAAAAGTTTTTGAAGATGGACAGAGGATGTCAGAATGTATCTGATAATATGTAGATCATATTGTAATAACAGGACCAGACTTAACAGAATTGAGATGGACAAGAAAATGATAATTAAAGAAAATGAAGAATTAGAAAAAGGATCTACGGAACACGCACGTACGATATTTGAAAGTGTGAGTGGACACTTTGAAAAATTGTATCTGGATAATATAAATCGTAAAGACATTTATTAAACGTCATTTTGAAAAGGAAGTATAGAACTTTTTTTCTGTGAAGCAATGCCTATACCAATACGTCCGTGGAAAAAATTTATCGGGCAAAAAAATCGGGTTTTTTTGTTTTATTTTGCTTTGTTTTTTGAATATATTTTTATTTTTGACTTTAAAAGATAATACTATTTAGATTCGCAATAGAATAGAATAAAAATATGCTGTATTGAAATCATGATTAAGTTAAAAATAATTAAAAATACAGTATCTAGGCTATCTATGTGATGAGAAGGAGTAAATGCCTGCTTATGCAAGTTATCATTTATACCACAGAGAGAATAGATTGTAAACCAAATAAAGTATTGAAGCCAAATAAATCACTTTATGGACTAAGGCAAGCATTAACGTGTTGGAACATCAAAGTAATTTAATATTTACTTAAAATGGGCTAAGATCGAAGGCTGATTACTGTTTGTACACAAAAGTTTTTGAAGATGGACAGAGGATGTCAGAATGTATCTGTTAATATATGTAGATCATATTGTAATAACAGGACCAGACTTAACAGAATTGAGATGGACAAGAAAATGAAGAATTAGAAAAAGGATCTACGGAACACGCACGTACGATATTTGAAAGTGTGAGTGGACACTTTGAAAAATTGTATCTGGATAATATAAATCGTAAAGACATGTATCAAACGTCATTTTGAAAAGGAAGTATAGAACTTTTTTTCTGTGAAGCAATGCCTATACCAATACGTCCGTGGAAAAAATTTATCGGGCAAAAAATTCGGGATTTTTTGTTTTATTTTGCTTTATTTTTTGAATATATTTTTATTTTTGACTTTAAAAGATAATAATATTTAGATTCAGAATAGAATAGAATAAAAATATGCTTTATTGTCACTGAAAATTGTACAGTTTTATGGACAAAGCTTACGAAAAGTCAAAAACATAACAATAACCATTAAAATTTACTAAAATTACATAAATCGTAAATATCATAAAATAAAAGATAATAAAATATACAATCAATTGAAAAATTTAACTTAATTGCAAATTGCACAATAAAAACTTACGAACTAATAAGTTTACTATAATTTGTAAATAAACGTACTGTAATTTCTTAATGATTCGTTTTCCCTTTTCCACTAAATAATATTGTGTTTCAGATGGATAGGCTTTTGTCAATTTACGGAACTTAAGGAAATAAGTTGTAAATTTAAGTTGCAAATGGAGATGGTTGTTTAATTTTTTTGTCGAATATAATAAACATTCTTTACTAACTCAGTGGACGGGATCGGTAAGGTAAATACACATCAAAGATTTAATTTCTGGTGGAATAGGCATGATTAGGTCATGCTGGAGAAATATGTAGGTGTTTACGAACACGATTTAAAATCTTGTGATTTTGATGTAGCTTCCGCAATAAGTTATTCTACTGAAGACAAAAAGATATCTTATTGCTCTTTTTTGTAATTTAAAAATGACACGAGATTGGGCAGCTATACTAGAACCTCAAAAAAGAAAGGCCATATTGAAGATGAGACTAGAACAAAGAAAAATATGTTTTTTTGGAAGATGCTAAATTGATTTCCTTCAAAACAGATCTTATCGCATAGTAGGATGAGGCTAGTTTCTTACTTAACAAATCGATATAAAGGGACCATTTAAGGTTGCTGTCTATAAAATACCAAGAAATTTTACAGGATAAACGATACTGATCTGGCTGTTATTAAGAAGCAAGGGTTGAAGAGCTCCTTTATAGGATAAGGCTACTGTCTTATCCACGTTAAAAGACAGTCGGACCAGGTTTTTATTTTAAGTAGATCAGAAGTTTAAGTTGCATAAAGAGTTGCAATATAAGAGTTCCTCCAGGTAATTCTGGTATCATCAGCAAAAAGAAACATTTTTCCATCGATTTTTAAGTTAGCGATGTCATTTATAAAGATAAGAAAAAGTAGAGGAACACTACTGAACTTTGTAACCCTTCATATACAATTCATTTGTGACTAGTGTCAGAACCATTTGCTCAAACTAGTTGTTTCCTATCCTTTAAGTAAGATTGGTACCAATTTAAAGAAATACCTCGAATTCCATAGAAATTTAGTTTTTTTTATCAAAATGTCGTGAAAGAAACAAAATCCCAAATAAGTACAGAGAAAAACATGAATTAATAAGGAACAAAATAAAAGAGGCTAAGTAAAAGTGGATGATGGAAACATGCCTCGAAAAATTGGGGGCAAAGAAGAATTGCAGAAAAAGCATGATAATTATAATTTACATAAAAAAGTGAAAGAATTATCTGGAAAATCACGTACAAATACCTAACCGATTAATTGACAAAAACAATAAACCTATTAATAACTTAATTGAAATAAAACAATTATGGACTAAATATATTAAAGATCTTTTCATGGACACAAGAACGGAACCAACACAAATTGATAACGAGGAAGCTCCAATAATATTAAAATCTATCCAACATGCTATAAACAACTCAAAATCTGACAGAGCCCCTGGGTCAGATAAAGTTCATATCGAGCTGATTAAACTTATAGATGAAGACAATTTAAGTGCAATAACTATACCCTTTAACAACATATACAAACCATTTAATGTTTTATTTTTTTTCTAAAGTACATACATACAATATTGTCTTTTAATTGAAATTTTTCAACTGAGGCAATGTGTACTGCAGATGAAACTATAATCATTAAATGTTTTATTAATCTTATTAGTTTGTGTCATTTAAAATTAGTATCAAGTGTAAAAAGACGACTATGACCTAGTTATTTAAGAAAAACGAAGCACGTTACCGAATTTTAATTGACGATTGTCGTTTTTAATTAAAACTAATTATGTACTATATCTAAAAACGCAACAGATAACTTTAACTGTACATTTTGTACAAAAATAATAAACAGTGTTTAAATTTAGGACAAGATATTATGCTTTTTATATTACTCCAGTAAATGACCGTTTTGGAGTGTAATTTTTGTCGTCACGACGGATTTGCTTGAATATTTGTATTTCAGTTTCTCTTACCCTCTACTTCACTTTTGGACTCAAGCTCAGGGTTGCTTTTACATGGTGGATGAAAGCCAATCCTTATCAGGGTGAAAAATATACGTACATGCATTCAAAACAAGTCCGAAAATGGATAAATTGGCTAATTATATACAACTTTTGTTTCATAAAGTTTTTTTTATTAAAGTCAATACTTTTTGAGTTATTTTTTAAAATAAAAACCACGTTTTCAGATGGTTTATTCCTAGCAAAACATATCTTTTAAAAACCAAAAAGAAATGGTGTACTTATGAAATCTGTAGACCCAGCAGATGCAGATTTGTAGCTAATGAAAAGTAGGTTCTTATTTGTCAAATTGCAAATTGAATACTTCAACATAATATAATCAAAAAATAAAGCGCATTTAGGGAAAAACTCATCAACAGTGTTTACAATGCTTTATTTTTATTTTTTTAAGTTTCTAAAATAACCTAAGCGAGTTACGCTCAAAATAAAGGTCACTCTGTATTTTGTCAAAAATATCAAGAAAATTACCCCTTAATTAGCACCATCAATAAAATGAATCGTTACCGCTTTATAATTTACTTTATTTATGTATTTTTTATATGATCTTTAATTTTGACCGGTTTAAAGTGCTTATTTAAAAAAAAAATGGTTTTAAAGTGAAAGAAAATTTTTGAAATTTTCAGAAAATGCCTTTTTTCAAAGTATTAGTGATACAAAAAATCTTAAAGAGTAAAAAGTTGTAGGATTTGCTCGCGATTAGTGACTCGTTCAAGCCCTTTCAACTACAACTCTTCTAAAAATAAAGGTTTAAAAAAATTATTTTAAATGATCTTTAACAGCAATGAGCAAACCCAAACAGAATTTCTAGAAGACATAAAAATCTGTTAAAAGAAGAAAAAAATTAGGGGATCCAAACCTATCTAGAAAACCTGACGCCGTTCAAAGATTCTTTATGGAAAGCGAAGAGAAAATTAAAAAGGCCTCAAGTCGCCATACCTCCTTTAAATAATGCCAAAAGTAATTGGGCGAGAACACATACAGAGAAAATCGGGACATTGGCAAAACATCTTTCGAAAGTATTTAGTCCATTTACCATAGTAGTGCCTCTAGACCAAGAAGAACCACTTCATTCTTTTCTTGACGCTCCATGTCAAATAGAACTACCAATCTCCCAATTAACCATTACAGAAGGAAAACAGATAATAAAAAATGAGATAAAACCCAATAAGGCGCCGGGATACGACCTCATTACGGGTAAGGTCCTTCAAGAACTAAAACATGATTGCTACAGAATAATCACTATGGTCTTTAATGCTATGTTAAGTCTGTACTACATCCCTTTGCAATGGAAAGTGGCACTACCATCTGACCATCAATATGCTACACTAGAACAAATTCACAGATTATACACAACAATAAGAACTAGTCTCGAAAACAAGCAATGCTGTACTGAAGCCTTTTTAGATTCCTCTCAAGCTTTTGACAAATTGTGGTACATAAGACTTTTGTACAAGTTAAAGAAAAACCTACCTTACACTTACTTTAAATCATACTTTACAGACAGAAGATATCTAGTAAGATATAGTGAAGCCTGTCCAAAACTCGATTTCATCAAATCTGTTGTACCTCGAGGTAGCGTGCTCGGACCGATCTTTTACCTGTTATATACGGCTGACTTACCAACAAGCAATAACCTAACGCTTGCAACATTTGCAGATGATACTGCTTTTCTAACATCTCATAGTAATTCAGCAATAGCATTAGAAATGCATCTAAATAAAACTAATGAATTAAAGTAAATCTTTCAAAATCTACACATATTACATTAACTCTAAGAAGAGGTATATGTCTACCAGTTAATTTCGATGATGGACATTCTTTACTCCAAAAAGACGACGCGAAATATCTAGGCATTCATCTGGACAAACGATTAACGTGGACCAAACATATATGGACCATGGATTAACATGGACCAAACATCCGACTAATAGAAAATTTGTACTACAATCAGAAAGCAGTAGTAAGAGTAGAGAATAATACCACTGAAGAAATTGAAATAAAGCGATGTGTGAGACAAGGGTGTATACTGTCACCAACCCTGTTTAATCTCTATTCCCAAGACGTAATGAATAGAACACTCTCTGAGCAATCCGTAGGCATTGAAATAAATGGTGTTAGATTAAACAATCTGGAATTTGCCAACGACACCGTTCTGATTGCAGAAATACTTGAAGAGCTACAGACATTGCTGAATAAGATAGCAGACTGCAACAAAGAATATGGACTATCTTTGAACATAAAGAAAACTAAATTTATGGTAATATCGAAGTCAACACAAAATGTCCAAAATTTATATTTACACAATGAAATTATTGATCGAGTTAGCAAATACAAATATTTAGGCACTTTTATAAATGAAGACAACGATAGCTCAGCAGAAATCAAAATAAGAATAGAAAAAGCCAGATCCATATTTACTAAAATGAAGAGAGTGTTCTGCGGAAGAGATTTGAACCTTGAAATGAAACTTCGCCTGATGACATGTTACGTACTTTCTGTGCTGTTCTACGGAATGGAGTCATGGACGTTGAAAAAGATTGATACCAAAAAATTAGAGGCATTTGACCTGTGAATGTATCGCAGAATCCTGAGGGAAGAATCAATAAAGAAAAGGAAGCCATATTTACGATCAAAAAACAAAAACTGCAATACTTGGGACACATTACAAGAGGCGAAAAATATGAACTGCTTCGAATAATTATGCAAGGGAAAATAGCAGGAAAAAAGGAGAAAGAAGACGAAACTCCTGGCTAAAGAATCTACGGGAATGGTATAGCTGTAGCAGCAACGAATTGTTTCGGTCAGCAGTTTCGAAAATACGTATAGCCCTGATGATCGCCAACCTTCGGAACGAAGATGGCACTTGAAGAAGAAACATATATGGATGAAAAGACTACAACTACGTATTTTATACAGAAAACTTTACTGGATGCTGGAAAAATATCCACACCTATCGATCGACAACAAGCTGCTGATATAAAAAGTAATAATAAAACCCGTTTTGACATATAGTTCGCAGTTCTGGGGATTAGCTCGCAAATCTAATGTGATGAAAATACAAAAATTTCAATCTGAAACTCTAAGAACAACCGCTAAGGCTTCTTGGTATATTTAGAATGCCGCCTTACATAGAGATCTGCAGGTACTAACAGTCTCTGAAGATATCCTAACACCCTGAGATACAATCTTCACAACAACCAATAAGCGAAGAGATTGAAGCGATATGATCCCTTGGACCTACCAAACCGTTTCTGACAGTGCCTACAGTATTGGAAGTTACGACTTTTAAGTGCGCCCAGCCATTGTAATCTGTACCACTTTTAGTATTCGTATTCGCATATCTGTATATATGCGCGTCTCACATGTAAACCAGCCAATATTTCTGTTCTGATGGTTTGGTCACTGGACCTTACATGTCTCTGACATTGCTAAGACAAACAATTTTACTTGTTGTTACTTTACTAATTGTTTTTATGGTGAAACAGATTGTCAAAAATTTTGTTAGTCAGATGTTAATAAAAAAATCTTGTTGCCCTTAGAAAACTGACAAAATGTTTTTTTTAAGTACTTCATAGCTTGAAAGCTAGCCGAGTAATGAGTAAAAAATCAATCACACATTTTAGGAGATACCAGAACTCTTAGGTATACTGGAATATTGTAAGATGCACATAATGTGCTATTAAGGCACATACATACTTTCACTTATCCTTATAAACTAATAAGGGTTTTTTTAAGTTGAAATAAAATAAATTGATAATATTTTGATTAAAAAAAATATTTTATTTATACTTTTAATGACAAAAAAATAGCACAACTATTCGAATTTTTTTGCAAGGGGTCGTTTTTATAAGGGTAGAAATTATGTGGTAAAAAATTAAAAAAGTAAAGAAATCTAAATTTATTGTCATTGTATAATTATAGTTTATTTTTATGAACGAGAGAGTAATTAGCATAATTTTAACTGGTAGCTCCGACCACTCCATGGGCGTGCTCAAGATTAATTGAAAAATTACTTTGAATAATTGTGGAAAATAAATGAATTATTTCAGTGTTATAAAGTGTTATGTGTATGTAAACAAAAGTGACCTCTTTTATCACACACTATATTAGAACTGACTGGCCTACATTAAAAAGGGTTTTAAAAGATTCACATTTTTTTTAATTTTTAAAAATTACAAAAGAGAAAAACAGTTTTTAAAACCGTCTAAGGTATGTTAAATAGATGAATAAAAATAATAATATAAAACTTACAGCTACTTGTTACAAATCCAAATCAGATTCAGAAGATGAACTTTCAGAACCAAGATTTATAATAACTGGCTCGATCATTTTATCAGTAATATTGTCCAGCTTCCACATTTTTTCCTCTTCTTTAATAGTGTGATTTACTGCCTTTTCCCAGTTTTCAGGTTTTACATTATTTACGGCCTCCAAAAACAACTGTTTAACATCATGAATTTTAAAAGTGGTATTTTTTCTTGAAACTTCACTCTTTATCTGTGCCCATACCAGTTCAATCGGGTTTAATTCACAATGATATGGTGGGGATCTAAGTACTGTCATTCCACGATTTTTGGCAATTTCATCAATTTCGTATTTTTTAAATTTTTCTTTATGAAGGGCACACAACGAATAAAGTTCCTTTCTTATAGATCCGGGATAGTACGTAATATTTTTTGAACTCAGCGAATTCTGCAAGTCTTTTTTTAATCACTTGGTTGTGGGCAGTCCTTCTATAAGTCTGGAGTGATAACTTGCATTATCCATTACTATTACACAGTTCTTAGGAAGAAGATCTATCATTTGTTCGAACCATTCTTGAAAGACATCAGCGTTCATGTCTTCATGGTAGTCACCGGTACGAGTTGATTCAAAAGTTAATAAACCACCTTCAACAAAACCGTCTGAACTGCCAATGTGTACTATTATCAGCCTGCGTCCTTTTCCTGATGGTGGGTTTAAACCAGTAGATAAGTTATTTACAAAAGCGTGCCTTTGACTTGTAACAGTTTCATCCTGCCAAAATGTATTTGGTGTATGACCCTCGTTGATCCATGTTTCATCAAGATAAAATATTTTTCTTTTTTGGTTTCTCATTTCCTGTATGGTTCTTAGAAAATGTCTTCTTCATATGACAATATCACTTCTTTCTAATAAAATAGACTTTCTGGTATTCTTTTTCCAGCAGCGGAAGCCTATTTCTTTTAAAAGTTTCCATAACGTACTTCGACTCATTTCTGGGTAATCCTTATCATCTCGAACTGAGACAAGAACTTTATCCAATGTTGGAAATTCTTGTCTAAAGAAGAATTCATGCACTTTCCGTCGAAGTCCTTCTTTAAAATGATATTCTATTTGAAATTTTGGTTTCCCTGGAGCATTACGTGGCATTTGAAAACTACCACATTTCTCTTCTTTAATAACTCTGTAAATCGTAGATTTCCCAACACCAAGTGTACTGCTAACTAACTCAACGGTCTCATTAACACTTTCACATAAACGTTTGTCTGTAAATGATTTAAAACAATTAAATATTAATGTTTTTTCATTAACTGTTAGAGGACCAATTTTTCGGCGTTTACACGGCACTTCCAAATTTTCCATAACACTAGTATACGCAATAAACTGCACCTTGCAACTGAAGTACCTACTTTTAGTGAACTGTTAAGAATTTTGAATACGCCACTTGGACCTTCCTATATACAAAATGGAAAAACCCACTATCACATTCTCTGTGGAATAAGTTTAGAAGGTAATTATCTAGTCAATTACTGTCGTAGATTCCTGGAATTAAAGAATTAAATGTTTGATTGTTAAAACCCTTACTTCGTGGAATGCACTCATTTCAGATAAAATAAAACGTTTTATTTTATCTAAAGAATTAAACTTTATTTTGCAAATAGATAAAATAAAACGTTTTATTTTATCTAAAGAATTAAACTTTATTTTGCAAATAGGTAGGTACTTATTAAACTTTTATTGGTTATATATAACCAATAAAATAAACATCTTACATTTCTTGCAAATTCATTAGTACCTGTTAACCTCCCTCACTCCGACACTGGCAACCTTATTTAGGGATTAGTAACCTTCACAACTATTGTATTCTATTCTGCTCCAACCTTTATACCTGGTGGTCATACTCAATTTAAAATTGTTTTCCTATATACTTCTGTAAACTTGTTGACAAATATCTGTTTTTCATTGAGTCACCCGTATCAACAGTTTAGGGATTTGCATACATAATTTATTGTTTTATTACTCTCTCATACATAAAAATACACTATAAATATTTCCAAATTGCGAGCATTTACAGTTATATGATTTTTTTCTAATGGAGGTCTTTTCACCCCTAAAAAATTAAAAAGCAACCAATGGAACAAGTTCAATTATGAAGTGGAGAGTAAGTATAAACATGCAAATCAGTCAACATAAGGTATTCAATGACATTGTTTTAATTGTAACTAATCAATTGGGTAAGATTTAGGGGTTAAACTGTGATAAAACCTTGAATTATTTGGTTAATGTTAATTGGCATTTATTTACTTCATTAAAATATTTGAATCAATTATCCGCTTTAATTTAAAATTATTCAATTTTTGTTTAATAGCGGTAGTTTTTACCTGTAGACAATAGAAAGCAACCAATGGTACAAGTCCTAAAGTGAAGTGGAGGGTAAGTACAACCTAAATCCAAATTTTCATGCCATTCGATGGTGCCACGGAAAATTACAGGGTATTGCCGTATTTCACTTTCATCTACTGGACTCTATTGTTCGAAACTGCCGGTGATTTGAGAAATAAGTTATTATATTCTATAGATTCGTATCGTTTGCCAAGGTAAGGAAGGCAAATGAATAATATTAATACTAGGTTATACCTATAGGGGAGAAGAGGGAAACTTAATCCTACCGTCACATTTTTTCAGATAACTTTTTTTACAACCGATCTAGAACCTTGATAATTTAGTGGACCATTACAAATGTATCACATTTTTGGGCATTATACACCAGAAAAGTATACTGCTAATAAATAACGAGTTTTTGTAGAATCTAGTAATAGGGAGCAACTAGTCATATCTCCAAGTACTTCGGAAGACTTGATCCTTGTGTATGGGTGACATGATTATTCCTTCCCAAATTTACGATATTAAAATAAAACCGAAAATTGGATGTTAAAAACTAACTTTACTCAGACAGACTTAAAAAATATCATTAAAAATATAAACACTTTCTGGCAGAAAATTATACCCAAAAAGTTATAAAAGTGAAAAAAATTACTGTTGAATATTGAACATCCGCAGTATTTTAGGAAAGAAAAAACATCCTATGCGCTTATTGTAGCTCCTAAAAGTCGGGCTTGGTAACTTTTTTAACAAGTTCTCGTAGACACTTTGTCTCAGGACCAAGCAACCTCATGTAGAGTCGTACGCTGCCATGTTACCAATTCCACTGGTAACTTTAACATCTCAACTTATAAGAACATATAATGTAACAGAAATTTAAACTAACAACATTTAGCGGATTTTTACCCAAATATTTTAGTGGCTCAAAACATGTACTTAACTTTCAGGTTACACTGATGATGGAATAGAGATTCCGAAAACATTTTGTATTTGTGATATAGCCCGTTTGGGTATTTTATTATATACCTTTTATAAAGGAGTTTAAATTAAAAAAAATTAAATAAAAAAACGTTTTGTCGCCCTTTTTTTGGGCAAATTTTATTTTAAAATTGTCGTTATTTTTTTCCGTTATCTGTCCTACGTAACGATGGACTAAGATAATTAGTTACCCAATCTTCTGCTCGTCACCTTCTGCGTTTGATTCACATTCAGTATCAGTCTCTACTTGCATTTCATCGTTAGGATGAAATTCAGACTCTGACGATGGTAGTATTTGTCACTGCCCCCCGAACTTAAAGATTCTTTCATATCCTTAAGTTTTGTTTAGTTATTTTTTAGTAATCTTACTTTGGCCTTTGCTGTTTTTCTAATTTTTTTCTGAAAATATTGGAATTGAAAGGCTGTATACCCGTAACTCTAAATCCACTCTCAATGTTATGTGGAGTAAAAGCTATAGCTTATTAAATCATAAGATTCTCAAATGATGCAAATATAAATCATACTTTCACTGCAGCTCTAAATCTAAAATATATCACGGATAAATTCCCAGTGGATAAAGATTTGAGACCAGGATGTTGTACATTAAAATTGAAGCTTTTAGACAGCAGGAAAGAAAAATTCAGGGAATCTTTACTACATTTTGCCAATAATGAAACAGTTGTACCAAATAATAAGGAAGATAAGGAGTATATGATTTGTAAGGCTAATGAAGAGTAAGATATCTGGAGTTTGATCCAAAATATCAAACATCGAAGCAGTACCTAGTGACCTAGATTTCTGGTGACCTGTTGCAATGGAATAAAGTTCAATATAATCATAAATTTAATACATTTTCTGGTAAAACCCGTAAAGATTATGTTATGCAATTATTACAATATTAAAGAAACACCTGATATGACGTCAATGAGTTTAAATCTAAAGTTAATATGCACAACTTTCAAATAAATATTCAGGTAAATGTTAATTGTTTACGATAAACTGCTACTAGCGTTGCATGTTGATCCAAATACACACTATAGCATGATGGTACCATGAAATTTTCGTGTAGTTTTTTCATGAAATATACTGGAATTTCTAACAAAATAGTTTAGCTGTCATGAGTGATAACATGGAATGTGTTATATTGCTACAAATAAATCTTATTATAATTCCTTGTCCGTTGTTTTGCTAGCGAAACAAACTTACTGATTTTTTTTGGCTGATAGTAAGTAACTCATATGATTCTTCTTCTTTTTCTTCTTCTTCTATTTCTTTGTCTGCTTCCTTAGCTCTTCTCTGTTTCAGGAGTCGCTGTTCCTTATTCTTCCTTGTCACTAATTCTTATCCATCTTCTTCATTTGAAGCTTTATCTCCGAAGTTCTCTACATCTTCTTTTCAGTCTTCCTTTCTTTCATCATTTTCTAACAGCTTTATCCTTCGTCCCACATAGTTTTCATTTCTGATCATATTCCTTCCTTACTGTTTTAGTGAGATTTTTACTACCGGATAAGTGCGTCTTATGAGCCACGTTTTAAAAATCTTTTTTTAGAAAATAAGGTCCAGGGTTTATACTAGAATTGAAGGAGAAATTAATGATACCCAATTTGGTAATAATCTTGAAACAAGAGAGGCACTATTCAGCGTACAAGTACTGGTTCAGACGTGTAGAGATGTCAATTATCTGGGATACACGTTCTTTATAGACTTAACACATGGAAAATTGTTGGCAATTCTTCTACTAGTAGAAATCACTTCTTCTTCTTTAAGTACCGTCTCCTAATCGGAAGTTGAATATCATCACCATCATCTTTACTATATTAACTGCTGCTCTGAAGAATTCTATTAAACTGCATATAAACTAGTCCTTTAAATTGTTTAACTATGACACTCTTTTTCTTCCTATACTCCTTACTTCTCTTATCTTTTCTTTATTATTAATCTGCTATATTTAGTCTTTCCATTTATTTAACAGCATTATGCAATTTTCCAGCTTGATGTAGACTTCTAACATTGCAAGTTGAAAATAGGTAAGAACAACTTATTTCGATTCAAATATAAATGACAATTGGCATATGAGCAAAGAGATTAAAATCAGCATTGAAAAGGCCAGAGTAGTGTTCTTACAAATGCAAAAACTATTGTGTGGATGGAATATTGACAATAAACTGAAAATAAGATGCGCTAAATAAGCTTTCAAAATGTACGGTGTATCAAAATGTACGGTTTAATATAAACCCTCAGAAGTTTAAAATCATCGAAGGATTAAGTCCTCCACAACTAAATGGACAACTTTAAATCTAGTGTGCGAAGTAACGTAAAGATTACGATAAAGTTGATACATGGAACGTAAAAACTCTTAATGCAACAGGAAAACTCAAACTGGAATTTTTGGGTTCAGATATTAAAAAATTAGTATGATTGGCATAAGCTGCGACGAGTCGGTGACGACGACATAAAAAGAATAGTCGGAACAAATTGGAAGTATAATGCTCGGTATAGAGATTAACGGAAGGAGTTTCTAGAAGGCTATGTCCTGAAATAAACGATAGAAGGTTAAGAAGAAGTAAGTTTGGATCCCTAACAAGTAACCAGGACCAAGGCATACTGTACTACTTTGGCAGTAAAGAAGAAGACGCACATCATAGGAATGGAGTTGGTATATTTACAAGATATTTTAAAAATAATGATTCACGAAATTATGGAATTGATGGAGCAAAAAAGTCACCGAAATTAATAAAACAAAAAATAAAAGTGGCCAAAGAAAAAGTAATGAAGGATAAATGCGTAAAAATAGAAGAGCTGAAAGACCAACATGATGTGTTTAATAATAATAGTTTAATAGTAAGTATAAGTTTAAGAGTAAAACAGCTGCTCCGTTCACATCTTAATACTAAAAATTTCTTTAAGGCACTAAACACCTACGCTTAGTTATTCATTTAGTATTATTAAGTGGACTTAACTGGATATAGAAAGTCTTTAGCAATAAGTACGAACGAACCTCACAAAGGCACAAAAACCCTATCCTCGAAGTGCAGTAGAAAGAACGACATTACCGTGGTATTTGAAAGGACGAGGACTTATGGATATAAGTGAGCAATTAGAAAAACAGATTACTAATTTAAGAACTTATTTTCAGATGCAGGCTGATCAATCGATAAAAATAAGGGAATCAAAAATGCACATAAACAATCTAACTAAGGTATTAAAGATGAGCAAAGTGCATTTTTTCAATTTTTTACCAAAGAAATGATAGAAAGTGTAACATCGTACACAAATATTTTTATTATAACAATTTAACGAGTGTACACAAGGGACAGAGATGCAAAATTAACAGCGCCAAGGAGATCCTTGAACTTCTTGGAATTCTCTTCCTTGATGGTATAAAAAAGCTAAGCGATACTGATTTTAGAGAGAGACGTGGGCCACTGATGGCACAGAAATCAGAACCTTTTCGGCATGTATGGGATATATACGTTTTCTGTTTCTCCTTGGAGCATTTAGGTTCGACGACAAAACAAATCTTGAAGAACGGAAACAGACAGACAAATTAGCGGCAGTGCGAGAAATTACAGACAAATTCACAGACAACTGTCGGAAAAATTTCTGCTTAGGTGAACGTATTACAATTGACTAAATGTTAATTCCATACTAAATATTTGCATTGTGGGATTCAAAGATGTTTTATGTCTCAAATTTAAAAATTTACTGTGGCAAACAGCCCAAAGGAAGATATAATCTACCAAACACTGCAACAGATATTGTACATAGATTGGCCGAGCCCTTCAAAAATTTTAAAAGAAACTTAACGACAAATAATTGGTACACCAGTTATCCTTTGTCTCAAAAGCTTCTTCATCGAAAAATTACTTCGAAAAAAAAAAATAAAATAAAAATTTCACCGAAATTACTATCAAGCAAAACTAGACCTATACACTCCTCAATTTTTGCATTTCAGAAAGATACCACCCTTGTGTTCTATAGTGGAAAAAGGAATAAGGCTGTCATATGACTTTCTACGTAGCACCCTGATGATTCTGTAGATGAGAAGTTAGGCAATCCAGACATAGTACTATCTTACAATGAAACTAAAGGGGGAATCGATGTAGTTGACCAAATGTGCACCAATTACACTGTCCAAAGATGATTTAGACGGTGGCCGTTGGTCGTATTTTATCAGCTTATGAATATTGCAAGAATAAATGATAACATTTTATTTAACACCACTAATTGCGATAGGGCCCTAAGTCACATTAAAAAAAAAATAGCGGTTTCTCTAGTGACGCCCCATTTGCAAAGAGGGCAAATATCACCAACCTATCTGTTGGCATCAAAAGCTACTTAGCTCCATATAAGAGTTCCAAGACTGAGACTCCAAAACTACTTTACTAATGTAAAAAGCATGTGATCACCACACACATTTGCTTAGAATGCCAGCTTCATAAAAGTCAAACAGAAAGTCCTTAAAATGAATTTCCGTTTTGTATCTTTTTATGTTTATCTAAGAATTCTATTTTATTTTTGTATTTTATACTTTATTATATTTTTTACATAAAATATGTGTTTATTTACTCCTATGTATTTAAGAATGTAGAGTGTTAATTTAAATACCTACTTATTTTTGCCTGGCGTACAAAGTACGCCAAGCGACCACTTATGTAAAAAATATTCTAGCTACCACTTACGGGTTAAAAAAAATTACGGTAGGTGCCCCATAGTCCTACATAATGGGCGTATATACCCAAATGGGCACTGCAAAGGTTAAATTTAAATCACTGTAATATTGATTAAGATCGATTGATTTAACTTAACAACATAAGATCATTTGTCTATTTTGGTACCTATAGCAAACCTAACAACAAACTAAAACAGGGCACAACAAATTAAACTGGATTAGAAAAACCAGTCTAACGAAACCACAAATATTATAATAAATGTAGGACTATCTTTTGTTTGTTCTAGCTTAAACTGGCTATTTTTGTATTCTTCATCGTTGTTTTTACGTTTTGTAGAGAACAAAAACTTATCGTTAATAGATAAACAAAAGCATTATTTAAATTGTTTTAAATTGTTATATTATATAGAATAATATTATCCAGCACGTGTTCCTTAATATCTGGTTTAATGCCTGTAAATATTTGATACTGACAGTAACTTTACCTCTATCAATAAAAGTAGGCCTTTGTTTGGTTATTAAAAATAATAATACATGGGAAATTTTGCTGTACGATAATACAGGAAGGAGAATAAATATATTCTTAATTTTATTACTTGAGAGTTTAGTTTTTGCTCAAATTCTATCAAATTTTATCTGTATGAGCCGTATATCGTGTTCAATTACAATTACAGGTTGACTGCCAGCCTCTCTTTTTCTGCATTACCAAAGAGTCATTTGAGTACCATATATGGTACTTAGTCCACAAGATAAATTCAAATATTGAGGGCCAAATTTGGTACTCGCTATCAAGAACGCTTAACTAGAAAGATATTTCCATCGTCCAAATATGTCTGTCACAGCAGGACGTGGCTGTGATGTATGTGTGAGGATGAATCTTTTGAAGATCATTTTTTACGAAGAATTTAAGATTAAAAAATTTATTTTAAGATTAACGTTTTGAATTAACGAAAATAAATTCATTTGCTAGTGTTAGAATTGAATTGATAAAAATGTCAGTTTACTCTCAAAATAAATGTTTGGTAAACAAAATCTATAAATCCGTGTTTTACTTACATAGTCAGAATGCAAACTAAAATATTCAAAAACATTTGATATATACATCTGTAATAAAAAGCGCGGATCCGCTAGTCATTTAACAAATAAAACTATTCAATACTGAACTATTTATTTCACAAAAATATTATAGGTAAAACTAAACAGAATAAGTACAACACTAGGTATTCCGTTTGAAAACATTTTCCCATTGAACAATTTTATTTAATTTTCTAATTTTTGACCTAGTTGAATCCAACACCGATAAATGTTTTCGCTTCAATTTCAAATTTTCGCTTCTTTGGATTTTATATTTCTATAGATAGATAGATACGCTTATTGACAATTTTTACATAGGAAGCACTATATAGTAGCACATAGAAAGTCACTTATGTATACATAGGAAATAACTAAAAAATAATACAAGAACACATAATATAACATACACAGTGAAAAATAGAAATATAAAAACAATTCATTCAGTAAGGTGTAAAATAGTTTTCATAAAAACGACTACACTAGGAGCTCAAACAAATTCCTGTATTAGCCCAATAAGTTAAAAAAAAAGGTCGAAAATTTTTTCGCAGATATCTGAAGCTTTTAAGACATAGGCGGGGGTTACTAAATGAGGAATAGATGAAAAAGTAGTCGTATTTTTACCTTGCTTTTTTTTTTTAAACAATAATTTATGGTCACAATTTGATTTTTTGTTTATAATTTTCTCCTTTATATTTTACATAAACAATATTTATATCATTTTTTTATATCAAGAATATCTTTATTTTCCCGTTTTTTACATTAAAATTGATTAATAATTTACGGAGATATTTGCAAAAAAGCAGTTTTTTGCACTAATTTATAAATTTTATTAATTTTTTTATTAACAAAATAAACTTATTAATAAAAAAGTGTTGCACACAACACGTGGGGAGCAGATAGTAAAACACTGACCCTTATGTATAAGTCATTGATCAGGTCCAAACTCGATTACGCTTGTATTATTTATGATTCAGCAAAATCATATATCATAAAACAACTTGATCGAATACAAAATAGTGCTTTGCGAACCATACTAGATGCCTTTTATACTAGCCCTACTGAAAGTTTATACTGTGAAGCTGGAGAAGTCCCCCTGGAATTCCGAAGAAAACAACTTTCACTAACATATGCGGCATCAATACAGGCAAATCCAATCCTGTTAACCACTATGTAAATTCAGACCGTTTTAGGTATATCTTTAAAACACATGCTAGGCTTGACCTCCCTTTTTATGAAAGGGTAAATAGATACCTCAATGAACTTGAATTCAAATTTCCAGATACCTATTGTATACCAGATATTAACACTGTTCCCCCTTGGACTGTTCCCATCCCATCTATCAATACCAAACTCTCCATATATAAAAAAGCAGATAACCATCCCAAAGCATTATATCAATATGTCCTCCAAGAACTCATGACATACAGTAACCATAATCTTATATATCAAATATCAAAAGCTGGCTGTTGTGCCATATAACTTTGTTCTATTTTTTTAACATGTTCACACCTCTTTCTCCATTGTTCGACTGAAAATGAATTAAAAAAATCATCACACAAACTTTCCACTAATTTAAAATCAAAACTGACATTTTTTTTCAGCCACATATTGCTTAATAGAAACCCATACTAACTTTATAGGATTCAAATCAGGATGATACGGGGGTAACCGTAAAACTGAATGTCCTTTATCCTCGAGTATTTTGTCAATTTCATACGTTTTAAAGCGAGGTTTTTGTAATTTTATAATGTCGTATAGTTTAAATTTCAACATGTCATCTGTAAACGAAATATTTCGAGTTGTCAGGCACTGCTGCATTTCTGCTTTTCTTGGAGACATAGTAGTACATTTCTCAGTTTGTACGTTGTGATACGGTGCATTATCATCAATCACTAAAACGCTGTTCGGGGTACCGCAAATTTGGTATCAGCTTATCCTGAAGCCACTTTTTGTAATTGTCGTAGTTTATTGCATCATGATATTCTCCTGTTTTTATAGTAGGTTTGTAGCGCAAATAAGCGTTTTTAACAAAACCACTTTCACCTCCAGCATACACTATCACAAGAATCTGTCCTATAGATATTGGTTTTTGTAGGCTCTTGTTTGAACTATCAGACCAGCTCTTTTGGTAGGTATGACATTAATGGACGTATGTTTTATCCATGTATATAATTGGGCGATTTGCTTTCCTGTAACGTTTCATACTACGTAAGAACTTCAGTCTGAGATGTTTAATATTGGGCTTTTTCATTAATAATTTTCTATTAGTTCTGGTTTTTTGCCAACGAAATCCCATCTTTCTAATTTATGTTCGTAGGCTTTCTATGAAACCTGAATGCAAATGTTTTGTGTATGCGTTTCACAGTTGGCACTTGTTTTTGTGTTATACAAAAATCCATTATATAACGTCGAAGACGCCCTATATCAATATCGTCCAAGCACGTTTTTGAAGCGTTTTCTTTCCTCTTTTTGTTTGGAGTTACAAATGAGGAACATTCTCCGTCTTCAATTAATTGCATTTCCCGAGCAATTTTTCGAACGCTGCTTAAACTGACACCTGTTGTGAGTACCACACGATTCTGCACTTTTTCAAATATCTACACTGTTTATTGTCTTTGATTTGTTTTCTCATAAAATTAATCACATTTGCTGTCACTTCCCGTGTCTGATTATTTAAAACTTTACCCTTCAGATTCGATGTAAACTCCATGTTTAATATAGGTACACAACACAGATTTGCAAATTTGGAAATGACTCTCCTTTGTGGTCCGTTTACAAAAAATGTTTCACAGACTGTACCGACTTGTTCACGTCACAAACGGTAGATATTAAGTGGACGCTCACTGCGAGATCCATCGGATGACGAATGCGCATCATGGGCGTGGTTATTTTCAGACTCAGTTATATTTGGTTAACTGTACCTCAGCAATCGCTCGGCTTGTATATTTTATATGGAGCAATGGAGCATATTTTAATACGTATTATAATTTTTTTTTGGAGGTTGTTTATCAAAGTGTGGTAAAATGCTTTTTAACTTAAATATTTATTTATATGTATAACAAATGCTAACAAATGGCATAAAAAAAGTCAACAAGTTTAACATATTATATGCTCATGAAGAAAAATTATTGTAATTTGTGTACATCAATAGCAGGGATTAAACAATCATATTTAGTAAGCACATCTTCGATAATAGCCTCATCTTCTGTTATTTTTATTTTTTATTTGTTAGGTACTTTGGAATAAATATGAAAGATAACAGTGAAAGAAAGATTGCAGTATGACATAACAAATTGTAGTGCATTATTTTTTAACAGCGGTGCCTACAATTATTGTTTTAACACTATAGTTTACTCTTTTGTGTTATTCTTTTGTCTGTGACTTACCTAAATAAAATATTACTATATTAATGTTTCATTGACAGTACAAAATCTTTGAAATCGGAGGTAGAAGATGCGATAAAATATGCAAACTCTAAAAAAAGCTGTTGGTGCCGGAACACCAAGGGTATTCCTCCAGACTAAAACATTGACTTGTGTCAACCGTCCAATTGGTTTTTGCCATCCAGCACCGATTTATAAGCATTTACAGGTTAAAACTAATAATTTCTTTATTTAAAAATTTTTGAAAAATATATAAAATAATTTAACCTACAAATGCCACAATAAAACGAGAAACAGGACCAGGAAATAAACGAAAATTTTCAAAGAACTGAAAACATATTTAATACAATAAAAATAACGTTTTTCGGGAAAAGAGAAGTACCAAAGGAGATAAAAACGATAGTCTTTAAAAAAGTAGTGAGGCCTACAATAATATACAGTAGCAAGACTGGGACACTAACAGAGAGACAAAAATCAAGAATCAATGCAAAGGAAACGAGGTTCCTGAGAAAAATAGGAAAAGGATAGACTAAGAGACAACTCTGGTCTGGCAATGTGTGTCGTATGTCGGATCAAAGACTTACAAAACACAAGTAAATGGAAAAACAGAAGAGAAAGACCAAGAGCTAGGTGGTTTGGGGGTTTTAGGGAGGAAGTTGTAAAGAGGGATTTAGTAAAGGAAAAAGTACTAAATCAAACATATGACAGTAAAACGTGAAGGCAAATGAGCAGAGCTCAACGAAAACCGCCTTACACCTAAAGATAAAAAGGCTTAGGACTAAGTAAGTAAGTGTATTAATTTTATGATTTGTCAGCAGATTTTCAAAGCAAGCCGAAAAGCACATTTCCTGATAACAAATTTACCTAATTGCTTTCTCAATTATGGAAGTATTTTATAATCAAATACTTTATTTTAGTAGGTACTTCATTTTAGTCTCGAGTGGTTTTTCAATGTTCACGGAGAATCCCCTTTTTGTGATAATTTAAAATATTTGCCTCAAGATATATTATTTAACGAGGTAACTTATATAAAATGATACCTACACTACATTTTTATTCATGCGTCATCACTTATAACATACGAAATAATTCGCAATAGAAATTTTGACATTGTTATCATTCTAAGTACTTTTTTTGACTTTTCACGAACAGGTCGGAAGACGTTTTGATGGTAACGCTTTTTGTCTTTATCGTTTCTTATTTGATTTGGCTTAAGTTACATTATATTTCCTATCTTGAGCGTCCCTCTCCTCCAAATTCCTGCGCTCCAGTGCCTTCCTGATATTTCCACTTCACGACGATCTTGGTCTTCCTCATTTACTTTTTCTTAGCGGATTCTATCTAAAGAATCTACTAGGCCATCTACTTTCTTTCATCTGTAGAAGATGTCCAAAATACTTCTCTCTTTAATCCTGACCCCCCGGAGGGAGTGTAGTGGTCATCGAGATATCGCGTATTTTCCGATTTTAAAGATCTATGTCTCTGGTCATTTCTTTTATTTCATGGATCGATCTTTTATATATTTCTGTAATTTGATCGATCCATCTTGTTGGGGATTTTCGTCATGATCTTCGGCCTTCTACATTTCTTTAAATAATAAGTCTTTCCATGTTTTCTATGTCTGCTCCCATAACATATCCAAAGTATGTTAATTGTTGGAGATGGACTTTGCTGGATAGCCGTTTGCTGACTTTTAGGTCATTTAAAATTAAAATATTTATCCTGTGGTCGGTCCACGGAATTCGTAACATTCCTTTCCAACAGAACATTTTATTGGTGTCTATCGTTCTTCTTTCTGCGTGTCGGGGGGTCCAAGATTCACATCCGTATGTCAGTATTGGGAATATTAATAGTTAATCAACCTCATTTTTAGAGTTTGTGAAATTTGAGAGGATATAGAATATACCATGACCCAGATATCGTAAAACATATTAAGATAGGACCCAGCTAGAAAAACCCTCCTTGATAGACGCATTGGCCAGATACCAAGAGGAAGACCCAGAACAAGGTTCCTTGATAACATCGATGAAGATATGAGAAATATGGCAATACGTGCTTGGCGGAGGAAGGCCATGAATAGGGATAACTGGAGAAACATTCTTAAGGAGGCTAGGACCCACACATGGTTGTAAAGTCAAAATGATGATGATGATGATGATGAAATTTGAGTCCTTCAATATTTTGGCCATCTTTCGGCGTATTTTGCTAGATCACATCTACGTTTTATTTCTTCCTGTAGTGATCCTGTGTTTGTGATCAATGATCCCAGATATAAATATGAGCTTACAACCTCAAACCGGTCAATCGTGGTTATATACGGATGATTGCTATGTAGTCTATTCACTATCATAATCTTTGTCTTTGATATGTTTAACTGCAGATCAAATATTTGACTTTCATTTTCAACCAATCGTATGAGATCAATTAACTCTTATTGACTATTTGCAAGCAGCCCTTCCTGCAAATAGTCTGTTATATCAGTTAACGTGTATGTGGTATTTTATCATCATCGTCATGCAACCTCTTCTGTCCACTGCTAGACATAGCATCTCTCATTTTTCATCACTCTTCACGGTTCTGTGCGTCTTGTTGCCATTTCTTGGATATTCGTTTAATATTGGCCATCCAACGTGTTTGTGGTCGTCCTCTGCTGCGTTTGTCTTCTCTTGGGCGCCAGTCAATTAGTTTTTTGGTCCATCTTGAGTCTTTTAGTCTCGCTATGTGACCTGCCCAATTCCATTTCAGCTTGGCTATACGTTCGACGACATCAGTGATACCTGTTCTTTTCCTTAGGTCTTGGCATGTGGACATTACGAACACTTACTTTGACAAAAAGATATGTTATTTAGTTTAACTATTTCCAAATTTGGTTTGTAAACAAAATGTTTTGATTATGACTTTAATTTAACATAAAACGTAAAATGTTTGATGTAAAATCCTATTACTCTGTTATTTTGTCAAATCCTATTATTAACTATCCTGCTGAGATAAATTATTTTATTTATTATTTCGTTAACTATTAACTTTAGTTAAAAGGTATTTTATACCTAAATTTAGAAATATTAACGTTTTTGTATATTTTTCCTTCGTTGCCTGGAGTAATTACCTTAAATCAGAATTATGCAACTGATTTGTAAAATGCGATTATCACGAAAACTGTTGAGTTTTAAAGTTATTAGCAAGTATACCTTTTTTTTGTTAAAATAATGTATCTTTAATATCTTTTATCACAAATACAGGTTCGTAATATTTTAAAGTGTAGAATCGACTGTTTCTTTTTGTATAATTACTTAAGGACCACCCTGTATATACTTTTCTGTCAATTCTACCCCTTGATTTTGGATGTGTCAGTCATGAATTTAGTCTTACTGATGTTCAATTTTAGACCTATTGTTGAAGATACGTTTTCTAATTTTTGTAGGATTTGTTGTGCTTCACGCAGATCTTTGGTAATAGTACTATAATATGGTCGGTAAAACCCAGATGATTGAGCATTTCCCCGTCTCTTTTTATGTCCCTATTTTCCCACTTTAACATTTTAAAGGCATATTCGAGGACCGCTATAAATAATTTAGATGAGAGAGTGTCGACCTTTCTCACACATCGCTTTATATGAATTTCTCTGGTGGTATTATGTAGTTTTACACGCATTGTGGCGTTTTGGTACAATGTTTGTACTAACTTTGTAAGCCGGTAGTCTATTCTAATATTGTTTAGAGTAGTTATAATGCTGTCTAATTCCACGGTATCGAAGGCTTTGTGAACGTCTATTAAGATAAGTATCAGTGATCTTTTATATTCTATCGATTTTTCTATTAAGATTTTTACTGTTTGTAGGTGATCGTTTATTCCGAATTTTGAGCGGAAGCCAGCTTGTTCTCGGGACTGGTAGAAATCAAACTTTTTTTTTAGTCTTGTCGTAATTATTCGGGTAAACATTTTGTAGATATGGTTCAATAAGCTGATTGGTCTATAGTTTTCTAGGTGCGCCTTGTCTCCTTTCTTGTGTAGTAAAATTGTTAGTGCATTGTTTCATGTTTCCGGTATGCAACAATCTGTTAGACAAGGGTCAAACAAAATTTTTATTTGGTTGAGAAGGGCACGTCCGCTCCTCTTTATAGTTTCTATTACGACTCCATTTTTTCCTGGTGCTTTGTTGTTTTTCATCTTTTTCATTGGGTCTTGGATTTCGCTTAGTGTGATCTCTGGCACGAGTTCTGAACCCTGGTTGATGATTTTGCGTTATGCAAAAGTTTAAAGTAATTCAAGGTTTTTAAGTTCGTTTGGTCTTCTCTTTGACTTGTGTGTAGTTCTTGATAGAAGTTTGAAACTATGTGTAGTAGTTCTTCTCTATTTGATATGGAGACTCCTTCTTTGTTCTTTAGTTTGTGTATTTCACATTTTCCATTATTTAGCCGTCTTCTCAGGACTTTCACTGTGGCATTTAATCTATCTCTAATGGTCTCGTTGGTAATTATGTCGCACCTTGATTCTGCAATACATCTAACTTCCTCTTTTCTTCAGCATTTAAAGTCCACACTTCAATTCAATACGTTAGTACAAAGTTCACAAATGCTCTTCCAATCCCAATATTTGCTTTCTGTGTTATTTGTCGGTCCCACCATACTGTGTAAAGACTTCCAATTACTTTCTTTCCATGTAATATGTGGTGTCTAATTTCTTCTTGTCTTAGCCCATCTGTTGTTAAGATTGCTTCTAGATATTTTAACGATCTTATCTGTGTTACTTCCACCTCATTGTCAATCACGACCTTAAAACTGGCTTCAGAATCAAACGCTAAATATTCTGTTTTTCGCAAACTGATGTTAAGTTCCCAATCTTTATATGCTCCGTATAATCTTCTCAGCATAAATTCCAGATCATAGGAGTCCTGTGCCACAATAGCTTGGTCATCTGCGAAGTTAATACTGGTTAAATAGCCGTCGCCCACTGGTATCTACATACCGGCACAGCTAAGTCTGCACTGATATAAAATTCTTTATAAATATACATTAATTTATAAAGGAGATAGACTACATCCTTGTTTTAACCCTTTAGTTAAAAATATAATTTCTGATAACATATTATCAACACGAATGTAGGCTTTGTTGTTTCTATATACCTATTTTTTTTTAATATTTATTGTATAATAAAGAGATTATCAATATTTTACCTCCCAGACAATTTTGGTCTTCACTTATTTTCAGTGCCGTCGCCACTTCAAGTTTGTTCTTTATTATCTATAGCACAAAAGTCTTTTTTATATTGGATATTGGATATTGGATATATAAAGACACTTTTTATATTGAAGTGGTGATGTGCTTGGAAGTATTGTGAACTTATATCTACTAATAAACCACGACTATTCAGACTGTCATCATGTGGTAAATACGGCAAGTGGAGCACAGAAGATTTAAGCAGTGATATTTTCGCTTTTCGTAATGGTTCTTATGGGCTTAATGAATGTGCAAGGTTGTTTAAACTATCTAAAGCTACACTAAAAAGATATCTCGAAGAGAAAAACAAACGGGCAAATAATGCAATTTAAAAAATGGGCAGGTTTACTATATTTAATGAAGAAGTTGAAGCAGAATTGGCTAAGCATATTTTGATTTTCGAAGAGCGAATGTTTGGGATACGAGACGTCCGCAACGGTATTTGAATTGGCAAAAGGAAACAATTTGAAACACAAGTTCAACACAGATAAACGTATTACTATTTAAATCTTCAGGCAGCCGGAGAAAACTTCAGTGGCAAGAGCTGCAGGATTTAGCAAAGCACGTGTTGATAAATTCTGTGAACTTTTACAAAGAATTTGTGAAGAGGCAAAATTGACCTCCCCACGTTTTAATATCGATACGTTAGTGCGATGATCAATCCAGGACATTCTTAACATGCGGCGGTATACCCACATTTCAAAAGCGTCTAGTTTATTTTTATCCGCTTTCTTTAAGGTCCACGTTTCGGATGCATGTGTGGCTAAGGGAAAAATGAATGCCCTTACTAGCCTTAGTTTTGTGTGTATTGCTATGCTAAAATTTTTCCAAATTGTTACCAGTTTCATCATAGCTGTTCTAGCAATAATAGTCAACCTTCTACGTATCTCTCTATCACACCCTCCGTCATTTGTTATTAGGGACCCCAGGTATATGAAACTATTTACTACTTCAAAGCCCCCAATTTCTTTAATTTGTTGAAGATTATTCCGAGCTCTGTCTACTATCACGATCTTTGTCTTACTTCTATTTAGCTTTAATTAATATGTTTTGCTTTTCCCCTCCAGACATCTCATTATGTCTTCCATTTCTTCATGATTTGCCGCGATTATCAAAGTGTCATCAGCATATCTCAAGTTACTGATTTTTTGGCCTCCTACTGATATTCCACCCTTTCATCCGTCTAGTACCTTTCGCATAATGTGTTCGCTGTAGATATTAAACAACAGAGTTGGCGAGATTATGCATCCCTGCCTGACACCTGCCGATGTTCTGAAATGATCGGAATGGGTGTTGTTTATTTTTACTGTGCACTTATTATTTTCATATAGACTTCTAATTAGTTGAATTAAGTGGTGGGGTGCTCCTATTTCTGCTAGTATGGACCATAGCTGCTGCCATTTGACTTTATTGAAGGCCTTTGTGTAATTCACAAAGCACATAAGCATAGGAGTATTGAATTCACGAGTTTTTTCTATTAGCTGTCTGACATTAAGGATGTGTTCTCTTGTGCCTTTTTCTGGGAAAAATCCCGCTTGTTCTTCTGATATCTGAGGTAATAGAAAAGCTTTTAGTCTTTCATGTATTACATGAAGTAGAACCTTGCTTGCATGGGATATTAGGGTTACCGTTCTGTAGTTCTCGGTCTCTTTTAAAACTTCTGCGGTGATCTGCGGTAGTTTAAACTACCATGTATCTATTATTTGTGATTTTTTGGAATATTAACAGTATTTTCCGTCGACCGTCCATTTATGATCAATTTTTACATCCTCAAAATGATTGATTAATGACCCCTATTAATGAATGATTTTCTATTAATGAACAATGAACGATTTCATTATAGGCAACACAACATACATTGCTTGCATTAATTAATTAAACACTCTGTGATTGGTAGTGACCTGTGGTGTAGGCAACCAAACATACACCTATTTATATTCCCACTAAAAAATTTAAAATTATTTTGTATAAAAATAACAAATGTTCCACACAGCCAGTTGGAATAAATACGTTTTAAAAAATTCCTTCCGTTATTGCTAAATTCTTAAAATTAGAGCATCCGCATCTCTACACTGGGCATTGTTTTAGACCTTCCTCTGCCTCAATAATGTGTGACAGTGGTGCAGACTTTTCAGCTATTAAAAGACTAGGTGGCTGGAAATCGACTGCTGTAGCAGAAGGTTATATAGATAATTCTATGCAGAATAAACTTGAGACGGCTGAAAAACTCTTGGGACAAAATACCACTAAACCTTGTTAAAGTACTTCAGCACCACCGCTTCTTCTTCTATCACAAAATTTACAGAGGTCCAAGAAGACTTAAATATAAATGTGTCAAAATGCTATACAACAGATAATCATTTATCAATACCTTCCTTTAATTTCAGTAATTGTACTATTTTGAATATTAATGTTTACAATAATAAAACTATCACTAAGGAAAATTAAACTTTGAATAAAATTAATGAAAGCTGAAAAAATTGTTGTTTATCGATAAGTAAATAAAAATTTAAACTAAGATATATTTATTTCTAAAAAGTACGGTCGACGAAAAAGTTTTGTAACGAACTCGTGAATTAAAATGGCGATTAACAATCTCGAACATTAAACGATACTAACGATAACGTTAACGATATTAAAATATCTTAATTGTTAATCGCCCTTATTAATACACTTGTTGGTTAAAAAATAACTATTAGTAAATGATTTTTATGATAAAATTTTAAAATAGGTACTTATTAACATGCGTAATGCAATAGATATGAAAAGTGGTCCAAATTAGGAATAATAAGTATATAAGTAGAACCCTAATAATATATAAGTAGAATGAACATAAAAATAAAATTATTAATCGCAATAAGTACTATTAATTATTACACACAATTTAGGAATATAATTTCAAAAGATAAGTATATGTATTTAAAAATTTAAATTTGTAATTTGTTTCCTACTACTTATGCAACCGAAATACACTTCAACTATTTATACCACAGATTTTATTATATTATCTTTATTTAGAAAACAACTTAACCAAACCCAAATATTAGTGAACAATTAGTAATTGCTAAACTAGATAGTGATATAGAAATCAAAATTAGAGCAGCCATGGCAAAATCAGCAATGATTAAATTCCTAAAATACTTATACAGGAGGGAATTTCCGTTTTCCTTATTACCTTAAAGTTTTTTAAGGTCAAGTAATAGCATACTGTTTAACAAAGTCATTTTAAAATAAAAGTGAGTAATATAAACCTTCGTTGACCTTCAAAAATATGTGCCCATCTTATATCAATACAATACAAAAATACAAAAATGTATTGGGTATCTCATAAACGGCTAATGTAGTACAGTAGATACTTTATTATCTTTAACATATTCTTTTGTGACTTAAAATGAGCAATTCAGATCCCTGGATCTTCGTTCATTTTAAATTTTAATAAAACTACCAGAAACAACTGTTCAAAATAACATTTTCAACCTTAAAATCGTTTTTATCACCAATAATTAGTGCTGAATCATAGTACCCTGCATTTCCAGTTGTAAGTGACGAATCGGATGATATTGTAGGCAGTTCTAGTCGATATAATTAGTAGGAAAGAAGTACCACCTTCTTTAAATCAGCTAATTGAATTATTAGTACGTATAATGGGTGGATCTCTAACAGATATTTGTATACTGGTTAAATAAGCTGTTTTGAAGGGATTTATACAAGCAATATCATGAATTTTGAGATAGAAATATCATGAAAATTCGAAATGTAGTTTATACAATATTTAGCCCAGTGTGGTTATGCAAAAATTATCGATTTCACGGCAAAATTTTTCGCAGATATCTGAAGCGTTTAAGACATAGGTGGGGGTTACTAGATGACGAATAGATGAAAAAGTACTCGTATTTTTACCTTGCGTTTTTTTTAAACAATAATTATTTATGGCTACAAGTAGCGTACAATGAAAAACAATGGAAAGGAAGACTTGAAGAGGCTTATGTTCAGATGTGGACGTGAATGACTAGACGAAGAAGAAGAAGAAGAAGAATTATTTATGGTCACAATTTGATTTTTTGTCTATAAGTTTTTCCCTTATATATTACATAAACAATATTTATATCATTTTTTTATATCAAGAATATCTTTATTTTCCCGTTTTTTAAATTAGAATTAATAAATAATTTACGGAGATATTTGCAAAAAAACAGTTTTTTGCTCTAATTTATAAATTGTATTATTTTTTTTCTTAACAAAATGAAATGTTATTAATACATTTGAACATCGAGGAATTACGGTCTTTTAAATTTGTGCGAAATTTCCCCCGATCGGTCAAATAGTTTAAAAGGTATTTAATTTATTTATCCCTGAGGCTAAATATTTACCTAAACTACTGAACTTGCTCTATTAATGATGGGACACATTTAGCAAATTTCATAGGATTCTTCAAGACTTAAACTATCTCAAAAGTTAAATGCATTTTGTGTTTTCATCGAAATTATTTACAAACTAAAAGTTTGAAAAAGGGGTAGGTATGTTTTTTACTTATAAACAATTGTAATACCTTCTATATTTTTTAAGCTACAGACTTGTACGACTGTACATAACCATTGGATAGCTGGTAAAAAATTCACATTTAAAAAAAAACCTTCTATGAGTACTAAAAACAAAAGTTAGGGACTATTTTTAAAAAAATCATATCTCCATTGTTTATACACATTAAGAAGTAAAATTTGCACAAATTTTACTTCTTTGTAGATATCTGCGAAAAATTTTTCGACCTTTTTTTTTAACCAGACTGGGCCAATTTGTCATCGTTGTGATCCAGTTGTAAAAAGGTATATTGTTGTGGAAAAAGTACACTTTTTTCTTATTTTTTGTTGTTTTTCACCAATTTTTTTTAAGGTACAATAAATCTAGACAGACTATAAAATTCGTTGTTAACTGTTTTTTATTTCTTAAAGTTTTAAAGAATTCCAAGAGGAATTCAAATACTTCAGCAAAGAAGCTCTCCTTCCCTTTCTATAGGCTACTTGTTCTTCAATTGTCTTAATCGTGTTGTATTATTTTTGTGTATACCTACTTTGAATACTGCTGCAGCTAGACATATTGCTTAAAAGTTGTTATAAAAGTTGTTGGCCTCTTCTAATTTTTGTATTGTTTTTTTATTTGTTTTAAAAAACAATTTGTTACATTGTTGTTAAACGAACATATTGTAAGCAATAGTTTTAGTCTAATGACTATTAATTCCTAGTGAATCTATTTTCTAAATCTTCTCCTTGGGTTTTTTGTACCTCTTCTTCTATTAACTTCTAACAGCTCTAGGCTTTGCCCCACATAGTTTTCATCTCTACGTCTATCTAACTTTATTACTTATTTAATCAATATTCTTTAGCTTCAATTTAGTCAGATTTGTAAAGTCACAAAGACTAAACTGGCTTGGTCACCTAGAAAGAATGCCAGATAATCGAGCTGTAAAAGTAGTCCAGAGATGGAAGCCCCAAGGAAACAGAACAGGAGGAAGGCCCCGTAAAAGATGGATAGACGACGTAGAGAGGGATCTTAAAACCATGAACATCAGGCAGTGGCGAAGGAAAGTACCCGACAGGGCAGAATGAAAGAACATTGTTAAGCAGGCCAAGACTCACAAAGGGTTGTAGCGCCATTAGAAGAAGAAGAAGAATCAATATTCTTTGAGATATCCTGCTTTAATTCTTCTGCCAATATATGTATATCTAAAGTTGCTTTTTCAGCCGTCATGGGTTTCTATTTGCTTTATTTGTTAGTAAATTTTTCTATATACATAAAATAGCACTAAAGGCCTTAGACGCCCATGGCTTGAAAAGTTCTTTCTTCATTTTCGCTTTTCTTTATATACTTTGATCTTCTCTAGCTCGATATGTGATTTTTCTTCATTCCTTCTTGTTATTTATTTTTTTTTCTGGCCTTCTAGTTCAATTTTTTCCATATCTTTTTCTACCTGTTGATTCCATCAATTTTTTGGCCTTCCCTTTTTTTTGAAGCTATAGTGTAGTTTAGTACCCTTTTTGGAGTCCTCGTGTTCGGCATCCTTTCTAGGTGATCTCGCCATCTTAGTCTATGTGCCTTTATGACTCCTATTATATTAGGTTGATTATATAATTCCTTTAACTCATAATTTGATCTTCTTATCAATAAACCGTCCTTTATTATTCCTCCATATATCTTCCTCAGTATTTTCCTTTCCCATATCTCCAGTAAATTTTGTTCATTTTTTGTCATTGTCCATGTCTCACTGCAGTATGTTACTATTGGTTGTATAGTTGTTTTGTATAACTGTATTTTTGCCTTTCTTGATCAACACTTGCTTTTCAACATTCCACTAAGAGCACGCACACTTCTATTGCCTGCCATTATTCTAGCTTGTATTTCTTCTAAATGTTGGGTTTACGTGATACTATTGCACCTAGGTATGTAAATCTTCCTACCATTTCGAATTCGTATGATGATCCTTCTTCTACTTCTACTTTAAACTTTTGTCCATCCCTGAACCGATCATCTGTCCACTGCATACATTTTGTTTTAGTTTCATTTATGTAAAGTCCTATTTTCTTTGCTGTTTTTACTATTCTCTGTACTATCTCCTGTTGGTGTCTTTTATAATATAGGAGTCCTTCTCTATTGATTTTCGCTTGATGAGCAAGGATCGCCCTGCCTTAATCCTTCGTTTACTATAAATTTTTCCGATGCATGATTGTTTACTTTGACTCTGTTTTCTGTATTCTCTAAAGTAAGATGTATCATGTTACGCAACTTTCTGCTAACTCCCAGTTTCTCAATTTTCTCTCTTTTAATTCCTTCCTCTTTATTCCATCGTATGCTTGCTGGAAGTCGATGAATAGTGCTATCGTTGGTAAGTTGTGCTCATAGCTTTCTGCTTGTAATTCTCTGATTACAAATACTTGGTCCGTTGTGCTTCTCTCTCGTCTAAATTCGACTGATATTCGCCTATTATATTTTCAACTTCTGTTTTTAGCTTATCTTTTATGGATTTTAATAGGATTTTATATACGGTATCTAGTAAAGCTACTCCTCTGTAACTACTGCATTCTGTTTTGTCTTCTTGTTTGTATAATGAACAAATAATTGCTTCGCTTCCTTCAAATCTTCTGGTATTCGTTCTTTTATACATATCTTCTTTATGATCTTGTATATCTAATCATTTAGCAGTTTTCCACCATATTTTATCATCTATGCTGTTATGTTATCGCCCCCATGGCATTTGTTGTTTTTCAGATTTTTATAATTTCCTCGATTTGTTCTTTGCTGGGTGAATTATCTTCTATGTCTTCTAAGTGTTTGATTCTTGCTTCTGCTTTCATACATTCTCTTTATTTTGACTTATTATTGCCATTTAGTAATTCATCAAAATACTCTTTTCATCTTTCCACTATTTCTGCTTCACCGCTTATATTATTTCCTGCTTTGTTTTTAACGTATATGGGTTTTTGTTGAAAACCACTTTTTTGTGGTTTCTATTTGCTTAAATTTTGAGCTGTAAGTAAATTTTTATATCTCTATTCAAAGGTTACATTCAACAACCTTATGGTGTGTAAAATATTAGTTATTTTGCAATAAAACGGAACAAAGTGGACATAACATTAAAATATACAAAATATATAAAATTATGTGAATACTAGTAGCCAGTGGCCTTTACTAATTTTCTTTTGTATATACTTTGCTATAACTTTGTATTTGTATTTGTATTTACTATAACTTTAATCCTAAATTCATCCCTTTTCTTTAAAACATCCTGCTTTGATTCTTTTCTCCATATATTTATATGTCTATTTGCTTTACAGCTTCTCCTGGGCTTTTATTTGCTTTATTTTTGAGCTGTAAGTAAATTTTTCTATCTCTATTCAAAAGTTAGACCTTCTACAAGCCATATTTTTTAAAGTTTTTGGTATGGTACAACCCCTTGTGTGTAAAATATTAGTTATTGTGCAATAGAAATGAACAAAGTGGAAAGAACATTAAAATATAAACAAAAATATATAAAATTATGTGAATACTAGTAGCTAGTGGCCTATACTAATGAAACTTTAATACCTAATTCATCCCCCTTGTTTAAGACACCCAGCTCTGTTTCTTCTCCCCATATAATTAGATATCTATTTTATTTACAGCTTCTCCTGGGCTTTTATTGGCTTTATTAATAGGCTGTAAGTAAATTTTGGTATATCTGTTTAAAAATTAGACTTTATGGATGTTAGATGCCTCATAGTTTTAGTAAATATCCTTTAGAACAATTCCTTTGTCTGCAAATATTGGTTATGATGAGGTATAAACAAATTTTTAAATAAATTTGAAAAGTAGGTCAATAAAAATTAATAAAAAGTAGTCAGTATCCTAAACTGATGTCCCTTTGAGACTTTACTACCTATTTCATCAATTTTAAGTGACAATTTGGGTCACATTTTCTTTTGGGGTATCTCTATTTGATTTATTTTGTAGGTTATAAGTAAACATTGTTATTTCTGATCAAACATTAGGCTTTGTGGATGATATATTTGTTATAATTTTAATAAACATTCTTTAGAATACCCCTTTGTCTATAGAAAATTAGTTATAGTGGAATAGAAAGGAATAGATTGACAGCAAGATCAAAATATAACAACAATTAGAAAAATATGAAAACGACTGACAAAACAACTTGTCAGTAGTTTATATTATTGTCCTTTAAAACTTTATAATTTACTTTACCTTTTTCCTTGAGGACCCACTGCTTTAGTTCTTCTTCCAATACCTCTCTATCTATACTTTCTTAAGGGCTTCTTCTGAATAGTCCTTGTGATTTATATTCTGGTTTAAAAGTTAATATTGTTGTCTCTGTTCAAAATTAGATTAGTTAGATATTATATTCTTCATAGTTTTAGTCAAAATTATTTAAAAGGACTTTATTGTATGCATAATTTAGCTAGGATGAAGTGGAAAGATACCTAACAACAGTATTAACAAAACATAGAAAAAATTAGAAAAATATTGCAATAACAGAGTAATCAATTAATATAAACTTCCTTTTAATCTGAAAATGCTCACAAAATACTCCAAGGGACTAAAAAATTATCATGAAAGTCAAGATACTTGCAAAGAAGAGTAATATAACAGGTTCTGCAATTTTAATGTGATACCAGACGAGTTTCATTGGGTATTAAGACATACAAATATACTAGTTTACATAAGTATATGTATTTAATAGGGCTTTAAGATAAATATCTTATAGTTTATCAAGAAAACAACTTAATGTTTATTTGTATGCTGCCCTATTTTTTCAATAATTTAGGAATACAATTTGTTTTAGGGTTAAATCAAGGTCAGGGAATGGGAAAATAATAAATTGAAATAAACAATTTCATATTCTTTTAAGTTTCTTTTAATTATTATCATTTATTTTATATACTAAAAGGTAAAAATACCCATTTTTAGGTAGAATTATTATCTTCTGAAACGATAATGACAGGTGTCCGACCAATGGCAGAAGAGTATTTGAATAAATTCAAAATACTAATTATTGAGAACTCCAATTCAAAATGTACAAAAGCCAGTCGATTTTAATTTTTTTTTAAGTTCAAACAGTACCAAAAAAACTTTATTTATTATAATATTCAAAATTTTAGAACTTTGATGTCAACATCTATCACGTCACGATTGACCAATCACAGCGTGAGCTTTCCCCTACCCATCAAAAGGGTATAAAAGCAGATTTTCCCCTTTTGGGTCATTAGTCGCAAAGGTTAAGTGGTTATAAAAAGTTGTAGCGGTAAAGTTGTCTATTTGCACGGTTTTTCGCGGAAATAAGTACTCGTTTGAATCTCGTGACGGTTCAGAACTAGTGTTGCCTCTTCATTCGAATTTGTCGGCTGTCATCTGTCATTTATTTTCAAATCTAATAATGGTTCTCGTTTTGTTTTTTAAAAGAACTTTTTAGTTAATAATTAGTTTAGATTTTGTGTATGGCAGCAATATTATGGTATGTACTCATGATCAACAAATTTTCTTTTTATTTGTACATTTTTTATAGGTTATTTTATTATTATTTATATTCTGTTTTCGTGGTAGTAATTTGTTAAATTGATTGTACTAAAGTTTTATCTTTGTTTTTAGCTGCTTTCTATGGGGATTTAAATGGTTATGGACGATGGACAAATCTCCAAGAATTTGAAGGTGAGTTTTTATATTTTTTCTTTACTTTTATTTTTTATTAATATATATTTTAATAAATTTTCAAATTTTAGATGATTTTTTATATTTTTTGTTCCTATTTTTTACAGTTTTATTATATTTTTAAACAATTCTTATTTTTTAATGAATTTTTCGTTATTTTTATTATGTTTAAAACATTTTCTTAAACATGTATTGACTTTTTAATTAGGTAATATGTTTTTAAATATTTTTTTAATGAATTTTTAATTAATTTTTGTACTTTTTAAAATATTTTCTTGAACACATCTTGACATTTTCATGAATTTTTAATTTTAAATGTTTAAAACTTTTATTAGCTATTTTTAATTTTTTTAAAAACTTTTAGTAACTTTTGAAATAGTCGCCTAAATATACCTTCTTATCTTAGCATTGTAACCCTGGATGGGCCTTATGTTTATAGTTTTTAGATTTATGTCTCAACTATCTCGTTGTGCGTTTTCTTTCTCTTTTGTCTTCCATTATTACATTTCCTCTGTTTTTTTTATCTGCTTGTCTTTAGACGTGGTCCAACCTTTGAAATTTTATAAATCTTACAATATTAGGCTCTTCATTAAATTCATCTCGTGTTTTAATCTTGCACCACACCGTATATTTTTCTCAATACCTTTCTCTTAAATATCTAAAGTAGCTCGTCCATATTTTTTGTCATTATCCAGATCTCACACCGGACTACGGATCTAGTAAATGTTCTGTAGATAGATTTGTTTCTTTTCTCTTATAATTTCGCTGTCGTCATTTTTTTTTTGTTTCTGCAACTTTTTTTGAAATATGCCAGAACTCGTGGCTGAGTTCGATGAGTGGCAATTTGAATCTCATATGATGTGTCGTTTCTAGAAACATTTTCGAATTTATTATCATTTTTACTAAAAGTTTTCACTAGACACCACTGTGATGAAAATTTTATTCGTGATGTTTGTTTGCTTTATTTCTTTTTAATCTATCTCCACTTTGATTTGGTCTTCCGTGCTGTTTTCTTTAGTTACATTTAGGTTGTATTTTTTTATTTCGGGGTTCCGTTTTTCGGAATATGTACAATAGTACTATGCCATATGTAAATACGCATATCTCTGCATTTATCATTTGTATTACAATTACATTCCATCCTATACAGTATTTCCCATGTGTACTTTCCTCACCACTGTGCGGTACGTAATTTGAATTACCTGCAATTATTTTCTTGACATTCATAGCTCCTGCATTGTGTTGCGCATTACTTTTTGGAGTCGAACGGAGCATTAAAGTCAATAAAGGTCCGATATATGTTTTATATTTTGTAGTGCTTATGTTATTAACTTTTTATCTTATGACTTTGAATTGTGTTTGCTCATCTTCTAATTTTTTTTCTTGTATAAAGCTTTGAACACACCGAAGATAGGTAAATATCACTATAGTTCCCGTAAACGGCTTCTTCTTTTTTGTGTATTGGTATTAATCAGTTGTCTTCCCATTCTTTCGGTATTTTATTTGCGCTCCATACTTCGATCTTCTGATTATTTCGGGCAGCCGTTTATTTCCATCTTACTCAGTCCATTTCATCATTTCGGGATCAATTTTATCTGATTCGCTGGCTTTTCTTACTTTTATTGTACTTATTCCTTCTCCCAGTGCTTCGGTTCTTATTTCTTCTATTTGGTGTTTGTTTGCAGCAATTTGTTCTATGGTTCTCTTTGTCACTGTTTCTTAACTATCCTCAACCATATAGATTCCCAGTAATATCTAACATTTATGACCTCTAGTATTTCTGATATGTTTGTCTTTATTTGGTAGTTTGACTCTTACTTTTCTGGGCCCTTTTTTTTCTACCATACTTCTTACTTTGCTCCATTTGTTCATAAATATTAGAAATAGTGTTGGCCTAAGTGCTCCTTCCTGTCAAACTTCCATTTATTGTAAACGTAGCTGATGCTGAATTATTACTAATTACGGCATTGTTGTTTCGATTGTATATTTTTATATCATTTTTAGCAACTTGTCCATTCTTTTTTCTCTTAATATTTTTCACAGTTTCTTTCTTGGTACCATATCGAAGGCTTTTCTAGGCCAAAGAATGCAAAGTATATTTTTATCTGCAGCGCTTTTTGTGTTCTCTGTTTTTAAGTAAATATATCATCCTGTATACTCCTACCACTCCTTTTATATGGGTACTATTAGTGACACAGTATTGTTTTTCGTAAAATTTATTTTCCATTTTTTCCTATGATTTTTATAATTTCTGCTATTATTCTACCAACTCCAAATGCTTTTCCATACTTCAACAGTTTTCTGTGTTATCTTAAAATATATTATTTTGTTCTTTATTAATGCCGTCTTGGTTTATATCTGTTAATAGTTCTTCAAAATGTTGTTTCCATCTTTTAACTGCTTGTTTTATTTCTATTACTAATTCTCTATTTTTATCTTTAATGCTGCATGTTTCATGTTTTTTTTGTTCGTACCATCTTCAGGGTTCTGTAGAATAGCTTTTGGGTACTTTTGCTATCTTTGCTGCTGTAACTAATATATTGGCCCTATATGACATTGCGTTTTTCTGCTTTTATGCTTTCATATTTTTTCTGAGTTTTTTGTTATCTCCTTTGTTTTTCATTTTTGTTACATAAGTATGATTTTTTATCTTTTATTTTCGTTTTTATCTCTTTTATCAGCTTTAGTATTTTTTCGAATTTATCATCAGTTTTATCATTAGTTTTAGTGAGAATTTGATGGATTCTTTTAATCTTTTGGAGTATTTCGTAATTTTAAGCATCCCTTTTTCTATTTTGATTCTTCCAATAGTCATAAGAGTCCATGGTTTTTCACGTAATATATGTAGTTGTAGATCACTATTAATAATGCAGCCCCTTGACCGGTTACCTCAGCTAGCCTTCTATTTACAGTGTTTGATACTCTTAGCAGTGAAATATATCTAAGCGTTCTCGTATGTCCTTTAAAATTTTCTAATGCCGCCCTTGTTGCCTCTGATGATTTTGTCAGCACTTTGTTTACACCGGTAGACTAGTTTGATTGTCTGGTTTTTCTGCCTCGTCTATGTGCTGTATTGTTGATAAAGTGTTTATTTACAATTCTAAAATTATCACACTAAATCAATAATATCAATTTACAGGTTTTGGTTAGTTATTATTATAGAGTTAATCCTAGCATCTTATTTATTAGTGAAATTTAAAGACATAATAAGAGCTTATTTATTTAATACACTAGATTTTCTATTATTTTTTATTTCTTTATTGTTATTTCTGTGTTTACAGTTACGTTCATATTCCACAGAACCTATTTTTAGACTTCGTCTACTGTTTACACTTCAGGACCGGATCCAACGCAGTATTTTTTTTTTATAATAAATATAAGAAGCTTGAAGTCTAAATACATATATAGACCAATCAAGTTAATAAAAAATAAACATTTTTTCGTTACAATTGTATAGCCGTTACAATTGTATAATTGTATAGTTCGTTACAATTGTATAGACATCAAACTTATTGCCAAACTTTACTGGAACCAAACAGCCATTATTAATACCAACAACAGAGAATCAAAGCCAATCAGTATTGAACGAGGCGTGAGACAAGGCTGTATACTATCTCCCACCCTCTTTAACGTGTATTCTGAGAATCTATTTAGGGAAGCTTTAAAAGATCAAAAAGGAATTATCATAGGAGGAGAAATAATTAACAATATACGGTACGCCGACGATACTGTGATTCTATTATCCAATAACTCATTAAATTTGGAAATCCGTAAAAGGTTTACAAGATGTTACTTGTGGTCTGTACTTTTGTATGGATGTGAAACTTGGACTTTAAACGATATCATGAATAAAATCGAGGCGTTTGAGATGTGGTTGTATCGAAGGAGACTAAAAATTCCATGGACTAGCAGAACTAGAAACGAAGAAGTTCTTCGAAGAATGGGACATCAACGAACTCTATTAAATATTATTAAGAGGCGTAAACTAGAATATATTGGACATATAATCAGAGGACCAAGATATGAGTTCCCTCGGCTAATTCTCAACGGTAAAATCGAAGGAAAGAAATGGATAGGACGGAAGAAACTCTCTTGGTTGAGGAATTTGCGGCAGTGGACAGGTTTGACAGCGGACCAATTGTTACACGTAGCGCAAGACCGAGATCAGTATAAAAATATTATAAGCATGGTAGTCGCCGATGTTCCGTAGGGATATGGCACTCTAAGAAGAAGAAGTATAGCCGGGTTTGACAGTTAAAATGAGTAGTATGAGATATTACAAAAACACCCTCATCTAGGGATTTACTAACTTTTTAGAGGAAATATTTTTAAATAAACAATCAAAACATGTGTCGGGGAAAGGATGAGGTAGATAGGTCGAAAAATTGCGGATTATTAATAGTGTAGTAAATATAAAAATTGAATGTAGAATAATTAAAATGAGATTTCCGGTAGAAATATTTTTGTTTTATTATTTACATAAATAAATATCAGTATGGGAATTGCTAACAAATCCACCTTTTTGATTGATAATAAAAAACATAAATGGTTAAATAAAATGTTCTTAAAACACACAAATGTTCATATTAACCTTCCGCCGGTAACGTGAATTCTTGTAACATAGTTGGTAACATCGGTCTACGACACCGACTTTTTTAATAATGAATATCTTAGGTTGTGATTTCTGTTAATATTTTGATGTGACTAAATATTTAATGATCAATATTTATTTATTTTCGAGAAAAAAATGCACATTAAAAAAATTGACTTCATTTATAGTTTATTTTTATGAACGAGAGAGTAATTAGCATAATTTTAACTGGTAGCTCCGACCACTCCATGGGTGTGCTCAAGATTAATTGAAAAATTACTTTGAATAATTGTAAAAAATAAATGAATTATTTCAGTGTTATAAAGTGTTATGTGTATGTAAACAAAAGTGACCTCTTTTATCACACACTATATTAGAACTGACTGGCCTACATTAAAAAGGGTTTTAAAAAATTCACATTTTTTTTAATTTTTAAAAATTACAAAAGAGAAAAAGAGTTTTTAAAACCGTCTAAGGTATGTTAAATAGATGAATAAAAATATTAATATAAAACTTACAGCTACTTGTTACAAATCCAAATCAGATTCAGAAGATGAACTTTCAGAACCAAGATTTATAATAACTGGCTCGATCATTTTATCAGTAATATTGTCCAGCTTCCACATTTTTTCCTCTTCTTTAATAGTGTGATTTACTGCCTTTTCCCAGTTTTCAGGTTTTACATTATTTACGGCCTCCAAAAACAACTGTTTAACATCATGAATTTTAAAAGTGGTATTTTTTCTTGAAACTTCACTCTTTATCTGTGCCCATACCAGTTCAATCGGGTTTAATTCACAATGATATGGTGGGGATCTAAGTACTGTCATTCCACGATTTTTGGCAATTTCATCAATTTCGCATTTTTTAAAATTTTCTTTATGAAGGGCACACAACGAATAAAGTTCCTTTCTTATAGATCCGGGATGGTACGTAATATTTTTTGAACTCAGCCAATTCTGCAAGTCTTTTTTTTTTCAAGTCTGGAGTGATAACTTGCATTATCCATTACTATTACACAGTTTTTAGGAAGAAGATCTATCATTTGTTCGAACCATTCTTGAAAGACATCAGCGTTCATGTCTTCATGGTAGTCACCGGTACGAGTTGATTCAAAAGTTAATAAACCACCTTCAACAAAAATGTCTGAACTGCCAATGTGTAGGTACTATTATCAGCCTGCGTCCCTTTCCTGATGGTGGGTTTAAACCAGTAAATAAGTTATTTACAAAAGCGTGCCTTTGACTTGTGACAGTTTCATCCTGCCAAAATTTATTTGGTGTATGACCCTCGTTGATCCATGTTTCATCAAGATAAAATATTTTTCTTTTTTGGTTTTTCATTTCCTTTATGGTTCTTAGAAAATGTCTTCTCCATATGACAATATCGCTTCTTTCTAATAAAATAGACTTTCTGGGATTATTTTTCCAGCGGAAGCCTATTTCTTTTAAAAGTTTCCATAACGTACTTCGACTCATTTCTGGGTAATCCTTATCATCTCGAACTGAGACAAGAACTTTATTCAATGTTGGAAATTCTTGTCTAAAGAACAATTCATGCACTTTCCGTCGAAGTCCTTTTTTAAAATGATATTCTATTTGAAATTTTGGTTTCCCTGGAGCATTACGTGGCATTTGAAAACTACCACATTTCTCTTCTTTAATAACTCTGTAAATCGTAGATTTCCCAACCCCAAGTGTACTGCAAACTAACTCAACGGTCTCATCAACACTTTCACATAAACGTTTGTCTGTAAATGATTTAAAACAATTAAATATTAATGTTTTTTCATTAACTGTTAGAGGACCAATTTTTCGGCGTTTACACGGCACTTCCAAATTTTCCATAACACTAGTATACACAATAAACTGCACCTTGCAACTGAAGTACCTACTTTTAGTGAACTGTTAAGAATTTTGAATACGCCACTTGGACCTTCCTATATACAAAATGGAGAAACCCACTATCACATTTTCTGTGGAATAAGTTTAGAAGGTAATTATCTAGTCAATTACTGTCGTAGATTCCTGGAATTAAAGAATTAAATGTTTGATTGTTGAAACCCTTACTTCGTGGAATGCACTCATTTCAGATAAAATAAAACGTTTTATTTTATCTAAAGAATTAAACTTTATTTTGCAAATAGGCAAAGAATTAAACTTTATTTTGCAAATAGATAAAATAAAACGTTTTATTTTATCTAAAGAATTAAACTTTATTTTGCAAATAGGTAGGTACTTATTAAACTTTTATTGGTTATATATAACCAATAAATTAAACATCTTACATTTCTTGCAAATTCATTAGTACCTGTTAACCTCCATCACTCCGACACTGGCAACCTTATTTAAGGATTAGTAACCCTCACAACTATTGTATTCTATTCTGCTCCAACCTTTATACCTGGTGGTCATACTCAATTTAAAATTGTTTTCCTATATACTTCTGTAAACTTGTTGACAAATATCTGTTTTTCATTGAGTCACCCGTATCAACAGTTTAGGGATTTGCATACATAATTTATTGTTTTATTACTCTCTCATACATAAAAATACACTATAGGTACTAACATAATAATTGACAAACAATTTACCAAAACATGTCAAGTTTTTTAAAACAAAATATCAACAAACATAAAGACAAAGGTTGAAATGACAAAAAAAATGAAAAATTATTCAACAGATGTTCAACATAAACTGAAACTATTGTCCGTTTGCTTCCTTATTTTCTTCTACACTGCACACAACGCATAGTCCGGTTAAATGTTCTAAACACATATATTTTCCACACTGCCTATAAAGAAACCGAGTTTTGCGGTTTTTCTTACTACTGCAGAACGTACATCTTCCATACACATTATTCTGGATAGGTTGATTTCTTGTCTGCATGCCAAAAATTTTCACTAACCTCATACGAATTGTCCTTGGAATATTTTGTTCTAGGGCTCCTCTGCGAATATGTTCGTCAATAAGTTGAAAACCTAAGTCTGTCAAAAACTTTCGTCTTGGAATGCGTGTGTCTGTATTCGATTTGTATATAATGTAAGAATTTATCCCAGCGACATTCGACTGTACAAAATTACCATTGGCCAGTGACGGGTTGCTCTAGCGCAATTGTGTGCCGCGCAGAGTTAGTCCACGACATCCACTCCTCCTTTAGTCTTATTATAATCTATGATTATTTCTGGTTTACCTGTATAAATGTTGTCGTCGTAATGCATAGTAGATAACGCTAAAACATTTTTACCTTTTCGAGGTACATACGATACAAGGGTACACTTCTCTTGAAATGCGAACATACTGGTTTTTTCTGGCCTTTGTTGTGTTAGCACTAGAGGAATTTAAGGTTTATTCTTTCGTAACGTTCCTATAACAGTTAGACGATGTTCACGTTGAAGTAATCGCGCGAGCTGAACGCTTCTGAAAAAATTATCCATGGTAACGTTCCTTCCCGTTCCCATTCACACAGACGAGGTACAAGTGACATATTTGACGTATCAACAAAATATTTTCCTGCTGGCTGTCTACCAACATATACTTCCATCTTGGACATATAATACATATCAGCGTCTGCTAAAGCATATATTTTATACCGTAACTATTTGGTTTATTCGGTATGTAAACCCTGAATGAACGTTTGCCGCGAAAGGCTTCTAACTTTTCATCTATCGTAGTATATGCTGAAATATTGTAATGCTTCGGTAGATTAGAATTAAAAAAAAATCTCACGTATCGCGGCCAACTTGTCGAATTCTTGCTTTAGTATTCTAGTACTTTTGTCATTGAACCGAATGTGTCTTAAAATGAACTGGAACCTCTTTAGCGACATCGTAAGGCGATAAATCTCCATTGACCTTCCATCTGTTTTCTGCTTTTCTGGTGCTAACAAAAGGAATCAGCATTCTGATGATTCCTTTTGTTAGCACCAGATAAGTAGCCCAAACAGAGCTTTTAATTCTATAAGATCAATTGGCCTAGCCGTTCTGTTATTGACTGTGTCATAGCGTTTCAATGTTATAAACTTATTGGTGCATTCTACTATTTTTTTCAAGAATATCTGTAGTGAAAAAACATTCCCAAATCTCTTTTATCACCAATTTTCGCCTAATATCACCTTTTGGTCCTGCCAGATTGGGTAGAAGATTTTCAGTACGAGTTCGAACGTTACATTTAAATTCATGATGTTTCCTCCACCTTGTTCCATTTTTCCCAAACAAACGTGGTATACGCGGTATTACATCTACTGGTACATGATTTGTGACATATTATTCATCACAGAAATCCTCCTCTGAATTGGTATCATATTCTAGAACTTCTGAACAATCATCATCTTGCAAACTTGCGTCGTCAACTTCTGGTTCCGGTTCGGAATTATCAACAATTTCGTCAAAAAGTTATTGCAACCTGATTTGTTCTCTTTCGTAAGCCATATTCACATACAACTCCTAAAATTAATATCTATTATTTAAATTGACTATGGACAAAAACGACAAAAACTTAGCGTTGAGTATAACACAAATGGTAACCTCGCTCACAGCGTCAGGTCGAATAACATTATGAACTATCCTCACTCGGCTACAGATTTTTCAAGACTGAATAGCGTGATGAGGATATGCGCATAATATGCGCATTTGAGTTTTAGCGCGAAAAATCTACTACGTCGGTGTCAGGGACCGTACGTTACCACTCGAAGGTTAATTGTTCTTAAAACTAAATAAATGCGATTTATAGAGCAAAAAAGATTAGTAGTATATCCGGCAACCATGTAATTTGTCGGACCGTCACTTACGAAATATTAGCACAAAAACTGTCGATTTCTTCTGTATGAATTGTAATAGCAGGTGCTTACATAATTTTATGCACGAACACTGAATTTAACTAAGGTAACTATTTAATAAAAATAAAGATAATTGAAATCTGCTTCTATTTGACAAGCGTGAAAAGGATTTACTTGTTTCTAGCTGAGAAGTAAAAAGTAATGGCATGTCTCGCAAAACAGAAAACCAAAAATGGTATATCGATGGAAGGCAACCGTATATACGTATTTCTGACTATTGGTCGTCTTCAGTACGGTGCAGCCAAGTTAGAAAAGGAGCATATTAACTTGGGAAAGGATCACTACAGGAGCAATGCAACCAATTTGTGGCATTAGAGTTAGAAGACTCTGATGGTTTCCAGGGCAACAACTAACACCAACCACGGAGGAAGCTACAGCTACCTGGGGAAAGAAATGCCAAACGTTTTTTGGTGCGTAGAATTGATTTTTTAAGGATACCAGGCTAAAAACCCATCAGATAAGTTGTTGTTAACATGCTGTATATCCTAAACAATTAAAAATATTTAATTTTACCGAAATGAAAATTGTTCCTTTTAAAATAATGAACAAAATGACGTTTCGTAAACTTTAATTGTATTGTTAGAACCGGAGTTATAACAAATTTCACCAAAAACAATTGCAAAATAAGCATTCGATGGTGCATTTTCAAGTATAACTCAGTATGTTTACATGCAATTATTAACATACAAACTTTAAACTCCTGTTTTAAAAAATTACCCGTTTTTGTGCCCCTATTGCCTACAGCCGATGGTATGCTCAGGATTTCTTGTCCATGTTTTTTAAAAGATTTTTTTTCTTCTGCATGTTCTAGTCGCTTGCACTCTCTTCTCTGCTGTTACTTTGTAGTTCATTAAATCTAGCTTACTTTTTCCATATGCTGCTGTTCTATATTCTTTCTACATTCCGTATACTGCTGATTCCGTTATGATCGTTTTAATCTGTCTCAATTCCTCCTCTGGATTCGTATTATCTTCTCTGGTCTTGTTAATTTTTAGTTGGGGAGTAAACTGGTTTTTATTGATCTCATGAGAATCATAAAAAATTGCAAAAATTGCGCAACCTTTGTTTATTTAACAGATTTATAGAAACTGACTTCATTTGCGGTAAAATTCAAAAATTGCATACAAAAGCTGCACTCTTCATGTTTAAAACTCATTTTCTGTTTTGTCAATTGGTCACTCTGATCAACAGATATCGAAATTTTACCGTCGAGTTAATATAAATTTTAAATGTCATGTTAAAACATGACATTCAAAATCGTCGGTAAGTTCAGGCGGTTCATTTTACAGAAAATGTGTTCAACATTATCTCAGCTACATTTCTTGTTTGAAAAATTATTTTACGGCGTACAGATTCTTGGTAAATCGATGTTTATGGTGCTCTCTTAAACACCCTGCAAAGGGTGTTTAAGGGCGAAACCTATGGGTAGGAGTGGCAAACTTTTTTGCATCTTTTTGGGGTCCCAAAATTGACATTCTCAACAAAATTAAATTTGTTCATATGTTTTTTAAAGGTTTAGTGGTGTGGAGTAAAAGTAATAAAGGTTTTTTTATCAAAATATTCTGTTTAATGTTTACTATAAAACTTTATCGTGATTTCCCAGAATAAAATAACTGTTATATACCTCCAATTTTTTTACTAAATTAATTTTATACTAGTATACTACAGACTATTTTATTTTTGTTGCAGAAAGTCGATCTTAACGCGTAAAGGTAGGAGTATACGTCAGGTGTAGATATGAAATGCACACTTACCATATGAATTTAGCCATAATGCATGTCTTAGTTTTTGAAATACATAATGTACAACTAAAATATTAATACTTAAATTAATCTATACGGTGTAAAAGTGAGAGCGTAATGTATTTGATTGTCAAATGGGATCACATGCAGTTTTTGGGTCAATAAGTTGACTAATTCTTGAGACTTTCGGGTGTCAAGGTTTAGTTATGCAAGGCTGATCCGAGTCTTCTCAATAGCTGTCTAAAATGATAATTTTGAAATGAAGAAGAAAGAAGTGGATACCGACTATAATCATATATTTATTATTTGTTAAAAATATTTGAAATTAAAGTTATTGTACATTGAACTAAATAAATACAAATATTAATTTATATTTTTCATAAAATCAAAGATTTTCAAAACCAGATCCGCGTTTCACCTCTAGATACGTTGAGTAGGTTAGTTACCCTATTTGCATCCTCTTCAGACTGTTAGTTTTATCGTTAAAGTATAAATTATCATAACCACCAAAGAAGTTCACCTCGGCAACCTTAAAATTCCCATTTTTTGACAGCTAAAGGGTCGGCTTATAGGAACTGTTTTGTGATAGTGTGGATATATGTCAGAATGAGTTGGTCGCAGCCGGGTTTAGAAGATGGTCCGGAGTGAAAGAAGAAACTGGAATATATGGACTTCTTCCTGGGACCAGATTTTGGATGGAGCTGTTTAAGCGAGGTAAGCGATTTCTCAGTTTCTTTGTCAGGTAAGTCGTTGATATTTGGCCATGTAAATATTTATTGATATTGTAGGTCATACTTTTATTGTATTTAACAACAATTATAATTTTATTTGTGCTTCATAGGTACAAATATATATTTACTATATATTCATATTATTATAATGTATGAAAGTAATATTTGTTGTTTTCATTATCTGTTGTTATCGTTATATGTGGAGAACGATAAAAACAGATAATGAAAACCAATTAGCAATAAAAAAAATGCGAAAAAGCTATTAATAATTATAACAATTATATGAAAAAAAGCAGTTTAACAAACCAATCCCTGACGCTGCGCCTCTGGAGTGCGAGACGTAATTATGATTTTCAAACCCCAACATATGGCATCTTAAGAGTCCTGTTAGATGGACCAGTGACATAAGTGTGGGTGCCCGACCCTTTTGTATATATTTTTGTATTACAGATGTATATAGAACACAAAAAGATAGTATTCGCATTACATTTAGTCAGTAAACGTTTAGCTTTTTGTAAAAGATACACGATTATATAGCTCTCTCAAATCATCGTAATTTCTATTATAAAATAAACCCAAAAAACCCTGAGATTAATTATTATTAGCATAACATCATAGTATAATAATATGTTCGACTACTTTACGTATTCATGTTATAATAAATGACTCCCAGCTTGTGGCTTTTATTTGAAAATAATTATCGGTGAAAAGTTTTGCTCTGTTTCGGTAGTTCTAACGAAAAATCGCCGTAGAAAAGTGTGCTTTCGCCCGGTGTTTACGTGAAAGTGAGTTTCGGTAGTAGTACTTCGGACCATTTTGGACCATTCGGACCACTCTGGGTGTAGGATCTTTAAATGAAAGTTGAAAATAATTAGGTGATTCGCTAATTAAATTTCATATTGTATTAATTAGTGAACCTACTGTTTGTTAAGAAATAACAAAGGGCTTCGTTAGATACTCGGGCACTTTTTCTAGTTAACTTATTAGACAATTGACTGCTTCAGTATTACTTGCTGGGCTATACGTATTAAAACTTTCTGTTTTGTCGAACTCGGAAGTGATTTAGTGCTTTAGTGTTCCAAGGTTCCAAGGGCCATACCGTGTGGTGTGCAGAAAGGTATTTTATTAAAGATTCGACATATCTATTTACTGGCAAGTACTTTACAATTTTTGTATGCAAAATCATTTGTACAATTTTCGACGTCAAAACGTCGTGTTGACCAATGAACAGACCCAACAGCTTTTAGAACGGCGTCATTCCAAAGTGGCAACATATCAAAATGCCATTCACGATTTGACAGACACAATGACACTGACGTAAATGTCTATTAGCGCCGTAGAGATATATAAAGAGTGTGCATCAGTGTCTGATAAAAATGCGTGTCCGGGAATCGCGATGGTTTTCGATGATCTCGCGGCAAAATGATATCAAGGCGTCAAAATATACCATTTGGATATGGGAGGAACTTGTTTGCCTATTAAGAATTACGTTTGGTCTGAAAAAACCGGCATATTCTGTCTACCGCGAATTATTTGCCGATGGGCAAGACAAAAAAAAAATAGTGGACGTCTACTTTTGCCGATATAGGGCTAGTCTCGCGCAATTAGAACTAGGCAGCCTTACAGAAACAATCCAGCTGGATATGGTGTATTTACTACAAGAAGCGATTAGAAGAAAGAGTTCTCGAGAAGTCGAAAAAGGATGGTAGTACGAGACTTTGCGTGGACTATTAACATTTATTTAAACGCCGTAAGTACTAGTGACTCGTATTCGTTACTGCTTATGGACGATTTATTACACGCCGCGAAGCGAATATTTTATATGTCTACCATCGATTTGCGATCAAGGGATCACTAAGTTAACGTCGCGGAGGCTGACCATGATAAAACTGCATTTGTGTCACCGTTTGGGATTTTTCGATACTTATGGATGCCTTTTAGTCTCAAATTAGCCCCAATGACTTTTTAAAAACTCATGGACCGTTTTCGCTTTGGTTTTACTAACTTAAATAGAAAAGAGTGCGTGTTTGATCTCGAAAAAGTGAAATATAAACATGCCGATCGACGTTTCAAGGAACTCAGTCTATTCAAAGAAGGGGATTTAGTATGGACCAAAACAACTGCTCTTAGTAACAGGTCGAAAGGTAAGACAGCTAAATTCTACTCGAAGAGAGATCTACCCTATAAGATAAAGCAAGTGGTATCGCCTGTGAGCTATAAATAAGCTTTGTGAAATGAACACATCTACTACCCTTGGTGTGTCCCACGTATCCGCGGTTACACAAGATAGCCTCAGTGACGTTGAAGCCCCAACGACTGTGGTACCAAGATGAAGATGAGGACGCCCTAAGAAGAAAATCACATCTGCTTCCCTCCTCTAATGAGTTTGGGGTTAGGGGGAGACTATAACAAACCAATCCCGGACGCTGCGCCTCTGAAGGGCGAGCCGTAATATTATGATTTTTAAACTCCAACACATGGCATCTCGAGAGTCCTGTTAGAGGGACCAGTGATCTAAATCTGTATCGTCTGACCGTTTGGATATATTTTGGTTTTACAGATGTGAGTAGAACACAAAAAGACAGTAATCGCATTATATTTAGTAAGTTAACGTTTAGCTTTTTGTAAAACAAACACGATTATACAGCTCTATCAAATCATCGTAAATTTTATTATAAAATAAACTCAAAAAAAACCGGAGAGATAGATAGATAGAATTTATTCATCACAAATAAATAAGTTTACACAATTTTTACAAACAATGTATAAATTTTATCGGGCTAGTCAAAATTTTAGTACAAAAGAGTACAATATATAGTAAAAGTGCTCATAATTAAAATAAAACATTGATTACAATAAAATAAATAAGAAATAAGAGTTACAAATACAAATTTAGAACTATTGTTGCAAAAATGTTAAAAATTTAAAAATCCATCAACACTGTAAAATGTGTTGTCCATTAAAAATGAATACACAGTTTGAACCTTTATGTAAAGAATTACTGAGAATTAATATATTGACTATTTTATTATATTATTTTATTCATATATATTGAGGTGCATGTTGGGATACACCTAATCTAGAGAATGGTTGTCAAAAATTTGATTTACCTCTAGTATCAAGTGAGTGAACGTCCTCATTTCTGCCAAACTTAAGTTTGTTTTCCTCAATGTGCAATATTAATTGGAAAATTAAAAGGCTAGGTAGTGTTAAAATATTAGACTTCTTAAATAGTGGCTTGCAACTATCTGAAAATGGAACACCATACATACTTCTTAAAACTTTCTTTTGAGCTATAAATGCCCGTTCAAGATGAGATCAGCAACCCCAAAATATTAAGCCATACTGAAGTACAGATTATACTGAAGTAAGACTGGACTAAACTAAAGTAAATCATTCGCAATATATCAAATGAGACAGTTTCGCTTAAATTGCGCATTATATGGCTACATGTACTAAACATTGCTGATACACGATTTACGTGAGTTCCCCAAGTAAGTTTATGATCTAGGGTTACTCCCAAAAATTTCGTTGTAGTATAACTTTCTACTGATTTGGCATCCACATGTAAATAAAAGTCAGAATTTGGAGTTCAGTTTTTTTCATAAAATGTGTTTTTGTTACGTTGAGCTTCAGTTGAATATTTTTACAATAGGTGCTAAATTCAGTAGACGCAGCATTGGTATTTTCCACCAGTTGAATAGGTTCACTGTGAGACATGAGCATATTGGTATCATCAGCATACTGAACAATTTTATCTGGCATTGAACAAAACATGTTTAGGTCACTTACAAATATAATGAAAAATAAAGGCGCCAGTATTGAGCCTTAAAGTACACCCATCGTACCTTGAACTGGCCTTGACGTTACATTTTTCACTGTGACTACTTGAGTTCTATTACTTAAGCCACGTTTACACGATGACAATTGACGAAACAATTGTCATTGGACAATTGTCATCACGTGCTTGCGAATTGTCGGAGGCCAGTCTAGTTGAATAAGAAGATATTTATACGGGGCCAACTATTGCCATGGCAGTAGACAGCTAAAACATGGCCGACTGCTCGTCATGTGTTGTGTCCGGTGAGGACTTAAAACTAATGTTAAATCAGCTTTATCTGGAAGTTATCAGTAAGTCTTGCAATGTGCTAGAAGAGGAGTTAAATAAGAAAAGGAAGTGGACAAGGAAATGACTTTTAAGAAGAAACAGTCACGGTGCGTCATCTCAATTGATAAGGGAACTGCGGATGGAAGATCCAATGGAATATAAAGCATGTTTAAGGATGTTTTGATCAACTTTTACAGATGGTTGAAAGTAAAATATTGAAAGAGGATACCTTAATGAGAAAGGCTTCAAAGGAGAAGCCAAAACGTCGCAAAATAAGTAAAACTTTACACAGAGATAACCAGAAAAACAATTCCAATATAATAGATAATGACTCATAGGTATATATAGGTATACGGTGTGATAATTTACGTGAATATATATATCTATATATATATATATATATATATATATATATATATATATATATATTAAATTCAAACAGTAGTGAACTAGAAGCGACTAGTGAGTGTAGTAGTATCTGGGGGCTCGGGAGACTGAGACCTCGGAAGCCCTGAAGAAGACATCAGAGAGGATGTCGAAAGCTCGGCAAAATGGATATCGACACGGTTCAACCCGGAAGACTGGTGAGTTTAATATTAATTTTCATAATAGTAATAATCTTAGCTCTAAGTTTAATTGTACCAACTGCGGAAATCTTTCCGAGCATTATATATATATATATATATATATATATATATATATATATATATTTATATATATTGTTATGATGTGTTTTTTGTTTGAATTATGAGCAATGAGTATTTTTAATAATATAGGGTTTTTATCGCGGTTCTCAAAGAATTAGCTTGTAAGTACTTTTTTAAATTATCTTTATTATAACTATTATGAAACACACATATATATCTAACCTAGTCAATGTAAATTTAAAATAAACTATCTTTAAACTGATATTCTTATAAAACTAATTAAATTCTATAGACAATCTAAAATTTAAACAAACTATCTTCAAAATTGAAATTGTTATGACATTAACTAAATTATATTAACAAAACTTTGTACCTTTCTTTCACTGAATGCCTAAATGAACTGTTTTCCACTATATATATTCTAATCACCACTGAATGTCTTGGTACTTCGGTTATCCTTGTTTTTGTGAAATTTCTTTTTCCAATTATCAGCTTCTACCAATTTAAGATATAGTTTTCTTCACCAGCATTTATACACCACCAACCAAACCAGCAAACAGCATTTATATTTATTCTTCTTTTCAATATACCAATATCCAATTATTATAAGTTGATTTATATTAATCTCCAACCATAATATAATTTAATTTCTTCCAATATACTTTTATAATCTTCAATAATTATTTGTGTATAATTATAAATGTGCATTAATTATATGCATAATTTTTAATCTTCATTTAACTCACTATATTAAACAATTTGACTATTTGTACCTGATTCACTGACTCCAACTAACTTTCATATTTCTTATAAAACTGCTTGACTGACTTACTAAAACTGTGAACAATTGACTTCACTAATTAATTGTGTCTATCTTCTACTAACTTTCATAATAAACTGCTTGACTTCTGACTAAAAACTTCCTTACTGCTTGACTTCAGACTAAAAACTTCCATGACTAAAAACTGCCTAAAACTCTTCTGACTGCACTATCTAAAACTTTTCTGACTAAAAACTTTCAAAAACTGCCAAAAACTGCCATCTTGAATCCAAATCACGGGTATTTATATCTTTTGGACATTCTAGAACCATCTCGTAAGATATCATGTTCTATTTAGATCTATTTAATACATGTCTGAATTTTCTGGAACAAATCATTTCGCAAACATGGCCATCTCCGGAGATCCAGAGAATTCCATTCTTTTCTATTAATAATTTTGTTTACATTTAGGCTTTTCAGATCAGAATATATAATTAAATTAGTAACTTAACATTCTAATTTAATAAAATACACATTTCAAACAATATATTATTATAACCCACTTATATTCGTAAATATTCTTAAACGTCACTTCAGAGTATAAATATCTGTCAAATTTCGAGAGTATTTTTGGTTGCCTAGGCACATGGCTCACTTAAATCTATCTACCACATTATAATTACTAAAATACAACTTTTTACAATTATTATATGCTAATTTCTTAAAAATGCCCTCACATAAATATATTTTAATTAAATTCTCTAGTATATAACTTCTTAAAATAATCAAATACTTTTTTATATCTAATATTATGTAGTATATAACTTATAAATTATTTTCTATAAACCCCAATTGTCACAATACCCCAAAATAATATTTAAAATAAATAATTTACTTATTATTTTTTTAAATATTAATTTTCTCATACCTTATTAAATTTAATAAATTACTAATTCAATTTTTTTTTTATTATTTAAAATGTGTTAAATACATCCCTGTTCGCTGTCTATGTCAAAACAGAGAACAACGGAGCACAGTTCGGCTATTCTATGGTCAAACTGTCATGTCAAATGGAGCAATGGATGCGATATCAGAGAATAAAATATAACCTTAATTAAAAATATAATCTATATTGTGTTATGTTTATTTATAGACAAAATCTAGGAATTATTTCCATTCAAAATAACTTTCATCAATATAAATTGGTAAGTTTTACACTTTTTATAAAGACATTTACACAATCAATTCTGTATCTAACCCCAAATTATGATTTTTATGGTACCAAACAATTTCCATATGTACAAAATTCAACAAGTATGATGTCAAATTTATTTCCAACAAAGAAATCTATCATCTATCTATAAAATGGATCTATCAGTAAGTTTTTTTTTTTTTTTTTTTTTTTTTTTTTTTTTTAATTCTTTTCTTTGTTTAGTTGATATATTGGGCATTGGGTAGTAATTTCTTTTGCTATACTTATGTCATTCTTTGCAAAATAATTGTTCCTAAATAGCATCCATAGCTTTCTTGAACCAATATGCATATAATTGTTATGTAAATTTTTCAATATTTTCTTTGCTAAAGTTCTAGTTATTACATATACTTCTATGCCATTTATTATTTTATAATATACCCCATCTTTCCTAAGGACTTTTTGTTTTTCACTCAAATTGATCTGATCTCTTATAATTTCTTCTTTAGAATATAATCCAGTACTTTCTACTAATTGATTTAATCCAATTTTTATTGTTCGCTGCCCTTTTTGTGATGTATTTTCTAACCTTGATAAAGCATCTGCCACTATATTGGATTTTCCAGAAATGTATTTGATTTCAAATGAGTATTCACTCAATATTAGACTCCACCGATGTATTCTACTGTTTCCATATTTGTTATTTAATATAGATGTTAAAGCTTGGTGATCTGTTTCTATTGTAAATTCATTACCCAACAAATAAAATCTTAATTTTGTGACACAGTGTATTATACTTGCTAGTTCTAATTCTGAAACTGAGTAACCCTTTTCATGTGGCTTTGTAATTCTTGAAATGAATTGTATTGGGTATTCGACCCCATCATGTATTTGTAATAATACCCCTGATAATCTCTCTATTGATGCATCTGTTCTTAATATGAATGGCTGTGTGTAGTCAGGATAGTATATTTTCAAATTTGACAGAAAAATGTTTTTAATTTCTTGGAATGCTAGTTCTCTTCTCTGATCCCATCTCCATTTTACACCTTTTCTCAGTAGTTCAAGTAATGGAATTTCTTTTATACTTAGATCTGGTATCATCCTTTTATAATAATTAATTATTCCAATAAATCCTCTTAAAGTTCTTAAATTGTGTGGTGTTTTATATTCCTGAATGACTTGTGTCCGTTCTGGATCCATTTCGATTTCCTTAGTGTTAAGTTTATAACCTAGATATATGACTTCTTTTTGAAAAAATGTACATTTTTCTTGATTTATTTTTAGTCCAACTTTGTCTAATCTATTTATTATAATTTTTAGGTGTTTCTCATGATCTTCAGCCGTTTTAGAAAAAATTAATATATCATCAATGTAGTGAATTACAAAATGTTCATATTGATCCAAAATATCATGAAGACATCTACATAGAGCACTGCAAGATGATTGAAGTCCAAATGGTACTACTTTGAATTGATATACTACTCCATCTATCTGAAATCCTGTATACTGTCTACTTTTTCTTTCTAGAGGTATTAACCAGAAACTATGCTGTAAATCGATTTTAGTGAAAAATGACATTCCTGTAATTCTTCCTAATATTCCATCTATACTCATTGGTGCTTCAAATTGCTTTTCAGTAATCTTGTTAATATTCCTTGCATCCAAACATAACCTGATTTCACCTGATCTTTTTCGTACTACTACTATGGGGTTAATAAAACGTGTGTCTGCCTTCTCAATGATCCCATCTTCTAACATATTATTAATTGTTTTGTTTACTTCTTCTCTGTATTTATATGGTATTGGGTATGATTTTATTTTAAAATCTTTTTCTTCTTTAACTTTTATACTATGGATATAATTTTGTGCAATTCTATTTTCTTTATTGACAAGTCCCTTGTGTTGCTGCAATATGGAAATGACTATTGATTTATATTCTTCAGGGCAATTTAAAACTTTTATCATATCTTCTTCTTTACAAATAAAATTATTCTTCATTATGTACTCATTATTCCTTGCTTCCAATTTTACGCACTCCGCCTCGTAGGCATCCATCTGCTTAAAATTTCCATTCCTTAAATATTCACTACAATAATTATTCTTTACATTCTTTTGGGACATATCCCTATCATCAAAATACATTTCTTCTTCATAAACATCATTATTTTCTTTTAATAATATCCTATCAACTCTTATTCCTTCTTCCACCTCATCTTTCTGCATAAATTTAATTATTTGCCCTTTCAAAGTTACCATTTTTTCTTCAAAATCTATCTTTACTTTCTTCTTTTCCAATTCATCATTTCCCATTAATATATCAACACATAAATCCTTGACAATAAATCCTTGCATATTAATTTCTTTATTAAGAATATTAATTTTAAAATTGGCTAGTTTATCAATTTCACCCAACTTCTTATTATTTGCACCAACAATTTTAATTTTTGGAATCTTTATTATATCTGATAGTTTTAATGTATTAAAAATAAAATTCTCCGAGACTAAAGTACTTTCTGAACCAGTATCTATCATAATTTTAATCATTTTATTTTTGGCCAAATCATTTATATAAATTAAATTAATAGAGTCAATAATTTTATCCTCATCTAAAGAAATAAATTCAGAAGGTTTTTCATAATAGCAATGGCCTAACTTGTAATTCAGAAAGTTTACTGCACAAAATTTTGATTATTAGAATTGTCAGATTGTATCTGACCACTTGGATCTGATGTCCTATGTCTTTCCCTACTATGACTTCTACTCACATTTTCTTGCCTTGTACTATTTCGTTCCCTGTCTTCGCAGCTTCTATTCCTTCGAACACAATTTACCTGTCTGTTATAGTTAGGTCGCTCTGTATTTCTTCTATTGTTAAAATCTTGTCTATTATTATTAGTACTGTTATTAAAATGTTGTCTATTATAACTAGTATTGTTATTACAATTTTGTCTAATTTGATTACTGTTATTATTATTAAAATTTTGTAAATTATTACCATACCTAGTATTATTGTTATATGATTGTCTATATTGTTGATTATCATTTTTTTTATATTGAAAGTTATTATTGTTTTTTTTGTTATTATTATTACTTGTCATATTGCCTCTTTGTATTCTTTGAATAAAATTAATAAAACTATCTATTGTTTGAATATTTTGTACAGTTACGGTTTGCACAACATCAGCATCAAAATGTCTAGATACATTTAAGACTGTTTCATCCTCTCTAAGTGGTGGTTCTAAATATTTTGCAACTGTTATCAATTTCAATGCATAATCTACCATATTTGATTTTAAATTTTGATTATACTTTCCAAAATATAGAATTTCTCTAAACTTGGCTTGCTCTAATTCACCCCAATAATAATTTAAAAATTTATTTTCAAATGTTTGAAAATTATCTAAATCATTCTCAATACTAGCAAACCAAGTTGCTGCATTGTCATTTAATGTCATTCTAATATAATCTTTAATATCATTAATATTATTCACAAATCTTAATTTATGTTTTAAACTATTTATGTATACTCTAGGATGCAAATTTTTTATATTACCAGAGAATTTAATCCCAGTCTCATTTGTTAAATTTAAGTAAGGTCTCCCTATGTCTCTCATTTGTGAAATATCATCTATTCTCTGTTCCACATTTCTTATTTGATTACTATTTATTTGGATATTTTGTTGTATATCGTCTAATTTTTCTTCTGTGTTTCTCCTGTCTTCGTTAATTTTTACTTCTAAGTTACATTTCTGTAACTCTATTTTCTGTTCTATATCTATTTTATTATCTTGAATAATCCTCTTTACTTCTGTCCTCTCATTGTCTATCCTTTTCTTGTAGTCATTCCGTATACTTTTTATTTCATTTGCTACTTTTTTTTCTGCAGCTTCAAGTTTTTTATCCATTTGTTTTTCCATTTGTTTTACAATTTTATTATTATTATCTTCTATTTTCTTTTCTAATTTTCTATAATTCTCTTCCAATTTCTGTTCCATTTTTTTCATGTCTTCTTTGACTTCTTGTGAATTCTGTTCCATTTTTTGTTCTATTTTTTTCATGTCTTCTTTGACTTCTTTTGAATTCTCTTCCAATTTTTTTATGTCTTCTTTGATTTCTTTTGAATTCTCTTCTATTGTCTTGTTCATCTGCATCATTAATGACATCAAAGCTGCCATATTGACATTTTCCTCTCTTTCTGGATTCATTTCTGCAGTATCTTGTGGAACTTGAACTAAACTCTCCTCTTGTATAGGTTGTGTTTCTACTTCCACATCTTCTTCATTCTTTTTGCTTCTTGTACCTTTCTTTCCTTGAGACATTTTGAGACTTTACTTGTTCAAATATAATTAATAATAAAATCTATTATTTTTCCTTTCTACTGATAATTAATTTAATTATATGAGAGCACTTATCTTCCCAAACTAATTCTTTTAAATAGAGAGCCACCGCGTTGGGTGCCAAATTGTTATGATGTGTTTTTTGTTTGAATTATGAGCAATGAGTATTTTTAATAATATAGGGTTTTTATCGCGGTTCTCAAAGAATTAGCTTGTAAGTACTTTTTTAAATTATCTTTATTATAACTATTATGAAACACACATATATATCTAACCTAGTCAATGTAAATTTAAAATAAACTATCTTTAAACTGATATTCTTATAAAACTAATTAAATTCTATAGACAATCTAAAATTTAAACAAACTATCTTCAAAATTGAAATTGTTATGACATTAACTAAATTATATTAACAAAACTTTGTACCTTTCTTTCACTGAATGCCTAAATGAACTGTTTTCCACTATATATATTCTAATCACCACTGAATGTCTTGGTACTTCGGTTATCCTTGTTTTTGTGAAATTTCTTTTTCCAATTATCAGCTTCTACCAATTTAAGATATAGTTTTCTTCACCAGCATTTATACACCACCAACCAAACCAGCAAACAGCATTTATATTTATTCTTCTTTTCAATATACCAATATCCAATTATTATAAGTTGATTTATATTAATCTCCAACCATAATATAATTTAATTTCTTCCAATATACTTTTATAATCTTCAATAATTATTTGTGTATAATTATAAATGTGCATTAATTATATGCATAATTTTTAATCTTCATTTAACTCACTATATTAAACAATTTGACTATTTGTACCTGATTCACTGACTCCAACTAACTTTCATATTTCTTATAAAACTGCTTGACTGACTTACTAAAACTGTGAACAATTGACTTCACTAATTAATTGTGTCTATCTTCTACTAACTTTCATAATAAACTGCTTGACTTCTGACTAAAAACTTCCTTACTGCTTGACTTCAGACTAAAAACTTCCATGACTAAAAACTGCCTAAAACTCTTCTGACTGCACTATCTAAAACTTTTCTGACTAAAAACTTTCAAAAACTGCCAAAAACTGCCATCTTGAATCCAAATCACGGGTATTTATATCTTTTGGACATTCTAGAACCATCTCGTAAGATATCATGTTCTATTTAGATCTATTTAATACATGTCTGAATTTTCTGGAACAAATCATTTCGCAAACATGGCCATCTCCGGAGATCCAGAGAATTCCATTCTTTTCTATTAATAATTTTGTTTACATTTAGGCTTTTCAGATCAGAATATATAATTAAATTAGTAACTTAACATTCTAATTTAATAAAATACACATTTCAAACAATATATTATTATAACCCACTTATATTCGTAAATATTCTTAAACGTCACTTCAGAGTATAAATATCTGTCAAATTTCGAGAGTATTTTTGGTTGCCTAGGCACATGGCTCACTTAAATCTATCTACCACATTATAATTACTAAAATACAACTTTTTACAATTATTATATGCTAATTTCTTAAAAATGCCCTCACATAAATATATTTTAATTAAATTCTCTAGTATATAACTTCTTAAAATAATCAAATACTTTTTTATATCTAATATTATGTAGTATATAACTTATAAATTATTTTCTATAAACCCCAATTGTCACAATATATATATATATATATATATATATATATATATATATATATATATTATATATATATATATATATATATATATATATATATATATATATTTATATATATATATATATATATATATATATATATACATGAATTTCATATTTACATATTTAATAATTTGTATACAGATTACGATATCTTTATACATAACTAGTCGGTTTAATGCAACCGTTTAGAACGTCCAACGTTTAGAAGAAGAATATTTTCAAAGATGTAGGTACTTAATAGAAGTCACAACTTTCATCGTACTTTGCTTTGTATTCAAGTAAAAAGTAATAATATTCAACCAAATTATCTCAAATATTATTTAGAGAAAAACAAAAATAAACATATACTTTAACATCCTGTATCTCTGTAACGCATTATTTCGGGATACATATTTATTACATGACCTGACCAGGAAACTGACCAGGAAACACAGTGTACTGCTTCTCTAGGGCACTTTGAAGATGGTGCAATGATGGATTCTGATATCCCAGTAAATAAATAGCAAAATGAAAGTTTTAAATAATTTTTGGAAAAGTACTGTGAAAGGAATATGCTGGATGAAAGTACTCTAAAAAAAATTATGTTAATTGCGTTTTCAAGGAAACCATAAAAAAGTAAAAACACTAGTGGAGAACAGTTTCATCTTGTTTGCTGTGGACGAGACTACAGATATCTGAGGAAGGGACGTCGCTAATTTAATCATAGGCGTAACTTCAAGAAGAAATCTTGACAAAGGGTTATTAAGTGTGCTCCACACAAGGTCTGGAAGCAACAAATAACAATACAGTTTCAAGATTCGTAAATAAAGCTTTAACAAATTGTTATCTTTCCGAGGCTGTACCAATCAATAAAATAGTATTAATGCACTAACTAACAGCAGAAAATCTTAAACTGATTTATCCAAACCTTATTTACTATACGTGTCTCGTACAAAAGCTCCTCGTATAAAGCTCCTTTAAGGGTGCAGCTTTTTAGAAAAATTTTGACCATCACTTCATTACCTCCCGAATTAGTGTTAAATGGGTGGGATATATGGCTAGGTGCAGCTTTATACGACGCTGAATATATCGAAAATTTTAAAAGCTTCTTATTGAAACTTTAAGATACTGCTAGCAGAACGATTAAATATTGTCAGGATATTTTAGGTGAAACAGAATTACAAAACAATCTTTCTTTTATCAAAAACAACTTTCGTGAGTGACAAAATAAAAAAAAAAGGGGTGTGGCAGTCCAGTACGTTCGCCGTTACAAATTTATATGGGAGTCAATCTGCACAATCATTACATATGTAATGCTATAGGTAAGAGAGCAGAAAGATAACCAGAATTAGGTATATAGGTATATGGTGCATCGTTTGCTGTATATAAACAGCATTTAACCTGTAACAGGAGTGTAGTAAATGAAGGATTGAATCAATATTTTGATGAAAAGTAATGAAAATAAAATACGATTATTACTAATGTGCAGCTACATTGTGCAGCTATGGAGTATTGGACAAAGAAGTGAGAAATAAAGAACAAAAAGCAAATAGCCTGACAGGATGAACATGGCGAAACAGACACATTAACACTAGGATGAAGTCAAGAATTTATAGTCAGTGCAAGACCAATAATGAAATATGCCTCAGGAACAAGACCAGACCCAGCCACAAAACAAAGGCTACTGGAAACAGCAGAGATGAGAGTGATAGTACTGAGAATAGTTACAGGAAATACGCTGAAAGATCGAAAGAGAAGCGAAGACATTAGAAGAAAATGTAGCGTACAGTGAATAAGTGAAACATTAAAATGGAATAACCCCATAAGCAGAATGGGGGAGACCTGTGTCGTCAAAATAGCAAGAGGTAAGTCACCAGAGGTATTAGAGAGCCGGGTAAAAGACGGATTGACAAACTTCCAATGATGTATTAATTCGCCAATGAACAAGCAGAATTGCTTATAAAGACTGAGAATAAGAAGAAAAAATTCAATAGGGTTCAACCTTGGAGCAAGGTATGCATCAAATATCAAGTTTTTAGGATTTTTCCTTTATAGTTATAGCACATAAAGGCAGAAAAACAGACAGACAATAACTGTTCAGTCCTTAATACTAAATATTAAAAGAGTCAAAAATTTTAGTATATAGTTTGTTCTCATGAATTGTGGAGATAATTACAACATATTCAACATATATTCTAGCAAAACTGAATGAATTTATTCAATATGCTAACGTGGAAATAAAACTAAATAACCCAAACAACTCTTTTCTGAACCCTAAAACTTGAAATATTAAATTTTTAGGTAACTGAACTAAGCCTCAGTTTTATTAATAGCGTCTTGGCGCCATTTTGTAAGATACTTTTAAGTGGGACAATGAAGAAATTAATATATTATTTGAAAGCACTTGTATAAACCATTAGGTCCCTGGATTTTTTTGATTCTTTGTGGCACCGTTTCAAAATCCCCACTAAATTGTGAAAATCTTATTAAATTAACTCTGGGTGAAAGAATATTTCCTTCGTCCCAGATGGATAACGTCACTAGTATTATAAATGCCAAAAAATCTTGATCCAAAAATTAAATCGACCTTTTTTGAGATTTATCTTCATACATATAAACATATATATAAAAGAAATTTAAAATAGTAATCATTATATTTTGTCCCTTTCAACTCTACGCCCATGACTACTATATATGCTAAATATTCAATGATAAATAAAATAGTTTCGAAAATTAAATATTGTAGAAAATTATCGAAACAATATTAAAAAAGATATTATGATTTTCCATTCTTTGATTTTTAAAACCAAAGTGACAAAAATCAGAACATAGTGATATAAAAAATATATTCCCCTATTGGGATCGAACTCGCGACTTCTGGTTCTAAATACCGCGCTTTAAGTCATTCGACCAGTAACCTTAAATAATAAGATGCTTAATCAATGTCATTTTTGACAAGAACATTATTAAGATGTCAGTTTTTTGGTTGTATTTTGTGTTTGTGTTTATTTATTTATTGTATTCCAAAAATGGAAAGGTTATTACGAATCATAGAAGTTCCAGGAAGGATATTTATTTGTAAAAGACTTTGGTATATCTACCGAATTAATATAAAATAATAATATTATTAATAAATATTAAATATATTTACAAAAGGAACAATTTTGTTCTCGAGAGGGGAAATATATTTTCTGTCTCTCTCTGACCTATATCTTACATATGTAATGATTTTGCCGATTCACTCTCGTACAAATTTCCAACGCCGAACACGCGTATAGAAGTATAACTTCAATAAACAGCAAATGTCATTAGTTAAGCCGATCCAAAAATCAACAGGTTTGAAAGAAAGATAAAAGATATCCCTGGGAAAATTGGTAACATGGTATTAACAAAACTCAACGATGTATTAACCAAAAACAAATGTTTTCAAAAGATGAAGAAAATATTTTAAATTTTAATTAGAGAACACGTTGAAGATATAAATATCGATCCGGCAGTAGTGGCAAAGTAAAAGTATGCACTAATAACCATGCGGACGTTGAAAGAAGCTTTTCGATTTATAAAAATGTTTGGAGTGACAGACGCCGAAATTTTACGATGGAACATTAAAATGAGTATATTTATTTCATGCTTTAAACAAGAATTATATATTTTACTTTATCCAAGGTGTGTCAATAAAAATTAGGGTAAATTATTTTTGTTTCAGTCATCTATTTTTTTTGTTTATTTTATTTTATTTTATTTTTAAATTTATAATAGGTACTTAGTAGTTGTTAAGCTAAGCTTAGAAATTATTATATAATGTGTAGTAGGCAAACATATAATACGATGTTATACTAATACTCTCTAAATGAATCATTTAAATGCGGAATATTTTTAGATATAAAGGAATCGAAAGGAATCCCTATTTTTAAAAATAAAGTATCTGCAACGGATATTGCAGACTATAGGCTGATTTGTGTGTCAAGTCAGTTCTCTAAAATATTTGAAGCAGCATATGCCAATAGATTAACAGATTATTTAGAACATTTTAAAATTCTTTCTGTTATTCAAAACGGGTTTAGAAAAAAGAAATCTACAAATACTGCTATTTCTGACTGTCTTCAATAATTTATTTATAAAGCATTAAATGATAAATTAAATGTGTTAAGTCTTTATTATGACCTTAGTCGTGCATTTGATACGGTTGTTCGTGAACTCGTATTACAAAAATTGCAGGGTATTGGAGTACGTGGTATACCGTACAATTGGGCCTTATCTTATCTTAAGCCGCGTTTACACGATGACAATTGGCGACACAATTGTCAAAAGACAACTGACTGGCATGAAATTATTATCTTCGTCTAAACACTTCAGGCCAATTGCGTTGCCAACTACCCTCACAATTGGCACAAAATTCAGTTCTTTCCGGGAGTAGACTGAGGACAATGAGCTGCGCCCAGTGAGCCCCCCACCACTGGAAATCTCAATTGTCGCGACAATTGGCGCCGTGTAAACGGTGTAGACCAGTAGTGCTGTCTGGTTTTTTGCCAGTTCCCTCTAGTTCTCTTGTGTCAGTCAAAACATACATGTGGTTTGTGTTATTTGTGTTACGTTTGGTTATTCTTTAGCAAAATGGAACCAAAGTGGAGTGACGAAATGAATTCAAAATTCGTTGAACTTTACACAGGTGTTTGTGGGACCAGCAAGACGACTTGTAGAAGGATAGAAATGCTCGTGAAACGGCACTCGTTGCAATTGCTTAAAGCATAACCGTCAAAGGATTTGGTGTATCTGATTTGAAAGCAAAAATCAAGTCTTTCCACAGTACGTTTAATATTGAGATGGGTAAACTGAAAAAAAGTACTAAATCTGGATCTGTATGAGCGGATGTGTACTTGCCGACCCTTAAGTAGTTTAACGTAATGAAGGAAGTGATCGCGAATGGAATACTGACAAGGCAGACCAAAGGCATTTTTTCAAATATTTTCAAAAAACATAGACAGAGTTTACATGTAACAAAAAAACAGAAATAACTTAAATAAGGGTATATAAATAAATATACCACTTAAATGATGTACTGCTTTGGCTTCTTCCAATAATAACGAGTGTATCATTTTAGCTTGCCATACTACAGCTCCTTCATTAGCAAAGTAGGTTTTGTAAGCATCCCTTCTATCTTTGGCATTTTTGGTTTGTTGATGTGGCCCGACTCTTGCAATACTTTGCAACCCATTGGTTTCTGTCCTACAGCTGCTTTCAATGATGGCGCCTAAGTCAAAATCCTCATAGTATACTGATTTCCTTGGCATGTATGATGCAGTTGATTTGCTCCGCAGGAAATTCTGTAGGGCACAAGCAGCACAAATCACGTTGTAGATTGTTTCAGTTAGAAGAGGAATGGATTTCCCACATTATCTAAATCTACTGACTAATATTCCGAACGCATTTTCCACTATGCGCCTTGGCCTTGATAGCCTGTAGTTAAATGTTTTCTTTTCTAAATCCAACAATTGTCCTCCATATGGTTTCTTGGGGTATTCTTTCAAAGCAAACGCATCGTCTCCCACAATAACTCAATTTGTAGGCAGCAACCCACCTTCAAGTGGTTTGCACAGAGAAGATCTTTAAAAAACTGTGCTGTCCGACCTGGTACCATTGCTTTTAACGTAAATGAAAGTGAAACAATAGTCGTGGTCAACTAGTGCAAAAAGGATAATGCTGTTATGTTTCTTATAATTGAAAAATGTGCTTCCATAGTTTTCGGGCGCTCGTATATTCACATGCTTCCCATCGATTGCTCCATATCACCCCATAAAGTTCCATCGATCTCGAAATCCTTGCTCAATTTTTTGCCAGTCACCAACGGTCTCAGGCACCTAAAACCAAAAGTATAAATAAATTGTTCGACCTGTTTAATTTGTAAACAGATTACGATATCTTTATACATAACTAGTCGGTTTAATGCAATCGAATTTTTTAGCCAGGTCGAACAATTTATTTATACTTTTGGTTTTAGGTGCCTGAGACAGTTGGTGACTGGCAAAAAATTGAGCAAGACTTTCGAGATCGATGGAACTTTATGGGGTGCTATGGAGGAATCGATGGGAAGCATGCGAATATACGAGCGCCGGAAAATTTTGGAAGCACATTTTTTAACTATAAAAAACATAACAGCATTATCTTTTTTTCACTAGTTGATCACGACTACCGTTTCACTTTCATTTACGTTGGAAGCAATGGTACCATGTTGGACAGCACAGTTTTTCAAAGATCTTCTCTTTGCAAAGCACTTGAAGGTGGGTTGCTGCCTATAAATTAAATTATTGTGGGAGACGATGCCTTTGTTTTGAAAGAATAGCTAATGAAACCGGTGAAGGACTATTGTTGGATTCAGAAAAGAAAACATTTAACTACAGGCTATCAAGTCCAAGGCGCATAGTGGAAAATCCATTCGGAATATTAGTCAGTGGATTTAAAATATGTGAGAAATCCATTCCTCTTTTACCTGAAACAATCGACAAGGTGATTTGTGCTGCTTGTGCCCTACAGAATTTCCTGCGGAGCAAATCAACTGCAACATACATGCCTAGGGAATCAGTAAACTATAAGGATTTTGACTTAGGCGCCATCATTGAAGGCAGCTGGAGGACAGAAACTAATGGGTTGCAAAGCATTGCAAGAGTCGGGCAACCAAAAATGCGAAAGATAGGGATGCTTACAAAACCTGCTTTGCTAATGAAGGAGCTGTAGTATGGCAAGCTAAAATGATACACTAGTTATTATTGGAAGGAGCCAAAGCAGTACATCATTTAAGTGGTACATTTATTTATATAATCTTATTTAAACTTATTTCTATGTTTTTTTGTTACATGTAAACTCTGCCTATGTTTTTTGAAAATATTTGAAAAAGTGTCTTTGGTCTGCCTTGTCAGTATTCCATTCACCATCACTTCCTTCATTACGTTAAACTACTTAAGGGTCGGCACGTACACATCCGATGATCCAGATTCAGATTTGGCACTTTTTTTCAGTTTACCCATCTCAATATTAAACGTACTGCGGAAAGACTTGATTTTTGCTTTCACCTCAGCTACACCAAATCCTTTAACGTTTATGCTTTCAGCAATTGCAACGAGTGCCATTTCGCGAGCATTTCTATCCTTGTATAAGTCGTCTTGCTGGTCCCACAAATACCTGTGTTCTTTGTAAAGTTCAACGAATTTTAAATTCATTTCGTCACTCCACTTTGGTGCCATTTTGCTAAAGAATAACCAAATGTAACACAAATAACACAAACCACGTGTATGTTTTGACTGACACAAGAGAACTAGAGGGAACTGGCAAAAAACCAAACAGCACTACTGGCCTAAACCGTTCAGACGTCGGCGGCGATAATTGTCGCGACAATTGAGATTTCGAGTGGTGGGGGCTCACTGGGCGTAGCTCATTGTCCTCAGTCTACTCCCGGAGACAACTGAATTTTGGGCCAATTGTGAGGGCAGTTGACCAGGCAATTGGTCTGAAGTGTTTAGACGAAGACAATAATTTCGTGCCAGTCAGTTGTCTTCTGACAATTGTCTCGTCAATTGTCATCGTGTAAACGCGGCTTTAGATAAGATAAGGCCCAATTGTACGGTATATCACGCACTCCAATACCCTGCAATTTTTGTAATACGAGTTCACGAACATGTTCGTGTTCAAATGCACGGCCAAGGTCATAAAAAAGACCCAACACATTTAATTTTTCATTTAATACTTTATAAATAAATTGAAGACAGTCAGAAATATATGTATATGTAGATTTCTTTTTTCTAAACCTGTTTTGAATAACAGGAAGAATTTTAAAATGTTCTAAATAATCTGTTAATCTATTTGCATAGGCTGCTTCAAATATTTTAGAGAACTGATTTGACACATAAATCAGCTTATAGTTTGCAATATCCGTTGCAGATCCTTTATTTTTAAAAATAGGGATTCCTTTCGATTCCTTTATATCTGGAAATATTCCGCATGTAAATGATTCATTTACAGAGTATTAGTATAACATCGTATTATATATTTGCCTACACATTATATAATACTTTCTAAGCTTAGCTTAAGAACTACTAAGTACCTATTATAAATTTAAAAATAAAATAAAAGAAAATAAACAAAAAAAAATAGATGACTGAAACAAAAATAATTTACCCTAATTTTTATTGACACACCTTGGATAAAGTAAAATATATAATTTTTGTTTAAAGCATGAAATAACTTTATACTCATTTTAATGTTCCATCGTAAAATTTCGGCGTCTCTTACTCCAAACATTTTTATAAATTGAAAAGCTTCTATCAACGTCCACATGGTTATTAGTGCATACTTTTAGTTTGCCACTACTGCCGGATCGATATTTATATCTTCAACGTGTTCTCTAATTAAAATTTAAAATATTTTCTTCATCTTTTGAAAACATTCGTTTTTGGTTAATACATCTTTAAGTTTTGTTAATACTCTTACCAATTTTCCCCGGGATATCTTTTAGCTTTCTTTCAAAACTGTTGATTTTGGATCGGCTTAACTAATGACATTTGCTGTTTATTGCTGTTTATTGAAGTTATACTTCTATACGCGCGTTCGGCGTTGGAAATTTGTACGGGAGTGAATCGACAAAATCAATACATATGTAAGATATAGGTCAGAGAGAGAGACAGAAAATATATTTCCCCTTTTGAGAATAAAAATGTTCCTTCTGTAAATATATTTAATATTTATTAATATTATTATTTTATATTAATTCAGTAGAAACACCAAAGTCTTTTAGAAATAAATATACTTCCTGGAACTTCTATGATTCGTAATAACCTTTCCATTTTTGGAATACGATAAATAAATAAACACAAACACAAAAAACGACCAAAGAACTGACATCTTAATAATGTTCTTGTCAAAAATGACATTGATTAAGCACCTTATTATTTAAGGTTACTGGTCGAAAGAGTTAAAGCGCGTTATTTAGAACCAGAAGTCGCGAGTTCGATCCCAATGAGGGAATATATTTTTTAAATCATGATATTCTGATTTTTGTCACTTTGGTGTTAAAAATTAAAGAATGGAAAATCATAATATCTTTTTTAATATTCTTTCGATAATTTTATACATTATTTAATTTTCCAAATTATTTTATTATTAAATATTTAGTACATATAGTGGTCATGGGCGTAGAGATGAAAGGGACAAATATAATGACTGTTATTTTAAATTTCTTTTATGTATATGTTTATAAGTATGGAGATAAATCTCAAAAAAGGTCGATTTTATTTTTAAATAAAGATTTTTTGGCATATATATGATACTAGTGACGTTATCCATCTGGAAAAAAAGAGATATTCTTTCACCGAGAGTTAATTTAATAAGATTTTCATAATTTAGTGGGGATTTTGAAACGGTGCCACAAAGAATCAAAAAAATCCAGGGACCTATTGGTTTATACAAGTGCTTTCAAATAATATATTAATTTTTCCATTATCCCATTTAAGAGTATCTTACAAAATGGTGCCAAGACGCTATTATTAAAACTGAGGCTTAGTTCAGTCACCTGGAAATTTAGTAATTCAAGTTTTAAGGTTCAGAAAAGAGTTGTTTGGGTTATTTCGTTTTATTTCCACGTTAGCATATTAAATAAATTCATTAATTTTTGCTAGAATATATGTTGAATATGTTGTAATTATCTCCACAATTCATGAGAACAAACTATATACTAAAATTATTGACTCATAATATTTACTATTAAGGACTGAATAGTTATTGTCTGTCTGTTTGTCTGTCTTTGTGTGCTATAACTATAAAGAAAAAATCCTAAAATACTTGATACATACCTTGCTCCAAGGTCAAACACTATTGAATTTCTTCTTCTTATTCTTATTATTTATAAGCAATTTTGCTTGTTCATTGGCGAGTTAATACATCTATGAAAGTTTGTCAATCCGTCTTTTGTCCAGAAGTCCAATGCTTCTGGCGACTAACCTCTTACTATTTTGACGAGACGGGTCTCCCCCATTCTGCTTATGGGGTTATTCCATTTTAATTTTTCGCTTATACACTGTACGGAACATTTTCTTTTAATGTCTTCGCTTCTCTTTCGATCTCTCATCGTATTTCCTGTAACTATTCTCAGTACTATCACTCTCATCTCTGCTGTTTCCAGTAGCCTTTGTGTTGTGGCTGTGTCAGGTCTTGTTTCTGCGGAATATGTCATTATTGGTCTTACACTGACTTTATAAAGTTTTGACTTCATCTCAGTGTTAATGTGTCTGTTTTGCCATATAGTGTTATTAGTTCATCCTGTCAGTCTATTTGCTTTTTGTACTTTATTTCTCACTTCTTTGTCCAAGACTCCATAACTGCACAATGTAGCTGCACATTAGTAATAATGGTATTTTATTTCCATTACTTTTCATCAAAATATTTATTCAATCCTTCATTTACTATACTCCTATTACAGGTCAAATGTTGTTTATATACAGCAAACGATGCACTATATACCTATATACCTAGTTCTGGTTCGCTTTCTGCTCTCTCTTACCTATAGCATTACATATTTAATGATTGTACAGATTGACTCCCATATAAATTTGTAACGGCGAACGCACTGGACTGCCACATCCGTTTTTTTTTATTTTGTCACTCACGAAAGTTGTTTTTGATAAATGAAAGATTGTTTTGTAATTCTGTTTCACCTAAACTATCCTGACAATCTTTAATCGTTCTGCTAGCAGTATCTTAAAGTTTCAATAAGAAGCTTTTAAAATTTTCAAAATATTCAGCGTCGTATAAAGCTGCACCTAGCCATATATCCCACCCATTTAACACTAATTCGGGTGGTAATGAAGTGCTGGTCAAAATTTCTCTAAAAAGTTGCACCCTTAAACGAGCTTTATACGAGAAGCTTTTTGACGAGACACGTATAGTAAATAAGGTTTGGATAAATTACTTTAAGATTTTCTGCTGTTAATTAGTGCATTAATACTATTTTATTAATTGGTAGAATAAGATAACAAATTTGTTAAAGCTTCATTTATGAATCTTGAAACTGTATTGGTATTTGTTGCTTCCAGATCTTGTGTGGAGCACACTTAATAACCCTTTGTCAAGATTTCTTCTTGAAGTTACGCCTATGATTAAATTAGCGACGTATTTTCCTCAGATATCTGTAGTCTCGTCCACAGAATTAACATAATTTTTTTTCAGAGTACTTTCATCCAGCACATTCCTTTCACAGTACTTTTCCAAAAATTATTTAAAACTTTCATTTTGCTATTTATTTACTGGGATATCAGAATCCATCATTGCACCATCTTCAAAGTGCCCTAGAGAAGCAGTACACTGTGTTTCCTGGTCAGTTTCCTGGTCAGGTCATGTAATAAATATGTATCCCGAAATACTGCGTTACAGAGATACAGGATGTTAAAGTATATGTTTATTTTTGTTTTTCTCTAAACAATATTTGAGATAATTTGGTTGAATATTATTACTTTTTACTTGAATACAAAGCAAGGTACGATAAAAGTTGTGACTTCTATTAAATAGCTACATTTTTGGAAATTTTTCTTCTTCTAAACGTGCCTATCTACTAGAGATGTTGGCGACCACGTTGACTGATCTTTTTCTATTCACAGCAGCTCGAAATAAATCAGTTGACGTTAGGCCAGTCTACCTCCCAAGATTAGCCAGCCAGGATTTACGCCCACGTCCAGGGCCTCTCTTATCCTCAATCTTGCCTTGTAGAATCAACTGTAGAAGTCGGTATTTATTATAACGATTGGTGTGGCCGAAGTAAGCCACTTTTCTGTTCTTTACGGTGTTTATAATTTCTTTGTGTTTTCTTAGTCTCTGGAGAATAGGTATATTACATGTGTGTTGTTTATATGAGACCTTCAACATACGTCGGTAGCGCCACATTTCAAATGCCTCTAACCGTTTTATGGCATCTTTTGTAAGGCTCCAGCTTTCTACTCTGTAGAGGAGGACACCAAAGACGTAACATCTAAGAATTCTTATGCATATTTTGATACTTAACGGTAAGTTGCAGATAATCTTCCTAAGGCTGTTGAAAGAACTTCTGGATTTTTTAGACGAGTTTCTATTTCGTAGCTGTGATCCCAAGTATTCTTAATATTGCAGCCCAAATAGCATATTTTTTTCACTTTTTCTAACGCTGTATTGCCTATTTTAATTTGGGCGTTTATGTTGGTATTCCTACTAATGATCATTATTTTTGTCTTCTTGCAGTTTAGTTTTAGGCCGTATTTGTTACATGTTTCTACAACGTTGTCCATTATCCTTTGGAGCCCTTGCGCACTATCTACCAGCAACAGTTTATCGTCTGCATATCTAATATTGTTTATAAGTTGGCCATTTACAGCAATCCCATCTTCTGATTCATCCAAGGCCTCTTTAAAGATGTTTTCAGAGTATATGTTAAATAATGCCGGTGACAATATGCAACCCTGTCTGCCCCTTTTTCGAATGTAAAGATCTCTGACAGGAGATATATATATATATATATATATATATATATATATATATATATATATATATATATATATATATATATATATATATATATATATATATATATATATATATATTTGGAGATATATGTTTAAAATCAGTCTTATATTTTTACAACCGAGTCCTGATATTTTTAGGATGTCAATTAGTTTCAAACGTGGAACTTTATTAAATGTCTTCTCGAAATCAATAAAACATGCATACACATACCAGTTGACATCCTTGGCTCTCTGTATTAGAACGTGCAAACTAATGATAGTAAGGAGTACTTTAAGTACATGGCTCATCAAACTAATTAATCTATGTTCTTCAAATTTTCTAGCGTTGGCTTTTTTAGGAAGTAGAATGAATATTGATAGTAGCCAGTCTTTTGGTAAGTAACCAGTCTCGTAGATGTTGTTGAATAGCTTCGTAAGAGCTGAGATTTGGTGTACCTCAGCTTTAAAATTTTACCATGCACCTCATCAGATCCTGGTGATTTTCGATCTTTAATCCGCTTAATGGTCATAGTCACTTCGTCGTTTGTTATTTCTAGGCTATAGGGCCATCTTCGAATACTTCTTGCATATATTCTTTCCATATACGTAATTAGTCTTCAATTGTAGTCAAAATCTGACCTTCAATGTCTACAACTATACCTGAATTGCGTTGTTTTCTGGTGTTCTGTACCTCTTTAATTTTTTTGTGCATATGGAAATCGTCATGTTTGCGTTGTAGTGTTTCAATTTCCGTACATTTCTCAGTCAGCCATGCTTCTTTTGCTCCTTTTATCTCCCTTAGTATAGTCTTATGCAACTTTTTGTATTCGTTTTCATTTCTACCTTCTACAAAAAGTAAAAAAAATGTAGGTACCGCACTCTACAACTAATCCAATACTGAGGTCATATTAGAATTTTGCATGTCAAAATATACCCAAATACCAATTTTCATCCAAATATCGACATTGTTTCAAATATTACTTGCAAAAACCAAATAAACATAAAATTTTAACACCGTGTATTCCTCTAGAAACACGAACATAATACTTACAAGATTTTTTTAAGCAGAAAAAGTAAACTAAATTTTTGAAAAAAAATTATCATTAGACTGAAGGAGGCGGGGAATTATTTTTTTGATAGCATGGGACGATATCGTCTTTTTTTGGCTTTAGGGTAAATACCCACACAGCCAGACACAAATTTTTAAAAACAGATACAAGGATTACACAGAGATTACACTCTTCTCTCCCAGGGACCAATCAGGGCATTTTTATAAACGATAAAGGGTAGGCCACGGACAGATAGGTATTCGTACATTAAGGAAAGACATCAGGTATTAACAAAGGTTGTTATATTTGTATATTTGTTGTTCTGACGAAAGACAGCAAACAATCGTAAATTTCTTTTCTGTCTAAAGCAAGAAGATGCAGTATATAATATAGGCTTTCAATGTTTAATTTTAAAAGTTGTCTGAAAAGCTCATTAGATTGAGCTCTATATTCTAAACAATCAAAAAAGATGTGGTCTAGGTCACCGATTTTATTACAGGCTTCACAAAGATCACTCTCAAGTATTTTTATTTTATATAAATGTGGTGGATAACATGCGTGACCAAACTTCATTCTGCTGATAGTAGTTATACTTTTTCGACTGTAATCGTACTCATTGTACCAAGGTTTTCTCCTTAATTTGGTTTCAAGTCTGGTTTAACGTGTTGGATTTGTAAAGCTGTACTCTTGCCATAAATAGGACCATTTCTTCATCATTCTCTGTTTTGCTATGATTATTTGTTCGTCTGCAGTTAATTCGTAATTTATTTGTTCCCCATTACTATGCTTTCTTTGACAATTTAATCTGCAATTTTATTGTTTGTTATTCCTGCGTGTGCTTTGACCTAGAAAAATTTTATATATTTATTTTGATCTTGTAAATGTTTGAGTATTGCTTGGATGCAAAAAATAATGTCATTAGTTGTGTTTGGGTTTGATTTTAAAATTTTAAGAACGGAAAGTGAATCGGAAAAGATTATAGCATTCTGGTCCTCTTCCTAGTGGAATATATTCTAGTGAAATAGATGAACATATTCTAGTGCTTTTAGAATTGCTATTGCCTCAGCTGTGAAAATAGATGTGTTTTTGTTTAACTTATATTTTTTCTGTATACGTTTAGGTATTACGAAAGCGCAACCTGTACCATCGGTGTTTTTTGATCCATCAGTGTATATAGTGATGTAGTTTGGATGTTCTTCTTAAATTTGATTTATGACTATACTACTAAACGATGCTAATTCCGAATAAAGGGGTATATTCACATCACAGGAAACAAAGTGACCAAAGTAGTCGGTCTCTACCTTTGTTTGTGGTTTTAAGGTCACGTTTTTTAATCCATAACAAATAGGAGGAGAGGTTTTATGAATCCAAAAAGACTTACTTAGGTCGTATTCGTTTAATTTATATATGCTGCTAATGAATGGTGAGTTTTTCTTCAGCAACTTTTAATCATTTTTTCAGCTAAAAATGATCTTCTCAGTTCTAATGGAGGTTCGATTGCTTCAGCTCTTAACGGTTCAACTGGTGTAGATTTCATTGCTCCCAGACATATTCTGAGTGATTTGTTTTGTATAATATCCAGCTTACGTAAATTTGTTTTATTGGCTGTTCCATAAAGTGTACAACCATAATCAATTATTAATCTTATGTAAGCTTATTGTCTTAAACCCGATAATTGAAATCATTACAAAAATGTGAAACACAAAAAATAAAGCAGTAGTGCAAGAACTAAATTAATATAATTAAAAAAATTAATCAAAAAAAGTATATAAACGCAATGGATGGAAATTGACTAATTAAAACAATACTAAATTACAAACCAAGCTTAAGAGAAGCTTGATCGAATGAATAGAAATGTCTGTCTTGCTGCTAAATCCCCGGAGTGTTTTCCATACGTTCATATCGAAACTGGCAATGTGTTGGTGATAAACAATGCGATATACTAAATTGTTTTCTTTCGGTAAATAAATGTTTTTGTCAGTTTATTCTTTTGTCAAGCTAAAAAAGCAAGATAAAAAAACTCCCATTGTCTGATATCTGTACGCAAATAAGTATTTTGCAGAGTCATCTTTACGTTCAATTTATGGCCTAAAAATAGTATGTCCATACTCTTATTATATAAGAATCCGTGTATTAACGGGAGCTAAAATGGTATTTAAAAAATTATTACAAGCAAAAAAACTTATTGTATTGTAAACTTAAATTATGGTTAATCTCTTTTTCAACATTTATCAATTAATAAAAAAAATATTGTCATATAAAAATGGGATAATGAAACAGTGTTTCAAAGCTTGCAGTGAATAAGGTGCTACTGAGAGCAGGAATATAATTTTTGAATATAAAAACCGTCTCGTTATGACCGAGTTGGAGCCCAGTGAAAGAAGTGGGGTAGAGTATGTGCCTTACAATACAGAAAAGAACAACCTCGTTCAACTTAAGCCTCAAAACCAAGACGCTAAATCGGACACATTTTTCTTGATCATGACAGTTCTTTCAGGTAATTCTAACTTTTGTTTATTTACGTTTACTTTCATATATGTACAAACTGTATCTCATTAAATAAGTGATGAATTCGACTGTTTCCGATTCCGTGAATGTAGTTCATTTATCTAAAACGAAAATACTGAAAACAAAAATTTTCAGTAGTTGGTATCTCATTAATATGTTTCTAAAGTGTACAATAGACAGTGCACTTGTTACAGTGCATCTTGTAGTTATGAATCAACAGTAGATCATCGGTTCTGAAAATTAAAGTACCTACTCCTGTCCATCATCCGCACGTATAGTGAGAGGGAATATAAATGGTTGGGTCTTTGTCTGTCTGGGTTTTTTGTTCTATTCAGACCTCTCTTATATCCCTCTCTTTCATTGTCTTACATTCATCATTTTCAGGTCACCTTTCACTTCATCCAATCATCTAATAAAATCTCTGGGGGATGATCTAAAGGGACTCCTTCCCGTACGTTTCACCGTAAAGATGGTTTTCGTATCATTGCCAATATTTTTTTTAGTACATGACCTACTAGTGAGTTGTCCAGTGAGTTTTCGTATATTTTTCTTTTTCTAAAGCTGCCTATCTTCTAGTGATGTTTGAGACCACATCGCTCCATCTTATTCTTATAATATCAGCTCGCAAAAGACCAATTGACGTTAGACCAGCCCATTTCCTAAGATTAACTAGCCAATATATACATCTGCGTCCAGGGCCTCCCTTGCTTTCAATCTTGCCTTATATAATCAACTGTAGAAGTTGGTATTTATATGTATTTAAATGCCTTACGTGACCGAAGTAAGCCAATGTTCTGTTCTTTATGGTGTTTACAATTTCTTTGTTATCTTTTTACGAATGGCATTTAGGAATAGACCGGTGGTAGGAGTGGTCAATTTTATTGAAACTGTTTTGAGATGCCAAAATTGACATTCTCAGCAAAATGCAGATTGTTCGTGTGAATAGACGAGAAATTAACAAACGCTCTGAACAATAACACTGGCGAAAAATGGATGACTACTTATGGTAGAGAGATAAAGAAGACTGATGTCAAATTTAGGGTTTTTGTCGCAATTCTAAAAGAATTAGTATGTTCTCTGAAGTTCTTATTACAATAATTAAATAATACTGTACAAAATTTGGTACCTTTCTGTCACTGAATGCCTGAATGAAATTGTTTTCCAAAATAAAGTTTTTAATCGTCACTCAATGTCTCAGTTATCAGTCTCTGCTTATTCTTCTTTTTATGAAAGGGCTTTCCAAAATAGACCACAATGTTTCAATTATCAACTTCCACCATTTCAAATTATTTTTCTTCTTATTAAAATTTATACTTGAGTTTCTGTAAAATATTATTTCTTCTTTATTGTGATTGACTTCTACTATTAATAATTTATATAGTATTGTTTGTTTGATTTCTTTTCTATTAATATTTAACAAAAACTTGACTTTTTTTAAAAATTATTTGTGACAGTTCTCTTTTCTCCAAAATTTAATCCCGCCACGCTCAACGTAACAGCGTATTTTATAGCCCAGGCATTTTATAGTCCCGAAGCCACAAGGAAGTCCACAAAAAAAAATGTGTTTTCTGATTAAATAACGTAAATTCATATTGATATATTCATACTTTTCATTAAACCGTTTACCGTAAATTTACCTTATATAGCAAATATAGAAGGGGCCCGCCAGGCCTTCTATATTTCTATATACCGCTCCGCGGACTAGACGCTTAAGGCAGATCGAAATGAAAGATCTACTCGCGAAATCCGAGCACTAAGGTCATGTGCGGCATACATGGGATTGGTGGCCGGACCCCTCTCGGGTGCTCAGCCGGCGAGGAGAACAAAATTTATTTTGCCAAATCGGCGGCTGAGTGACCGAGCACACACTCTTTTCCGGACATAGAGTCATTAGCTCAGGCTGATGGCTCTATGGTCGGAAGACACGCTCTTTTTTCTTTTTTTTAGGGACTCAAGTCCCGACATAAAGCTAGAGTAAAATCAATAATAGAGTCAATAAAGTAAATAGGGAGAAAAGCCTAGATGTGGCTACCCCTACAGTTAGGTGGCATAACCACATTCACTAAAAACCGAGGATGTCCTAGTACCCAGGGCATCTTAAGTAAATTTCAGATCATAAGCCTCCTCACGTAAGTCACACGATGAGGAGGGGTGGTGGAAAAGCCTGGGGGTCAGATAGGTACCACTTCGATTAGCGAAGTGTGACCGGTTTGATCTTCGGACGTGTGGATCCCATACACATGTTCCTAGGGGCAGGGTTGATCACTGCGTGTGTGTGTGTGTGTGTGTGTGTGTGTGTGTGTGTGTGTGTGTGTGTGTGTGTGTGTGTGTGTGTGTGTGTGTGTGTGTGTGTGTGTGTGTGTGTGTGTGTGTGTGTGTGTGTGTGTGTGTGTGTGTGTGTGTGTGTGTGTGTGTGTGTGTGTGTGTGTGTGTGTGTGTGTGTGTGTGTGTGTGTGTGTGTGTGTGTGTGTGTGTGTGTGTGTGTGTGTGTGTGTGTGTGTGTGTGTGTGTGTGTGTGTGTGTGTGTGTGTGTGTGTGTGTGTGTGTGTGTGTGTGTGTGTGTGTGTGTGTGTGTGTGTGTGTGTGTGTGTGTGTGTGTGTGTGTGTGTGTGTGTGTGTGTGTGTGTGTGTGTGTGTGTGTGTGTGTGTGTGTGTGTGTGTGTGTGTGTGTGTGTGTGTGTGTGTGTGTGTGTGTGTGTGTGTGTGTGTGTGTGTGTGTGTGTGTGTGTGTGTGTGTGTGTGTGTGTGTGTGTGTGTGTGTGTGTGTGTGTGTGTGTGTGTGTGTGTGTGTGTGTGTGTGTGTGTGTGTGTGTGTGTGTGTGTGTGTGTGTGTGTGTGTGTGTGTGTGTGTGTGTGTGTGTGTGTGTGTGTGTGTGTGTGTGTGTGTGTGTGTGTGTGTGTGTGTGTGTGTGTGTGTGTGTGTGTGTGTGTGTGTGTGTGTGTGTGTGTGTGTGTGTGTGTGTGTGTGTGTGTGTGTGTGTGTGTGTGTGTGTGTGTGTGTGTGTGTGTGTGTGTGTGTGTGTGTGTGTGTGTGTGTGTGTGTGTGTGTGTGTGTGTGTGTGTGTGTGTGTGTGTGTGTGTGTGTGTGTGTGTGTGTGTGTGTGTGTGTGTGTGTGTGTGTGTGTGTGTGTGTGTGTGTGTGTGTGTGTGTGTGTGTGTGTGTGTGTGTGTGTGTGTGTGTGTGTGTGTGTGTGTGTGTGTGTGTGTGTGTGTGTGTGTGTGTGTGTGTGTGTGTGTGTGTGTGTGTGTGTGTGTGTGTGTGTGTGTGTGTGTGTGTGTGTGTGTGTGTGTGTGTGTGTGTGTGTGTGTGTGTGTGTGTGTGTGTGTGTGTGTGTGTGTGTGTGTGTGTGTGTGTGTGTGTGTGTGTGTGTGTGTGTGTGTGTGTGTGTGTGTGTGTGTGTGTGTGTGTGTGTGTGTGTGTGTGTGTGTGTGTGTGTGTGTGTGTGTGTGTGTGTGTGTGTGTGTGTGTGTGTGTGTGTGTGTGTGTGTGTGTGTGTGTGTGTGTGTGTGTGTGTGTGTGTGTGTGTGTGTGTGTGTGTGTGTGTGTGTGTGTGTGTGTGTGTGTGTGTGTGTGTGTGTGTGTGTGTGTGTGTGTGTGTGTGTGTGTGTGTGTGTGTGTGTGTGTGTGTGTGTGTGTGTGTGTGTGTGTGTGTGTGTGTGTGTGTGTGTGTGTGTGTGTGTGTGTATAGATATTTTAATGCTCGCGAAAATTCTCGAACGAAAAGAAGTTAGATTCTTTCTATTTTGATATATTAGACTTTTTGACGTTTTATTTTTAAACTTCTAGAACGTTCTTTTTTTTCTATTTCGAATTTTTATCGAAATTTAGGCTTTTCAGATCAGAATGAGAACATATATATATATATATATATATATATATATATATATATATATATATATATATATAAATTAGTAAATAACATTATTTTAATCCATAATTATTCTTTAAAATGTCCACTTTCTGTTCAACTTCACTTATATACCATATCAATTCATTCACAAAATGTCCCAATATAACAAATTTACTCATCTTAATCTATTTATAACATCATAACTATCAAAATAACCAAATAAAATACATTGCTGCAAAATAAGAACTTTTAAATAAACAATTATGCTAATTTTTTTAAGGATGTCCTCATGTAAATACTTTTTATAATATTCTCTAGTATATAACTTATAAATTACTTCTTTAATCTAAATTTAAGTTCATTCTAGGTTTCTAAACATTTTGATTAGCTTCCTTTTTCTGATATTTAATATTATCTTAATATATATATATATATATATATATATATATATATATATATATATATATATATATATATAAATAAATATATATATATATATATATATATATATATATATATATATATATATATATATATATATATATATGTTCGGAAAGTTTTCCGCGGTTAGTACAATTAAACTTAAAGCTAAGATTAATATTATTATAAAAATTAATATTAAACTCACCAGTCTTCCGGGTTGAACCGCGTCGATATCCATTTTGCCGAGCTTTCGACATCCTCTCTGATGTCTTCTTCAGGGCTTCCGAGATTTCAGTCTCCCGAGCCCCCAGACACTACTACACTCACTAGTCACTTCTGGTTCACTCACTAGTTCACTACTACGACTGGGACCAGTGGACGGTTCATTTATACCGTCGATGGTGACGTGGCCTAGGCGGGGGTTAGGGTGAGGATTGCCGCGAGAGTTGGAGCGAACATTTCCGACAGTGGGATTTTGATTCGAAGATGGAGGGGGCGATATTTTGTTTATGAGAGGTCTCCATTTAGAAGGTAACCGTATGGCGTCATCTCTTTTATTAAGGCAATTTGGTCTTTTTTCTATTTCTATGGTTTCTTGGATAATTCTTGGTTTATAAAAGCGGATGGGGGCTATGGTTCTGGAGTTTTCGAAATCAATATTGTGACCTGTATGAAGATGGTGTTGACCGAGAGCTGAAATTGAATCGGAATTGCGAACAGAAATGGAATGTTCATAAATCCTATTTTGAATTCTACGATTTGTTTGGCCTATATAGGATCGGGGACAGTCTGCACAAGGAATTTCATAAACTCCTTGCTGTTCATTTGGAATATTGTCTTTGATTGATCGGACAAGAGATGAAAGTTTTTGTTGGGGGGTAAATATTGTTTTTATTCCTCTTGGTTTAAGAATTTTGTCGATTTTGTCAGTGACACCTTTGATGTAAGGAAGAAACGCTTTCGTATGATAAGGGTCTGAGTCTTTGGATTGAGATTGAGTGGGAGATTGATGTCTGTGGATGCTCCTATTGATGTGATTTTCGCGGTAGCCATTTTGGATGAGGGCTTGTTTTAAACAAGAAAGCTCAGCGGATCTACTTGCATCATCAGAAAGGCGTATTGATCTGGATACAAGGGTATTAATGACTGAATTAATTTGTGAAGGTGGGTGGTGAGAGTTGGCATGCAAGTAACGATTGGTATGTGTGGGTTTTCGATAGACAGAGTAATAAAAACCTTGGGATTGGTGTTTCTTTATGAAAACATCGAGAAACGGTAGGGATGAATCAGTTTCCACCTCCATCGTGAACTGGGTACTAGGATGTATACCATTCAGATGGGTTTGGAAAGACACCAAAGCATCCCTGCCATGGGGCCAAATGACGAATGTATCGTCAACATATCGTAGCCAACATGTGGGTTTGAGCATTGATGTGGATAGTGCTCGGGTCTCGAAGTCTTCCATAAAGATATTGGCAATCACTGGAGATAGAGGGGAGCCCATTGGGGCACCATTTATTTGTCTGTAGAATTGATTTTGGAAGATGAAATAGGTGTTGGACATACAATGTTTAATGAGAGATAAGTGGTCTTGTTGGATACTGTACTTAGTTTTCAGAATGTTTAGAGTTTCATCTATAGGAATAATTGTAAAAAGTGAGACAATATCGAAACTTACTAGAATGTCTGACAGTGATATAGGGTATTGTTTAAGAAGTTCGATGAAATGAAAAGAGTTTTTGACGAAGGATGAAGCATTTTCGGCGAAAGGTTGTAGAGTTTTGGCCAAATACTTGGCCAATGGTTGTGTAGGGCAGTTATATGCACTGACAATGGGACGTAGAGGAATATCGGGTTTGTGAATTTTGGGGTGGCTATATATTCGAGGTGTTCTTGAAGACTTTTCACGAGGAATTAGAGATTTTTTGATGTCAACAGGAAGAGAGGTTTTATTGATAATGGCTTTTGTTGTTTTCTCCATATAGGTTGTTGAATTATTAGGAATTTGTAGTCTGGAAACTTAAAACTAAAATATCCTTAAAGGAAAGGTAAAATAGACGGCCGTAGAGGTGTAGGAAGAAAACAAGTTCCTTGGTTAAAAAACATTCGTGAATGGACACAGATAACAAATGCAGGACAATTATTCCATATTGCAGAAGATCGAGAAGCCTTCGCAATGGTGATAGCCAACGTCAGATAATTCTGATATGCTACGCGAAGAAGAAGAAAGGATTCTGGGCTGAAGTGTAGATCAGGTTTGTTAAATTTTGGCTAAGCCGTAACTTATATAAAAATTATGATAAGTCGTTTTGCAGTGCATAAATCTTGCATTTTGGTGGATTCATTTCCAGTGGTTTTGATTTTGCTGGTTGGTTATCATTTCGATGTAGCGGTTGCGGTTGATACTATAGGTAACATTTTATTCTCAAAAAATTTAAAGTAAAGATCCTTTTTAAAGATGTATAAATAAAAAAACCCAAATCCAAAAAAATGACTTTGTTCCTAATATTCAAGGGTGGAGAACCAAGTCAGAGGAAATCATAGCAGAAGTAGAGGAAGACAAGAAAGTACAAGCGGGAGTATCAATATCGATATAAAAAAACTAAAAGGAACCCTGCAAAGCTGGGAACAAAGCAATGAGAGAAATATTAGAGTATCCATTACGTAAAAAAAATACGATCTCGAGATCATTGGACTATGTTCTTCTTTGAGTACCGTGCCCAAGTTTTAAGCGTAGCTTTAAGGGTAGCTTCCACGACGATTTGCCGATATCGTTCTCGACCTTTGAGTATTTCCGTTGAGTATCGACTGCATTATCCTATATCTGCTTCCTCTCATTATATGCCCCAGATATTCGAGTTTAATCTTTTTTGTCATCTTTGTTTGTTCAAGACTTCTTTGTTTAAAATGTGTTGAAACCCATGATATTTTGAGCATTCTACGATATAACCACATCTCGAAGGATTCTAATTTGTTCATCACGTTAACCTTCATAATCCAGAGTTCAAATCCATACAGTAATACAGAATACACATAACATTTTAGGAACTTAATTCTCAGCTTTAAGTTCAGCTGAGAATTGATCAGAATAGAATTAAGTTTCATAAATGCTCCTCTTGCAATTTCTATACGAGTTTTAATTTCTTTATCCGGATTTAGTGTCTCGTTTATCCAATATTCTAGGTATTTAAAATGGTTAACTTTTGTTATCGGTTCATTGTTGACAATTAGTTGTATAGCGCTGAGGTCTTGTTTACTAACCACAAGTAACTTTATCTTTGTTGTATTTATGCTTAGTCAGTTATTAGAGCATTCTCTAGTGACTAGATCTATAAGGAATTGAAGATCTTGGATACTTTCAGCTATGATCGCGGTGTCATCTGCATCTGATGTTGTTAATAGTTTCTCCCCCGATTCGAACACCACATTGCCCTTCTAAGGCTTCGTTAAAAATTATTTCTGAGTAAACGGTAAACAAAGTTGGGGACAACACACAACCTTTGCTAACACCTCTTTGAATACAAATTTTGTCTGTTTCTTTGCCGTCTAACAGAATAGAAGCTTCTTGATTCCAATATAGATGTTGTAAACGTCTTAAATCTTTATCATCTATTCCAATCATTTCTAGATATTCGAACAGCCTACCATAGTGAACCCTATCAAACGCCTTCTCAAAATCTATAAAACATACGTAAATTGGTTTCTGTACTTCTCATGATCGTTAAAGTAGTGTTAACATTGAGAACAAAGCTTCCCTTGTTCTCAATCCTTGTCTGAAACCGAATTGTTTACTTCCCATTGTGTCTACACATTTCTGCTTGATTCTATTAGAATTATCCTAAGAAGTAGCTTAAGAGAGTGACTTATGAGAATAATTGGTCTAAAGTCTTTACATTATGATGTATTTGGTTTTTTTGAAAGTGGGATAAATGTAGACTTCAACCATATTCGTGGCAGTATTGTTTCAGTTTCGTATATGTGGTTATAAATGTTTGTTAGTACTGAGACATTGTCGTCATCTAGAAGTTTGAGCCAGTCTGATGGTATTTGGTCGGGCCCTGGAGATTTACCATTTTTGCTTTGTTTGGCGGCTTTCTCTACTCCTGCTTTTAAAATACTAGGACCAGTGTTCGTATACTTTGTGGTTTTAAATGGTGGCCTCGTATCCAGGAAGAGCTCTTTTATGTAGTTGGTCCATTTTTCCCTTTTTTCGTTTAAGTCGAGAATAATTTTACCTTTGGAGTTTCTCATAAACTGACGAGTTCTTTTTCTCTAAGTGTAGGTAATTTCTTTAAGTTTTTTGTGTATATTAAAATTGTCATGTTTTCTTTGTAGTTCTCCATTTCACGACATCTCTGTTCCATCCAGGGCTCTTTTGCTCGCTTAACCTCGTATCTTATTTGTCGATATATTTCTCTATATTGAGTCTCATCTTTATTTTTACAATTTCTTCTTTGCTGAATAAGGTCTAGTATGTTATCGGTCATCCAATCCTGTTTCTTTACTGGCTCTTTTTCTGATTTCAAATTTTCTGCTATGGTAACCATGGCGGAATCCATTATATCTATATGTTGTCCGATATTTTCTTGTTCAGATCTTTCTAGCTGTTTTTTATTTTCATTATTTATCTTATTTTCGAACTCATCTGCTATTTTGACATTTCTTAGGAGTCAATTATTATGTTTTTTCTGAGCTGTCGGGGCTTTTATTTTTTATTTTTTTAATTTTAGTTTGAATCCAGCACAGAGCAGATTAGTTGCTGCGTCTGCACTTGAGAATGTTTTTGCAGATATAGTAAATACTGTTTCTAAACCTTCTGTTAATGATAATGCAGTCGATTTGATTTCTGACTACCTTTCCTTCTTGATCAGCTGGAGAGTTAAAGGTATATAGTCGTCTTTTGGTTTGTTGAAACAAAGTGTTTGCTATAATGCAGTTTTCTTCTTGGCAGAACTGTATTAGTCTCTGCCCTCTTTCGTTCCTTTCTCCAAGTCCATACTTTCCGGTTATATGTTGTGTTATTTCGGCACCAACTTCGGCGTTGAAGTCTTCCATAATAATCGTATCTTCATGTTTTTTTTGTGCTCCGGACTATATGCACCATCAAAAAGTGCATCAATGCAGCTCTTCGAAAATATAAATAGATGCAAAGAAATTGTACTGTTGGAAGATTTTAAAGCTTGGGCAAGAAAAAACAAATGACAAAGTCGTAGGTAAATACAAACATGCAAAAATAAATGAAAATAAGGAACATTTATTCCAATACTGCGAACAGCACTCTCTGAAAATTTTAAACGGATTCTACCATCTAAAAATATACATAAGTATACCTGGATCCAGCCAACAAAAAACACCAAATCAATTTTAGATTACATTATCACAAAACAAGAAAAACATACAAGTCGAAAACGTAAGAGTGTTAAGAGGGCCGGAGTGCAGAACTGACCACTAGATGGTGAGAATAAAATCCACAAGAAAACTAAGTTCCTGTATACCATGTATCACAAAAAAATTTTAGTAACAATCCTTTACAAAATTTATATAAATTAAAAACCCCAAACGGGCTATGTCATAAAGAAAAAAACGTTTTCTGAAACCATGTTCCATCATCAGTGTCCTAAAAAGTATATAACCACTTAATACTTACTAGGTGTACATGTTTTGAGACACTAAATATCAGGGTAAAAAATCGTTAAAAGTTATATTTTACAATTTAGATTACATTTTTGGTATTATATTTTAAGATGTTAAAGTTTTCAGTGGATATGATAACATGGCGACGTATAACTCCACAAGAAGTTACTGGTCCTGAGACGAAGTGTCTACGAGTACTTGATGATAGCAACTGATTTGAATGACAAAATTGACATGTTAGGATGGAAGTCCGAACAAAGCAGTTATTGTAACTTAATGTCTGTGTCTTATATGAGAGAATCCATCAATATTTAAAAATTGAATAAGTTAAATTTAAAATAATTTAACAGTAGCAACCATCAATGTCGTAGTATTAAATTGTGAATTTGTCCTGAATTTATGTTAAGAACCTGGAGAAAAGTGCTTTATTGATTGATGTATGTGGAATGAATTGTGGTGAAGAATTGTGTGGGTACTGTTAGGCAACCAACTATACATAGGTCTAATGAATTGGTATGAAATCAGGATTTTAATAAAAGGCCCTTTATGTTTTGCAATATTTGCTACCTGGAAAATGCACAATAGACATATGTGGGAAATTGGATGCTTGAGACTTTATTGTCGATGGGTGAAATAGGAAAATATTGTTTGCAAACAATATTAAGTAAATACAATAAAATACTTTTGTAATGTGGTGTTCATGAGGTATTTAACTTATAACTTGAGCATAGAAGGCCCTGTATGTTAAAAAACAACATTTGGTACCTGGTAAATATAAAAGAATTTTTCAGTTATAAGTTCATGAACATAAATAACTGATTATGCGTTATCAGATAAAGTTGGTTAGTTGTTTTATGTTAACAACTATATGAGACGATTAGAAATTGATGGTTGAAACGTGATTTTGTAATAAGTTGATCATGCGTTACTCAGCTTATAACTTAAAAAGAAGATGCCCTGTCTGTTATAAAGCAACACTAGGTACATGACAAATATAAAAGGATAAGTTATAAGTTCATGAGCTTAAAGTGGGTAGACAGAGTTAATAAACTGTTGTTGTATATTGACAAGATATGTAAAAACTGCAAAAGTAGAATGTTTGTAGGTGGCTCTGTTAAATTTAAGTAAAAAATGGGGAGAATGAGTAAGTTTAAAAAGTTGTAAGAAGACGAAAGACACTACAGAAGGCTGGGGTCTCCAGAGATCCGAAACCAAATCCTGTGGGAGCTTTATGGGTAAGTAAAATAAGATGGGGGATGTAAAGGATAAAAAGGTGATGATCTTGTTGAAACAGATATGTGGGTGGCTTTTGTAATAGGTAGACTCAGCTTATAACTTAAGTAGAAAATGCCCTATCTGTTATAAAGCAACACCAGGTACATGAGAAATGTAAAAAGGATAAGTTATAAGTTCACGAGCTTGAGGTGGGTAGAGAAAAGTTGATAGACTATTGGTGTATATAGACCTGAAGTGTAAGATCTGTAAAAGTAGAATGGTTGCAGTTTCTCTGTTAAATTTAAGTAAAAAGAAAAATGAAAATTAAAAAGAAAATGAAAAATGTGATGTTTTAAAATGTTGTGATGGTTGTGTCAAAAAGAAGCATGGAGAACATTAGATATAGGGATCAGACCTGAAATTTAGGTTAAATAGAAAGTAGTGGGGAAAGATAGAGATTTTGATGTATTGAAAAGAGGTTTTGGAGTAAACTGGGGAAGATGAATAATTGACGAACGAATAATAGTAACTGTAAATTTTATTGTAGAAGGTTATGAGAATAATTGACGATTGAGTGGGAGGAAGTCTCGATTGAATGAGACATGGCGATTAACACAATTTGGACTTTTTTGTTTTTCTTTAATGATTTCAAGGTCTTCGTATAGGTCTAGTTTGAGAAAGTTTTTTTGGGGGATATTGTGGATAAGTGATAGATCTTCTGGGATATGGAGGGTGTGGTTATGTTCTTTTAGATGTTAAGAGAAGGTGGAGGTGTTTTCTCTTTTTGTTTTCTCTAGAGAGCGTGAAGACAATGATCTACATGTTCTTCCTATGTAGGTGGCATCACAATCTGAACATTTTAGTCTATAAACAACACTACGTTCATATAATTGATGAGATCGTTAGAATTAGATATGTGTTGACCCAAATTATTGGGTACTTTAAAAGAAACGTGGATATTTTCAACCGAACGTTTGATGAGATTTCGAATATCTCCAGAAAGACTCTCGTGATGGTATGGACGTGAAACATAATTGGGTTTGGTGGTAAGGTCTCTGGGGAACGCAGTCTCCTGCATGATTATAAGGCGTCTTCTATGAATGAGTTTATTGATGATGTTGAGATCATATCCATTATTGACTGCTATTTGTCTCAGAATGTTGAATTCTTTTTTGTAGTTTGAATGAGAAAGTGGAATTGTTTCTAGGCGATGGATTTAACTATGAAAAGCTGCGTATTTGTGTGACATAGGGTGGTTAGATGAGAAGCGTATTACATGGTCGGTCTGTGTGGGTTTTCTATAGATACTGAAGTCGAAGTGGTCATTTAATCTGATAATGGCGAGGTCGAGAAAATTGATTGACATGGAAGATTCTAGTTCCATGGTGAACTCGATATTGGGGTGAATTAAGTTTATTTTAGAAAGTAATAGTTCAGCTGAATATTCAGGAGTATTTCATAATTTTTCATGATCTGTGTGGATTCTAAATGATCCATAAATACATCAGCTAATAGAGGGGAGAGACAGCTACCCATGTCTATGCCATCAGGTTGTCTATAGTATTTGTTGTTGAAGACAAAGAAATCTTGATCTAAACACAGTTGTAATAGTTGGATGATGGAGTTTGTAGTAGATAAGGTAATGGAATTGGCTCTTAGAAGAGAGTGAACCAGATTCATTGTTTCTTATTTGGGGACACAGGTGAATAGATTGCTAACATCAAATGAGAGCATACTAATGTAGGGGTGAAGATTAATCTGATTTAGGTGATTAACTAGATGACTGGTATTTTTGACTGAGAATTGAGGAATAAAGTTTGTCATGTTGTTGATAAGATTCAATATAAATTTTGATAGAATGGAAACTGGAGTGTTTATGAAACTAACAACTGGACGAATAGGAATGCCCTCCTTGTGTATCTTAGGTAAACCATACAGTCTGGGTGACAAAGAGTTGCTTGGAATTTTATATTATGGTGCAAAATGTTCTGATAAGAAATCTGTAAAATATTTGATTATTTCTTTTAATTTATTTATAAACTTTTGAGAGAAGTCTGTTGTTAGTGAAATAAAGTTGTTATTATGGAGGAAAGTAGAGACTTTATTATTGTATAAAGTTTGGTATAAAACCACTAGGCAGTTATCCTTGTCAGCATTGCTAATAATTAAATTGTTGGATTTGATTTTATTTTGAAAGGATTTGAGGATTCTTCAACAGCACTTAATACCAACACCCCCTCATCTATCAACTTTTCTTTCACTGACCAAAACTTTCATCTCACGCCTTATTCCCGTAAACTCTCTCAAAACAAATGCAATGAACACTTAAATACCCTCAAATCCATCAAAAAAATTTATAAATAAATTAAAAGAAAATATCAAACATTTTACAGATTTCTTATCAGAACATTTTGCACCATATTATAAAATTCCAAGCAACCCTTTGACACCCAGACTGTATGGTTTACCTAAGATACACAAGGAGGGCATTCTTATTCGTCCAGTTGTTAGTTTCATAAACACTCCAGTTTCCTCGATTCTCAGTCAAAAATACCAGTCATCTAGTTAATCACCTAAAACAGATTAATCTTCACCCCAACATTACTATGCTCTAATTTGATATTTGCAATCTATTCACCTCTGTCCCCAAACAGGAAACAATTAATCTGGTTCACTATCTTCTAAGAGCCAATTCCATTACATTATCTTTTACAAACTCCATCATCCAACTATTACAACTTTGTTTAGAACAAGATTTCTTTGTCTTCAATAACAAATACTATAGACAACCTGATGGCTTAGCCATGGGTAGCTGTCTCTCCCCTCTATTAGCTGATGTATTTATGGATCATTTAAAATCCACACAGATCATGAAAAATCCTGAAATACTCCATTGGTTTCGCTATGTTGATGACCGTTTAGTCTTTATTTCAAGTAACTCCAATTTAGCTGAACTATTACTTTTTAAATTTAACCTAATTCACCCCAATATCAAGTTCACCATGAAACTAGAATCTTCCATGTCAATCAATTTTCTCGATCTCGCCATTACGAGATTAAATGACCATTTCGACTTCAGTATCTATAGGAAACCCACACAGACTGACCATGTAATACGCTTCTCGTCTAACCACCCTATGTAACACAAATACGCAGCTTTTCATAGTTACATCCATCGCCTAGAAACCATTTCACTTTCACATTCAAACTACAAAAAAGAATTTAACATTCTCAGACAAATAGCAGTAAATAATGGATATGATCACAACATCATCAATAAACTCATCCATAAAAGACGCCTTAAAATCCTGCAGGAGACTGCGTTCCCCAGAGACCTTACCATCCAACCCAATTATGTTTTACTTCCATACCATCACGTGAGTCTTTCTGGGGATATTCGAAATCTCATCAAACGTTTGGTTGAAAATATCCTCGTTTATTTTAAAGTAACCAATAATTTGGGTCAACACATATCTAATTCTAAAGATCCCATCAATTATATAAACCGTAGTGGTGTTTATAGACTAAAATGTTCCAGATTGTGATGCCACCTACATAGGAAGAACATGTCGATCATTGTCTTCACGCTCTCTACAGCACACAAAAAGAGAAAACACCTCCACCTTTTTTCAACATCTAACAGAATATAACCACACCCTCAATATCCCAGAAGATGTATCACTTATCCACAATATCTCCTAAAAAAACTTTCTTAAACTAGACCTATACGAAGATTTTGAAATCATTAAAGAAAAACAAAAAAGTCCAAATTTTGTTAATCGCCATGTCTCATTCAATCGAGACTTCCACCGACTCCATCGTTCATTATTCTCATAACCCATATCCTTAACTTACTTCTACAATAAAATTTACATTTACCATTATTCGTTCGTCAATTATTCATCTTCCTTAGTTCACTACAAAACCTCTTTTCAATACATCAAAATCTCTATCTTTCCGCACTCCTTTCTATTTAACCTAAATTTCAGGTCTGATCCCTATATCTAATGTTCTCCATACTTCTTTTCGACACAACTATCACAACATTTTAAAACATCACATTTTTCATTTTCATTTTAATTTTCATTTTTCTTTTTACTTAAATTTAACAGAGAAACTGCAACCATTCTACTTCTGCAGCTCTTACACTTCAGGTCTATATAGACCAATAGTCTATCAACTTTTCTCTACCCGCCTCAAGCTCGTGAACTTATAACTTATCCTTTTTACATATATCATGTACCTAGTGTTGCTTTATAACAGATAAGGCATTTTCTACTTAACTTATAAGCTGAGTCTACTTATCACAAAAACCACCCACATATCTGTTTCAACAAGATCATCACCTTTTTATCCTTTCCATCACTCATCTTATTTTACTTACCCATATAGCCCCCACAGGATTTGGTTTCGGATCTCTGTAGACCTCAGCCTTTAATGTCTTTCCTCTTCTCACAACTTTTTAAAATTACTTATTCTCCCCCTTTTTTACTTAAATTTAACAGAGCCACCTACAAACATTCTACTTTTGCAGTTCTTACATATGTTGTCAATATACAACAACAGTTTATTAACTTTGTCTACCCACTTTAAGCTCATGAACTTATAACTTATCCTTTTATATTTCTCATGTACCTAGTTTTGCTTTATAACAGATAGGGCATCTTCTTTTTAAGTTATAAGCTGAGTAACGCATGATCAACTTATTACAAAATCACGTTTCAACCATCAATTTCTAATCGTCTCATATAGTTGTTAACATAAAACAACTAACCAACTTTATCTCATAACACATAATCAGTTATTTATGTTCATGAACTTGTAACTAGAAAATTCTTTTATATTTACCAGGTACCAAATGTTGTTTTTTAACATATAGGGCCTTCTATGCTCAAGTTATAAGTTAAATACCTCATAAACACCACATTACAAAAGTATTTTATTGTATTCACTTAATATCATTTTCAAACAATATTTTCCTATTTCAACCATCAACAATAAAGTCTCAAGCATCCAACTTCCCACATATATCTATTCTGCATATTCTAGGTACCAAATGTTACAAAACATAAAGGGCATTTTGTTAGAATCCCGATTTCACAATAATTCGATAGACCTATGTATAGTTAGTTGCCTAACAGTACCCGCACAATTCTTTACCGCAATTAATTCCACATACATCAATCAATAAAGCAGTTTTCTCCAGGTTCTTAACATAAATTCAGGACAAATTCACAATTTAATACTACAACATTGATGGTTGCTACTGATAAATTATTTTAACTTTAACTTATTCAATTTTTAAATATTGATGGCTTCTATCATATTTAGACACAGATATTAAGTTACAATGATTGCTTTGTTCGGACTTCCGTCCTAACATGTCAATTTTGTCATTCAAATCAGTTGCTATCAAGAGTCATACGTCGTCATATTGTCATATCCACTGATAACTTTAGCATCTTAAAATATAATATCAAATAATGTAATCTAAATTGTAAGATATAACTTTTAACGGGTTTTTACCCCGATATTTAGTGGCTCAAAACATGTACACCTAGTAAGTATTAACTACATTTTGTATTAACCTTGGTTAAAATTTTAACTTCATGTTCTTTTTAATTAAAGTGGTTATATAATTTTAGGACACTGATTATGGAACATGGTTTCCGAAAACGTTTTGTCTTCATAACATAGCCCGTTTGGGTTTTTAATTTATATACCTTTTATATAGGAGTTTTACTTAAAATTTTTTGTGATACGTGGTATACAGCCAGCTACAGGAACTTAGTTTCCTTGTGGATTTTATTCTCACCATCTAGTAGTCAGTTCTGTACTCCGGCCCTCTTAACACTCTTACGTTTTCGACTTGTATGTGTGTTTCTTGTTTTGTGATAATATAATCTAATTGATAGTATAGCAGACTACCCTGCTATACTCCCAAAGCCGCGACAGCGGTATAAAACGGGAGACTACTATTATTATATATAATCTAATTGATTTGGTGTTTTTTGTTGGTTGGATCCAGGTATACTTATGTATATTTTTAGATGGTAGAATGCGTTTAAAATTTTCAGAGAGTGCTGTTCGCAGAATTGGAATAAATGTTCCTTATTTTCATTTATTTTTTCATGTTTTTATTTACCTACGACTTTCTCATTTGTATTTTTCCTGTCCAAGCTCTAAATCTCCCAAGAGTACAATTTCTTTGCATCTATTTATATCGTTAAAGAGCTGCATTGATGCACTTTTTGATGGTGCATATAGTTCGGAGCACAAAAAAAACATAAAGCTACGATTATTATGGGAGACTTCAACGCAAAATTTGGTGCCGAAATAACACAAGATATAACCGGAAAGTATGGACTTGGAGAAAGGAACGAAAGAGGGCAGAGACTAATACAGTTCTGCCAAGAAGAGAATTGCATTATAGCAAATACTTTGTTTCAACAACCTAAAAGACGACTATATACCTGGAAATCTCCAGCTGATCAAAAAGGATAGGTAGTCAGAAATCAAATCGACTACCTTATCATTAACAGAAGGTTTAGAAACAGTATTATATCTGCAAAAACATTCTCAAGTGCAGACGCAGCAACTAATCCGCTCTTTGCTGGATTCAAACTAAAATTTAAAAAATAAAAAATAAAAACCCCGACAGCTCAGAAAAACATAATAATCGACTCCTAAGAAATGCCGATATAGCAGATTAGTTCAAAAATAAGATAAATAATCAAATTAAAAACAGCTAGAAAGATCTGAACAAGAAAATATCTGACAAAATATAGATATATTGCATTCCGACATGGTTACCATAGCAGATGAAGTTTTGAAATCAGAAAAAGAGCCAGTAAAGAAAAAGAATTGGATGACCGATAACATACTAGAGCTTATTCAGCAAAGAAGAAATTGTAAAAATAAAAATGAGACTCGATATAGAGAAATATATTGACATATAAGATACGAGGTTAAGCGAGCAAAAGATTCCTGGATGGAACACAGATGTCGTGAGATGGAGAACTACAAAGAAAACATGACGATTTTAATATAAACAAAAAACTTAAAGAAATTACCTACACTCAGAGAAAAAGAACTCACTTTATGAGAAACTCCAAAGGTAAAATTATTCTCGACTTAAACGAAAAAAGGAAAAAATGGACCAACTACATAAAAGAGCTCTTCTTGGATACGAGACCAACACTTAAAACTACAAAGAATACGAATACTGGTCTTAGTATTTTAAAAGCAGGAGTAGAGAAAGCCGCCAAACAAAGAAAAAATGGGAAATCTCCAGGGCCCGACCAAATACCATCAGACTGGCTCAAACTTCTAGACGACTACAATGTCTCAGAACTAACAAACATTTATAATCACATATACGAAACTGGAACACTGCCACGAATATGGTTGGAGTCTAGATTTATCCCAGTTTCAAAAAAACCTAATACGTCATCATGTAAAGACTTTAGACTAATTATTCTTATGAGTCACTCTCTCAAGCTACTTCTTATGATAATTCTTAATAGAATCAAGCAGAAATGTGTAGATACAATGGAATATAAACAATTCGGTTTCAGAGAAGGATTGGGAACAAGGAAAGCTTTGTTCTCAATGTTATCACTACTTCAACGATCATGGGAAGTACAGAAACCAATTTATGTCTGTTTTATAGATTTTGAGAAGGCGTTTGATAGGGTTTAACATGGTAGGCTGTCGAATATCTAAAAATGATTGGAATAGATGATAAAGATCTGAGACTTTTACAACATCTATATTGGGATCAAAAAACTTCTATTCTGTTAGACGGCAAAGAAACAGACAATTTGTATTCAAAGAGGTGTTAGACAGGGTTGTGTGTTGTCCCCAACTTTGTTTAACGTTTACTCAGAAATAATTTTGAACGAAGCCTTGGAAGGGCAATGTGGAGTTCGAATCGGGGAGAAACTATTAACAACATCAGATGTACAGATGACACCGCGATCATAGCTGAAAGTATAGAAGATCTTCAATTCCTTATAGATCTAGTCACTAGAGAATGCTCTAATAACTGACTAAGCACAAATACAACAAAGATAAAGTTACTTGTGGTTAGTAAACAAGACCTCGGCGCTATACAACTAATTGTCAATAATGAACCGATAACAAAAGTTAACCATTTTAAATACCTAGAATGTTGGATAAACGAGACACTAAATCCGGATAAAGAAATTAAAACTCGTATAGAAATTGCAAGAGGAGCATTTATGAAACTTAGATCTGTTCTGAGCAATTCTCAACTAAACTTACAGCTGAGAATTAAGTTCCTAAAATGTTATGTGTATTCTGTATTACTGTATGGATTTGAACTCTGGATTATGAAGGTTAACGTGATGAACAAATTAGAAGCCTTCGAGATGTGGTTATATCGTAGAATGCTTAGAATATCATGGGTTCAACACATTTTAAACAAAGAAGTCTTGAACAGAGTAGGTCATGGAGAAGGCGACTTAATAAAGATAATAAAAAAGAGTAAACTTGAATATCTGGGGCATAAGAGGAAGCAGATACAGGATCATGCAGTTGATACCTAACGTAAATACTCAAAGAGCGAGAACGATATTGGCAAATCGTCGTGGAAGCTACCCACCACGCCTAAAACTTGGGCCCGGTACTCCAAGAAGAACATAGTCCAATGATCTCGAGATCGTACTGTTTTTACGTAATAGATACTCTAATAATTCTCTCATTGCTTTGTTTCCAGCTTTGCAGGTTTACGTTTAGTCTTTTTATATCAATATTGATACCCCCGCTTGTACTTTCTTGTCTTTCTCTACTTCTGCTATGATTTCATCTGACTTGGCTCTCCACCCTTGAATATTAGGAACAAAGTCCTTGTTTATTTGCTACGTCGTCTTAGTTTTTCCCATTTGTGTTCCAAGGCTGTATTTTTTGCAGTGGGTTTTTTTACAGGTGAAAAGGAATAGGCCTCACGCCCCAACCTATGGGGCGTGAGGAGTGAGGGCGTGAAGAAAATATAGTATCTCGTCTGCCCTCGGAAACCCAAAAGCTATTCAGGGTCGAAAGAAACAAGAGTCAAGACAGGCTGAAAGGAAAGATTAAAATCGTTGAACTCAAAACTCAAACTCAAAAAAAGTTGAAATAGGGTGGAATGTATATATATATATATATATATATATATATATATATATATATACATATATGTAAATGGAAATAAGCTACAATTAAAGGTTAAAGTACGTTTATTGACGTTTAAATTTGGAAATCGTTATCAAAATACAAACATCAGTAAATTAAACAAATTAAAATTTTCTCTTTTTACCATCCGTTTCTTTTTTGAATCATTCCATTGAACCCTATGCTCATTATTCCTTGGCCTTGGTATTTCACCTAAATAAATCTGATCGCATTCACGAGGTATTTTATAAATGCAATTATTTGTTCTTTTTTGTTCATTGTTATGTTTAGTTTTAGACAAAATAGATCTCAATGTGTTTGTTGTTTTGAATGTTGTTGAAATGTTGAATTATTTCCTATTCTTATAAGTTTTTCTGATAATCCTTTTATGTATGGTATTGTTATTTTCATCGTATTATTCCTTGTGTATGCTGTAGGATCTCGTTCTAAGTTGTTCTGTTCTATTCGGTCGATTGTTGAAAATTTCTTATTCATAAACGATAAAGGATAATAATTTTTTAATAAAACAGTTGTTAACAAATGTTTTTCCACCGAGAACGAATTTTCTTAGGACAAGTAACTTTGGCTCTATCGTATAAGCATTTAATGAATAAATGCTTTCTGTAGTTTTCCGGGTTTGACTCCGCGTTTAATAATTTTGGTTTTGGTAAAAACGATTATTTTGACGACGTTTCGGCAAGGTCGCACTTGCCATTGTTAAGTCAGGTACAGTCTGTCCCAAACCCTTCTTTCAGTGCGTCACTAATTTTGAAGTCATATAAGATTTTAAGAATGTTGAGAGTTATTGCAAGACATTTTAGTTAAATCTGACAGTTGCAGGATCGTAATAAACTAAATGTGAAAAGGTTGTTTTTTAAAATGTGGAGTAAAAACTTTAAAAATTCAATTTTTTTTTTTAATTTACATATTAGAGGTTTTTCTTGAAGAGTATAAAGGGTAACATGTTGGCCCAAAATGAACAAAAAACAATGTAAAGACACTAGTGATATTTTAGTAGGTTATAACAAACTATATTTTGATACAAACCTTCATTAAACATTCTGTATACACGATTTCTAATAATACGTTCATATTTATTGGTTAATGAAGTTCCTAGATTTTCACATACTGAAGTACTGAATACATACAAGTACATACTGAAGTATTTTCACATGTTGCAAGAGTATAGCTGGCGTCTGTTTGAATGCCTTCATTTGCCAATCGTCTTACTATGGGTAACGAAACTCCTAACGCCTTGGCAACACGCTAAAATATATGGTCTTTAAACTACTATTAATATTTTTTAGAATAATTTAAAACTTACTTCACGAAAGGCAGAAACTGATAATAAAGTTGTCCCTGTCTCTTTTTCTAATTGAAAATAATTTAATAATTTTAATATTAGTCTTTGTTCATTCTCGGTATATCTCGGGATATTTAAAATATTTTTAAAACAATAAATACAAAATTAAATTTTCACTGTAAAATGTCTGAAAATACTAACCTGGAATGGCAATTATCATTTTATCAGTTGAAATTGTCTGTCAAAGTATCTGTCACTATCGAGACCATCTGCGTCAAATTATATTTATGCGCATTATTTATTGAATATCTATTTAGCGTATTCTAAACTCCAAACAAGTATTATATCCATAAGTAGAATTCGCTTTAATATGCAAATACCCGTGAACGATACATAATTTTATATGTATGATAAGTTCTATCTATAATAATCACAGACTCACGTTTTTTTTTTCTATCACTTCTAGCTTAATGCGTTAGAGAGAATTCGATCAATGAAAATGATGAAAATTACTTGGTTCCCGGGAAGAACCGCGTTGAGAATTTATTACTTGACGTTTCGGCACCCATTTTGGAGCCATTATCAAGAGTGATAGGGTTCGGTTCGAGTTCGGGGTCTCAATCTGCCTACTGGCTTGGTTTATTACAGAAGTTGAAAAACTTATTAGTGTAATTGAAAATTTTTTTAAATGTTTTAGATTGTTTGTTATGTGAAACTTTAAATACAGCGTTTTTTAAGCATATTTCAAATGCCCCAAATTTGTTACCAAAACTCAAAATCAAAATTTTATGCTATAGGTTTTAAAATTTAAGCACTAGTAATCAAAACTTTATAGTGGCCAGTCAGTGAAAGGAATAGATTGTATTGATCTAGTGAGAATCATAAAAAATGGCAAAAATCGCGCCACGTTTATTTATTTAACACCTTTATAAAATCTGAGTTTTTTCGGCATATTCGGCATTTCGAATATTTGCGGCAAATACATAAACCGCATCCGAAAGCTGAACTCTTTATATTCAAAACGTATCTTGATTTTTGTCTATAGGCCACTTGAATCAATAACTATCGAATTTTTACCGTCGAGCTGATAAAAAATTTATTGACACTGCAAACATTGTTTCAACGAATTTATTTTTATTTTTATTAAATAGAACACGTATTTGTTCATGCTGTATAAAATGTCCGTGTCCAATATTTACTGTTTTTCATTTTACGTGAGTAATAATAATTTTATTTTAAGGGACTATGGTTGCCACTGTTGCTGGAACCCAATTGGTGTGGACGTCACCCGTAATCCCAAAAATTACCTCAAACGTTTCTGATGACAATCCGTTGGGAAGAATTGCAACAACTTACGAAATATCGATGATTGCTGGTTTCCCACCATTAGCATCTCTTGCGGGATCTTTATTTCTGGGACAATTAGCGGAAGTATTCGGTAGAAAAAGGTCTATCCTGATCATGGCTTTAGGGGAGGCTACAGCAATTGTTTCCTTGGCATTTAGCACGAACGTGTATTGTATTATCGTCTTCAGATGCGCAATATTTATGTTTTTTAACGGATCTGTAACTATCTTACCTGTTTATTTAACTGAAATTTGCGAAGATCACAATCGAGCTCGATACGGTTGTTTGATGGGTTGTATGCTACCTTTAGGTAGCCTTTTCAGCTACGTAGTGGGATCATTTTTCACAATCAGAGTATTTACTTTATTAGCACTAAGTCCATTATTAATTTTTATTTTTTTTTGCGCATGTGCTCCCGAGTCTCCAGTCTATTCTCTATCTAGGGGAAGAAGAGAAGAATGTTTAAATGCTCTTAAAAAGTTGAGAAGCAACAAAAATGATAAAGAAATTGAGGGCGATATGTACCAAATAGAACAGGCTTTTAAACTTCAAGCAAATTCCGCCTCCGGTAATATATTTACCTTATTCTCAACGAAAGAAAAGAGGTACGCAACACTTTTAGCATTCGTTCCTCCTATGATACAAATTTTTGCAGGGGCTTCTGTTTTGGTCCAATTTATGGCACCTATATTTATTGCAGCTGGCACAAAATTCAACGGTAATCATTTGGCAATAGTAGTTGGTTGTATAAAGGTTCTTAGTTTTATAGTCACTTCTTTTATTGTCGAGAAAACTGGAAGAAGATCCATGCTTCTTATATCTACAATAGGATCTTCTATACCACTTATCGTGTTGGGTGGATTTTTTTACCTCAAGCACCTCAACTCTCCAATAATTGCTTCACTCCAGTGGCTACCTTTGACCAGCGTAGTGGCTTACATGATTACTTACTCCCTAGGAATTGGTCCAATTCCAATGGCCATCATGGGAGAACTTTTCACTCCAGATGTTAGAGCCGCAGGTGTATCATTTATTATGACAGTAATGGGCACAAGCCTTTTTTGCGTTACGACTAGTTTCCCAATTATTAACGAGTTTCTAGGTTTGCATTGGTGTATCTGGATGTACAGCGTATTTTGTCTAGCTGGAGCAACATTTATTTATTTTATGATTCCGGAAACAAAGGGAAAAACTGTTGTACAAATACAAGAATATATTAAAAGCCGTGTAAATAAATAAATACTTATTTTTCAGTGTTTTATTTTGCTCATCTTACCTTCAGTTACTCAGTCAATATTTGTCATTTTTAGGCAACATTCATTACACGTAGTAAATGCAGGATTTCTACCCACCGAGTATTTAAAACAGTTTTTATATAATTTTATACAAAACAGACCGTTTTTAAAGAACCGATCGGTTTCGTACACCATAGAAAGATTTTATTCCATCTCATACTTTAATATATTACAGTTTCATATTTTCTGTATTTTTACTGTTCAGTTTTTAATTTTAAGACAAACATGGTATTATAAAATTTCGCATTTTCCACACATATTAAAGAAAATTGAATTGAAATTAGTGAAAGAGTTTTGATAACAGCTCTAAGACGTCAATCTTCAAAATGTTTTATAATTTCGCGATGCGTGTTCTGTTAGAGATGTTAGAATTGGTATGTTCTTGTCGTTGTTTATTTGCTAGTTATTATTATATGCTATGTACTCTGGGAGCGAATTTTGTATATGCAATTACCATTCGTCGTTTATTTCTTTCAATCCGTTCATTCCAAGCCCAAAGAGCTCAATCCAACGTTGAAATGTAAAAAAAGCGGCACCTTTTCTTTCAGCACCGTGTCCACAAATAGAAGAATCATTTATGAACTAGACATACTCTTTAAATAGCAAAAGAAATGTCCCTCCTTCAATTAGTTTGACTTAAAATTTTAGCTTTCTAAACATTCTAAAGTTTTTTTAATTTTTATAATAAAAGACTAGGTATATATATATAGGTATATATAAGATACATTACATAAAATACACTATTTTTATATATTCAAATATTTAATTTTAACATTTGTATTATTTTTAATTTTTAATATCTTATTAATTTTAATTATCAATATTTTTACTCGAGCATTGTAAATTTTATTCTCGAATACAACTTCAAGTACTTGCCTAATAATTGTACCTAATAGCTACATAAAAACTAGTAAATAATATAGCCACAAAAAAGCATCTCGATAATAACCAAAATAGTTAGAAAAGGAGGTAAGTATAGATATTTTTACTATCAATAGGTGGATTGTTTGATACAAAAATTGAGCGGGTTTATACCATACTTGCAAGCAAGCTACATTAATTGGTTTGTGGTAAGCGGAATATATCCTACAAGTTTACGTTCAGTCCAATGTCTCATCACTCCTAAGTCTATTGGTAATTTATATTTAGTCCAGTTTTTGAATATGGGCAATTTTAATTTATATTTTTATAGAATAAGTTAATTAAAGTATTAATAAAAATCAAATTATTCAATCAATATTGTGTTCCACGAAGGCACATTCAATATCCAAACATGCTGAGAATAATACAATATTCCTTCAAACAAAGTTCGAAAGCAACACCCCATTTTTATCGTCATACACAGGATCACAAAAAAAATCTTAACTATAGAACACTATACTGAATGTAACAATAAAACACTGAAAACTTTGTTTTCAAAACGTTAATGACGAATTTAAAATTCTCCACATTCAAAATAAAGGCCTTAAGCTATCTTTGTTAGAATCTATGGAAATCAACAAATTAAAAAACACAGATATAATTCTGAATGACCAGCTTGAGACAAACAGTTCTCCCCTCCTCAACCTATTCCATTAGAGACTATAAAGTGTAAACCCATGCCAAAAACAGATCACTTGAGAAAGGCAATCAGCCGAAACAGCTGTAGTGATAAGAATTTAAAATAAATTTTGTGGAAGTTTTGAAAACAAAGTTTTCAGTGTTTTATTGTTACATAAAATGAATTTCCATCAAGTAACGGTCGAATCCATCAATTACTATACTGAATGTTGTGTTGCCTACTTTTCAGTATAGATATAAGAAAAATACACTGTAGTTTGTAACAGAGATTATGTAAGAGACTGTCTTACATATCTCTGGTTTGTAAGGATACCAGATAAAACTTTTAACGGAATATTGTGTTGCATATCTTCAGAATGTCTAGTTTCCACAATCTTCACAATATTTTTAAATAAAAGCGAATAGTATAGAACACCGAGCTTCTTGTACACAATTTTATGCTCTTGACTACTATAAATTCTACTGTTCTGCTGAAAAGTGTTACAATTGTGCTAATAATTTCTTTTTTCTTAGATCGCTTTGTTTACTGTTCTCATTACAGTTGTACCTACTGGTATAAATAATGTCTATTTGTACTATTCCTAGTTATGACAGGTTTAGACAAGCAAAATTAGTATTTTACCAGGTTCCAACACCAAAACTAAGTTTTCAACACTAAATACAAATATAATATATATATATATATATATATATATATATATATATATATTTATATATATATATATATATATATATATATATATATATATATATATATATATATATATATTTATATATATATATATATATATATATATATATATATATATATATATATATATATATATATATATATATATATATATATATATATATATATATATATATATAGGGTAACGCGGGCTTATACGGACCACTTTTTTTTATCAAGATATATTTTACGATGTATAAACATTTTATTAATGAAAAATATATCAATATACTTAGTGACTTTTTCCCTAACATAATATCCATATATAATATCTCAAACATTTAAATAAATTATATAAGGACCTTTTTTTTTAAATTGTTTCTGTGGACCAGTTAACCTAACCGGTTGGGTTAGGTGGACCATCGGTGGGCCAGTTAACCTAACCAGTGGTCCACCTAACCTGATTAATCGGATTGATTCTTTTTAATCTTCCTAATCAGCTAAGATACTGCAGGTTGATAAAAATACATTGTAATTAATCTTTTAGGCTGTATTTAGAAACAAATATTAAAATATTAGCAAATATTATATTCAGTCACATCAATATTAAAATAAAACATATTCTTATAATGGCCTTTTGAATATGTAACTGGATTTGGTAAACTACACACTATATCCTCATAAGAAATAAAACTGAGATCCTCGTCTGTGTATTTAAAAAGATTTGAAGGATTCTGCTTCTTTAACAAAATAATTTCATAACCGTTATACAATTCTTTTATGACTTCTGCAGCATAATTTCGGGAGATTCTCTTACCGTGCACTTTTACAATAAGGTAATTTCATTCACAGTCATATTCATTGGGCGGGTTATAAGTCGTAGCTTCTTCAGACTCAATTTCATCAGAGTAATTAGAAGAATGTTTATATGGCGGTTCTTCCTCTGATTCAGATGAGGAGAATTGGAGAACTTTGCGGGTAACCTTTTTTTTGTGCGGACGTTTTTTTTTCTAATTTTATTTTGTCGTGCTTCGAACCTCTCTTCAAGTTCAGATTTTACAGGAGTATTAGTTATCAGAGATTTACCCTTTCTTATGTTATTATTAGATTTTCTAGGAGCTGCTTTTACAAATGACCCAACAGTTTCTGGAAAAACAATTTGTTTTTCATCGCCAGGTTTATTACTGGGGCAAACCTGCTGTATTTTGGTCACTCTATTGGGATATTTTTAACATCCCTGCTGGCTATTGTCAAATTTATTTAAATCGTTATCTTGATCCATTTGAACGTCTGAACCTTCATTAGATTAGCCTATCTCTTTTGACATATTGGCATTTGAATTAGATCGTTTGATCTCTTTAGACATATTGGAAAAGTTGCCGATACATATGTCATTCGTCAAAATAGAGCTTTCCAATGGTTCTAAGCATCGGTCTATAACGAATCACGGTAGAAAATCAGCGTCTATAAATATATCATTAAAAGCGCATATGCCGAATTTACGAAACCACTGTTAATATTTTGAAATGTAAATGCCTTTGGATAGGTATCACCTACAAGCTCGGCAACGTGGTATATAGTAATTACATTGCCGGGGTGATTTGTCATCCACCTATTACTAGCATCATAATAATATTTTTTAAAAGGACCAAATACTCATAAATCTAACGGCTGTAGCTTGTGACTACAGTGGGGTGGGAATGTTAAGAGGATAATTCCACTTTTCTCAGCATAATCTAGAACCGTTAAATTTAAATGGCTCTCGTGGTTATCGATTAAAATTAATTTGGGCCTTTTAGGGTTTGGTCTCTCACAAGTGACAAAATGTTTTAAAACATCTAAAAATAGTTCTCCCTGCATCCATCCCGACGATGTGGCATTTCCTTTAGTTCCAATAGGTGCGTTTTTCAACATATGATTCTTAAAATGTTTTCTTGGGAAAATTAGATAAGGGGGAATAACTCTTCCTGTACAGCCTACTATAGAATATAAGGTGACTAAGTTTCTCTTTCTGCTGAGGTAACTTGTCCAACTTGTCGTATACCTTTGGCTGTGATTATTTTTGGGGGCTTATAAACAGTTAAACACCCTAGAACAAAATAAATTAAAATTAAAATCAATACATTCATATTTTTAAGTAAAAAAACTTGACAAGTAGAAAAATTATATACAAACCTGTCTCGTCTAAATTATAAATACCTTGCGGTTAAAGATTATTGGTTTCTAGAACTTTTTTCAAATTTTGATAAAATATGGCAACATTATGACGGTTGAAGCTCGTGAATCGGCTTAAACTAGTTTGCTCTGGCGTTCTAAGGGAAAGATTATATCTCTTCAGAAAAGCCAGTATCCACTCTTTTCCGGCCATCATCTCTTTAGTCCAATTTTCTAAACCTTTTCTAATATTTTTTTGGTTTGCTGTAGCATAATCAAAGGCCAGTTTACGTGCTTCCTTTAGAGTTAAGCCGTAGTGCATCATTGATGATTGTTTAATATATTTGGCAAGGGCCTCTTCTTCGGCATTAGAGAAAACCTTCAGGTGTTAATCCTTAGGGCTAAAATTCATATTTTCAAATCCAATAGCATCGGCTTTAGCTTTAAATCTCACAACGTTGTTTTAGGTATTTGATACTCTCTTGAAGTTTTTCGAACTCCCAACCTATTTTCTACTACCTCTCGAACAGCGTTCTTCGAATTTTTTAGATCAAATGAACGATTTTCCGTTGTTCTTTTACGATTACGTGGCATTGTAACCTGTAAAATTAAATGATTTTGTTATAACACGTGCGAAAATGTTTGTGGGGTTAACTGGACCAGGACCAAGTAACCTGACCTATAAGTGATCCAGTCAACCCCACTGTAAAAAAAATGTTATTTAAATATTTTTCATGTTTATCATTTCGTAATAACTTATAATTTGCATAAACACGTATTCTACAATAGTTATTGTACTTACCTATTCAGCCGCTAATAAAATACAACTAAAACTGAATCCCAAAAATGTCGTCGCAAAAATACGTTAAAAGTAACTTTCCATCTTAAAAAACCACAATCGACTGCAGACGAAGACGAAACAACAATTAAAGGTAGACCGTACCAATTCTGCGCGGGGTTTCGGCACAGCTCGGAGATAATCGACAAACGTTTAACAGCACAATACAGTGCCGCGAAAAAATTGAAAATAGGGTGGTTTAGTTAACCCGACGGTCCAGTTAACAAGTCAACCAAACTGTCCCCTATATATATATATATATATATATATATATATATATATATATATATATATATATATATATATATATATATATATATATACTTAAATATATAGTAGTAGCTATAGTAGAAGGGGACAAAAAGTACTCTTTTTAGTTAACAAAGCTTTCGGAAAAAAATTTATTTGCATCATCATGGTGCTACAATAAGTAAAATTATTACCATTATTTAAACCATTTATAAAAAGATAGATACCAACAATTTGAGCAACTTATACCAATTATTGGTAACTTTAGATACTAGAAATCTATTAATAAATACAATTAATGATCAATAATATCAGTTTTATCATATAAGGGATATATAATACCTCTTCTACTTCTTAAAATAAGTTTTTTTGCCTCTTCTTTTTTAGAAAACCCAATGTTTCGAACATTTCGGAACTTTTTATTCGTCTCTATGAAGAGAAATTTTACCAGCTCACTAAATCATATAGCAAACTACTCCTACGTAAGAATCGTCTTCTTTGTGATTTGACATTCTTTAAAGCCTGCCGAGACCATAAAGTCATTCCCAAATTTCTTAAAATTAAATACGATATTTTTTCTTCTTCTATCTCCCAAATTCTTAGAAAGACCAATTTTGCGCTTCTCCGTGACGCGATTCATTCCACTAGACGAAAAATAGTGTCACAAACATCAGTATTTTTAATATCTGGTCATTTATTAATTCTTTGAAGGTACATTATATCTTATTGGATAGTTTCACCCGAATCAACACATAGATAGCCCCAAACACAACACAACAACGTTGAAACCCATTGCAGTCATTCATAACTTTTCTGATAATCCTATTTCGATCATTGCCACTCAAGCTTTAGCAAAAGGTTTCAATTACTCTGTTACTCCAAGTCACATTCCAATTTAGACAATTATCTCTCAAACTGAAAAAGGCCATCTCCAGTTTACCTTTCGAAGATGCTGAAATAATCAGACAAGACTTCTCTAGAGTTCTTAGCAACTGAAAGTCTTCTACTCTAACTATTAGGCAATTCGAGAAAAAAAAGCCCCAAAATAACTTCAGTCAAATCGAAATCAGTCAAATCGAAATCTAGTCATTCTTCCCGCCGAAAAAGACAATGCCACCGTCATCCTAAACATTTCTTATATTAATATACTCTCAAATCTCACTAATACTAAAGACTACAGACCAATTCATAATAATCCAACAACCTATCTTGAGAAAACAAAAAAGCCATTCTCAATAGAACCTCTTTTCTAGTTGACATAAAACAACCTCTAATTCCTCGTGGAAAGTCTTCCAGACCACCTCGAATATATGGCCTATCAAATATTCACAAACCCGATATTTCTCTACGTCCCATTGTCAGTGCACACCACAACTGCCCTACACGACTATTGGGCAATTACTAGGCCAAAACGCTATAACCTATCGCCGAAAATGCTTCATTATTCATCAAAAATTGTTTTCATTTCTTCAAACTTCTTAAAAAATACTGTATCTCACCGTCAGACATTGTTGTAAGTTTCAATATCGTTTCACTCTCCACAAACATTCTTATAGACGAAACTCTGAACTATCTGAAAACTAAATACAGTATTCAGCAAGACCACTTATCTCTCATTAAACATTGTATATTTAACACTTATTTCATCTTCCAAAATCAATTCTACAGACAAATAAATGGTGCCCCAATGGGCTTCCCACTATCTTTAGTAATTGCCAATATCTTTATGGAAGACTTCGAGACCTGAGCACTATCTACATCAATGCTCAAATCCACATGTTAGCTACGATATGCTAACGATATATTCGTCAATTCGCCCCATGGTAGGGTTACTTTGGTATCTTTTCAAATCCATCTGAATGGTATACATCCTAGTATCCAGTTCACGATGGAAGTGGAAACTGATTTATTCCTGCCGGTTCTCGACGTTATTATAAAAAAAAACTCTTTTTTTTATCACTCTGTTTATCAAACACCAGCCAATACCAATCGTTACTTGCATCCCAACTCTCATCATCCCTTCACAGAATAAGTCAGTCATTAATACGTTTGTTTGCAGCTCAATACGCCATTGCGATGATGCAAGTAAACCCGCTGAGCTCTCTAGTTTAAAACAAGCTCTCATCCAAAACGATTAACGAGAAAATCACATCAATTCAATAAAAGCGAAACTATGTTTTGTTGTAACTTAGGACCGACCAGTAAATAGTCGTTAAAAGACTTTTCTGAGACGCAATATACACAACTCGAATTTTATTTAAAACACTATCTGGTTTCACAACGCAATGATTTGGAATATAATACTTTCCCTTTTTCTTTTCGGCATTAGGGACTAACTGCATATGACCTATATCAAGATACTCCTGCATATGAAAAGAATATTATTTTTTCAAACTTGGTTGTCGAGATAAGCGCCGTTTCAATGATAGCAGTGTATTTAAAGCAATATCATAGCTATCTTGCAAACAAGGCGGCGATTCATGAAAAGGCAAAGACACAACATATTTACTTGAGACGTCCCGATTATGCGTTTCCTGATAAATATTTTTGCACAGAGCGTCTTCTTGTTCTGAAACTGGCTTTTGCGGTATGTTTTCCAGTTCCCAAAATTTCGATAACGAAGAATCTAGTGGGTCTTCAATATTTGAAAGACAAACAAGCGAAGTCGACGAAAGGTTAGGTGTGCTAGTAGGACCTAACAAAATATTTTTAAAAACGGTATTTAGAGCATCAGGTTAACCCGCTTTACCTTCAATTTTACCTTTTAAAAACACCTTCGAAAATATGCTACAACCAATTAACAAATCAATGGATTGACTACAGTTAAATTCGGGATCGGCTAACTTCAAATTTTTAATATAATTCCCGTCAATATGTCAATTTTGGTGCTCGGCAAATCCGAGCAAACCCGATCAGTAATAATAGCCTCTAAGTGAAACACCGGTGACTCCTTATTACGAGGTTGGTTAAAAAAAAAACTTATTTGACCGTGATTCAGTTTCGTTTGCATCGAATTGAGTCCGTTAACTTCAAATGAACAAGGAGTTTTAGGGCAGCCTAATCTACTGGCAGCTTTGCGACTAATAAACGAACTCATTGAACCCAAATCTAGAAGACATCTCAAGGGCTGTTTACACCCCTTACTATCAATCGCGTGAACTAAAACGGTACCGAGTAAAATTTTCTTTTTTGTTTCGTTTTTCTTCCCGACGAAAGTAGCAGCACAATGTTAATCAACGCGATTCAACCCGGAAGACCGTTATGTTTAATATTAATTCCTGTAATAGTATTAATCTTAGCTCCTCTAGGTTATATATATATATATATATATATATATATATATATATATATATATATATATATATATATCTTTTTCCTTAACTGGTCAACTGAGTACATTTCATTAACTCTATTACTTTTTAAACATTAAATCATAAAAAAACATTGAGAATTCAAGTACCTACTGTTTACTTTATTGTCACCGAATACAACCCTTTATACAGATTCTGAATTACATGTGGCCTATCTTTTAGAATAATACCCTGGCAAATGTAGTATATTTTACCAATATTTTGTAATTTGTTTAATGCATAGAACAATTTTAATTTTTGTTTTCAATACAGTTTTCAGCACTATATATATATATATATATATATATATATATATATATATATATATATATATATATATATATATATATATATATATATATATATAAGAAAAAAGAAGTACTTGTGACTCGTTTGGAAAAAATATATAAATGTTTTGGATGGGTTGGAGTTAATAAAAGGGGCTTTAACTATTTATTATCTGGAGCTTTCAATTGTGTTTACAACTATTATCAAGAGCTGCTAAAAAAGACAAAATATCTTACAAAGTTGAACTAGAAAGAAAAAAATTTTTGTTAACTCACCAAATAAAATTAGTTTGGTAAATAAAATTGCTGCTAATACATCTCAAAAATAAATAATACAAAAATGTCTTAATCTAATAAATGCTTTTCTGAAATTTTAGTATAATTTTAAGAACATTTTCTTAACACAAAAAAAATTGAATTTATAAAAAGTTAAAATAACGACCAATTACAAATAAGCCTCAATGTCATAAATGTCAACTTAAAATTTTTATTTTTGACAATTATATTGCCAAAAATAAATTTTGTTTAAAAATTCTTTTTTGTTTAGTATCAATAAAGAAGATTCATTCACCATTGATAGATGTCTGACAAAATGTAACAGATATATGGAAAATTAAATCAAAATGTAATATTTTACAAGTTTTATACATAAATTATAAAGAAATAATATAATTATAAATTTTGCTTGGATTTTTAATTTCTGTTTTTTTGTTTAAATTATTATCACTTTTACTAATACAAACTGGGGCACAATAACTTCCAGATAGCTCCAGCTGGCAGAGCAGGTACAAGGGTGTACCTAAGAACCAACCAAGATAACGAGAAGCTCAAGCAGAATTTTATTTCTACGAGTACGGCGTTCCACACGTGCACGAAAAAATCGGAGGTGTCAAAGAAGCTAGTGATGAAGGCAGCCCCCGGCATGGACCTGGATGAAGTAGAGTCCGAATTACGTAAGCAGGGAATAGTCGCAAAAGTGACAGAAATGAAAGCAAGACAGGATGGAAGAACTAGTAAATCCTATCTACTCCAAGTAGATAAGCAGCAGGATCTGAAGGAAGTAAAGAAAATCAACGGCCTCCAGAACATAAGAGTAAGATGGGATGCTTACTCAAAGCCTTCAAGAGCTACCCAGTGCTTCAACTGTCAAGAGTTCGGGCACTCGGCGAAGAACTGCTTTAAAGCTCCAAGGTGCATGAAATGTGCACTTGGTCATCAAACAAGGAACTGTCCACCACCTAAGGGAAAAGAAAACAAAGTCAGATGCTGCAGTTGCCAGGAGGAACATACTGCTAACTATTCAATGTGCAAGAAACACATTGAATACTTGGATCAACAAGCTGCAAGAAGGAACAGGAACCAGCCACAACGTAAAGCCACTCCACCGCCACCGCATTCATTAACCTTCAAGACGACAGTAAGCGGACTATCTTACGCTCAAACCACAAAGGGAACTCAACAGCCAACCTCCAAACCAGAAGGAGTCAAGAGCGCTTGGGCAGAAATCAACAAAATCGTCAATGTTGAGAAGATGATGACCATACTTCAGGACATGAAAAAGGAATTGCTCGCAGCTAAATGATTTGCAGAACATGCAATGATTTTCCTGAAATACGAAGAGATCTACAATGCCAATTAAGCATCTATGGATCCTGCAGTTCAACATAGCCTCACTGCGGCTAAGAATAAACGAACTTCGAGAGACGGTAATAAGACATAATCTAGATGTCATTTGCCTGTCTGAAACACGCTACATGATGGAGACTCAACTACCAAGGATCACAAATTATGACGGATACGAAAGGAGGGACGTGCCCAACGATAGAGGAGTGGCCATCTATGTTAAAAATAACATAGAATGGAACCAAGTAGTCATGGAAACAAACCACTTTGAAAACGTGGGAATCAAAGTAGGTAGTACTAATATCTTTTTTATTTACAGGAGCAGTCAGAAGAACTAGCCATCGAAGAATTAGATGCCATGCTTAACTCAGCACCAACCGTTGTCTTAGCAGAAGACTTCAACGACAAACATACATCATGGGGATGTGTGACGGACACAGCATCAGGAACAGCACTACTAAGGTACTGCGAAGACAGGGACAAGATGTTATTCGCATCAGACGAACCAACAAGAATCAGCCCCATGAGAGGACATAACAATTCAACGTTGGACTTATTCATCACAAAGGACGTCATTATAGAAGATGTTAGGGACAACTTCGAATGCAGTTCGGATCATAAACCAGTCACAGGAAGGCTGACATCAAGAAGCACAAACGCAAAGAAGCGATGACGCAAAAACAAGAAGAGAAGTCGACTACGAGTACAACAGGATCAAAAGAAGAAACGAACTCCAAATAGAAGAAGACCACACCAGCCCATACGAAGTAGCAAGGATCATCAGAAAACTGAAAGGAAGCAGAGCACCAGGACCAGAAGGAATCCATAACATCACCCTCAAGGAACTCCCAAAGAAGATCATAGTACAACTGTACTATATCTTCAAATACTGCTTGGAGAAAGGACACTTTTCGAACAACTGGAAACACGCGAAAATCATACCCCTTCTAAAACCGAAGAAGGGCGGAAGAAGACCAGAAAGCTATAGGACTATTTCTCTCCTAGAAACCATGGGAAAAATTCTGGAAAAGATCATCTACAAGAGACTGATGAAGCACACAGAAAGAAGAAGAATTATCCAAGAAGAACAATTCGGATTCAGAAAAGGAAAGAATTGCAAACTTCAATTAGCAAGAATCATCAGCGACACCAAAATAAAATTCAACAGGAACCAAAGGACAGGATTTGCCATACTGGACATAGAAAAAGCATATGACATGGTTTGGAAAAAGGCACTTATCTTTAAGATGGACAAAGCTAGACTTCCTAACTACCCAATCAACATCTGTGACACATATCTAACTAACAGAACATTTCAAGTTTCAGCTGACCAAAAGATGTCAACAATACAGGATATACACGAAGGAATGCCTCAGGGCAGCATCTTATCTCCAATTTTATATAACATTTTTGTTTCAGACCTACCAACAGATCCAAGAACTTCAACAGCTCTTTATGCAGACGATACAGCAGTGTATGCACCCGGAAAAGTCGAAGGAAGAATCATCAGAAATATGGAAAACCACTTAGAAAAAATCACGAGATACACGGAAAAATGGAAGATAAAAATCAACGCCTAAAAGACGCAGTTCATTTTTTTCAGCCAGGGTACGAGAGCACCACAAAACGAAATCAGAGTAGGAGGCAACAGGATCCAGGAAGAAGACTCAGTCAAATACCTAGGAGTCCACCTCGACAGAGGACTCAACTTCCAGGTGCATACACAAAAAACTAAGGTAAAAGCTAATGCAGCTAAAAGACTAATACTCCATTTCATTTTTAGGACCAGCCCGCTGTCCAAGGCCAAGAAAATTCAGTTGTACCAGGCCCACGTGAGATCGGTGATATTGTATGTAGTCCCAGTGTGGAGTTCCATCGCAGAGACACACTGGAGGAGATTAGAAGCTACCGAAACATCATGTTACAGGATCATCGACGGAACATCATGGAAAAACAGAGTAACGAATGCAACCATCAGAGAAAGGCTCCAGTACACACCACTGAGGGAGGTGGCCGAGAAAAGGACCAGATTCTTCTTTCACCAGGCTACAAGAAGACTCCAAAAGACTAGGGACATCCTCGAGAAAAACAGGATCCAGAGGATGCATAGAACCACGCACAAACTGATCGACCATCTGATCAGGGTCTAGCCGGATGGTTGCCGGAAAACAGCCAAGCAGGGAAGTAGGTACGATTCCGTAATTAGTACCTACAGAAAAAGACGAGGATAAAACCACCCAAAAAAGTCCAGGATGCCGAGAGGAGAAATAACCAAGAAGCTGGCGGTGCAAGTGCGAAACGCTGAAAAAAGAAGGCTAAAATGAATCAGATACCTGAATGCAATGTAAATTTTTATTAGGCAATACATGTTTTTATTTTTATTTTTATTTTTATTTTTATTTTTATTTTTATTTTTATTTTTATTTTTATTTTTATTTTTATTTTTATTTTTATTTTTATTTTTATTTTTTATTTTTTATATAATACAAACCATTTCCAAAAAAGTCCTTTTGTATTACTTTCACTACATAAAATTTTAATGTTATCAAAATCGATAATATGGTCTTTATCGATTACATGCTCTGCCAAAGCACAAGATGGTTTTTTTAATTCTGCAATCACATTTGTGAGAAATAATTCGATTTGAAAGATTTCTTTCGGTCTCACCAACATATTCAGCTTCACACTGAGTACAATTAATGCTGTATACTACATTGGTTATTTCAAATTTGTCTATAGGATATTTAATTTTGGAATATAAAGATAAAACAGTTTTGATGTTCTTTGTTGCTATTTTTATATTGTCAATAACCTTAAGTGTTGGTATTAATTTAGATGTTAATGATGGTATAAAAGATAGTGAATGATAATATATGTTCTGATTGTTAGATACAATGTTTTGAGATTTAGCAAAAAATGGTGTTAAGTTATTTATATTAAAAATATTAGAAAAAAGCATCCTATGTAGCATATCTGGAGGATAAGAGTTATATCAGTAGATAAAACTAAATACCCTATAGACAAATTTGAAATAACGAATGTAGTTTACAGCATTAGTTGTACTCAGTGTGAAGCTGAATATGTTGGTGAGACCGGAAGAAATCTTTCAAACCAAATTATTTCTCATAAAAGTGATTGCAGAATAAAACAACCATCTTGTGCTTGGGCAGAGCATTTGATCAATAAAGACCAATCAAGATTTTGATAACATTAAAATTTTATTTGGTGAAAGTAATGAATTCAAAAGGACTTTTTTGGAAATGGTTTGTATTAGCAAAAGTGATAATAATTTAAACAAAAGATCAGAAATTCAAAATCTAAGCAAAATTTATAATTATATTATTTCTTTATAATTTATGTATGAAACTTGTAAAATATCACATTTTGATTTAATTTTTCATATATCTGTTGCATTTTTTCAGACGTCTATTAATGGTGAATAAATCTTTTTCTTTTTTGTTACTAAACAAAAAATAATTTTTAAACAAAATTTTATTTTTGGCAATATAATTGTTAAAAATAAAAATTTTAAGTTGGCATTTACGACATTGAGTCTTATTTCTAATCGGTCGCTATTTTAACTAATTTATAAATTCAATTTTTTTTGTGTTAAGAAAATATTTTCAAAATTATAGTAAAATTTCAGAGAAACATTTATTAGTTAAGGACATTTTTGTATTAATTCTTTTTGAGATGTATTAGCAGCATTTTTATTCACCAAACTAATTCTATTTGGTGAGTTAACAACAACAACCCGAATAGCTAGGTAAAAGTAATAAATATACCAGACATATGGTATTAGTCACTGCGACATACCAGTGTTAAAACAAGTCGCGCGTATTACCACAGTGATAGAAAATCTGTAGTCGGAAGCGGTTCCGTGTCATTGTAAAACATTTTAGTTTAGTTGAACAAGCGGTGTGAAGTTTCGAGTGTTCTGTGCATACCTACTAACTTATTTTACATTGAGTGATTTCGAGTTCTTCTCTTCTTATGAAGACTTCTCACAAAACACCTGAAGAATTTCAACGGTTATTACGGTTTGATATTGTAAAAATGTTGAGAAACTCGTTGTGCCAGTAAAAAACGACAGAGATCCTATTGTTTATTAAGTATTTATGGAGGAAACTTTCGATATCATTCACGAGACCCATATTTTAATTGGACATGGGGGCCGCAACAGAATGATGAAAGAACTTAAGACGAAATATAAGAACATTACTGTGGAATTTATCAAGGTTTACTGAAATCTTTGTGTACCGTGTCAAAATAAAATGAGTATAAAAAAAGGACTCAACTTTAAGTAGTAGTAGTAGTAGAAGTAGTAGTAGTCAAGCCAACTTTAAGTAGTGCATTTAATTCAAAATGTCAAGTCGATCTTACTGATATGCAGTCACAAGCGGATGGTGACTATAAATTTATTATGGTCTATCAAGACCATCTTACCAAATTTGTAAAGCTCAAAGCAATAAAAACCAAGCGTGCCGAAGAAGTTGCGTACCATTTGTTGGAAGTGTTTACCATATTGGGAACTCCACACATTTTACACAGTGATAATGGTTGAAAATTCGCAAATAAGATTATTGAAGAAGTCTGCAGTATGTAAGACGAACTGAAAATTGTCCACGGAAAACCCAGACATAGCCAGTCGCAAGGTTCGGTAGAGAGAGCGAACCGAGATATCGAAAAAATGTTGGTCACATGGCTGCAAACAAACAAAACGAGTCAGTGATCGGAAGGCATAAAGTTCATCCAATTTATGAAAAACAGAGCTTATCATTCCGGCATTAGCTGTAGTCCATACGAAGCACTATTCGGTTGTAAGGCTAAAGTAGGATTAAAAACATCCTTACCTGCTAGTACTTTAACTGAAATTAGAAGCGAAGAAGATTTAGAAGCAATACTAGCAGATAAGTTCAATGATGCTGATGATGGAGCAAAGCACATTGGTAATTTGGTAACGTACCACAAAAAAAAACGATACAGTCACAACACAAAAACCATTGGAAATGATTAATATGACAATGCTGAGAAAAATTGGAGGATATATCGTGAAAAAGCAAACACGGTAGAAAAAAATTAATAATGAAAAAATAGAAAAAAATATAAAAATAATGTTAACCATTTTTCAATCCCATAAAAAATCACTGAAATATTCCACAATCTTTCACATGTACTAGACACCATGAATATTTTGACTTCTAAACTATAATGTTATTTAAACGGTCTGTACGTTGCATAATTTACTGGATTTTTCACATTTGTTGAGCTTTTGTTAACAACTTGTATACTGTCGTTTTATTTTGGTCGTCTATCAAATTAAAATATATATTATCAAATTAATTTTAATCTATTCAGGTTAGCCGTTACGTTTGAGTGTTTTTGGAAATCCAATAGTACCTAAGAGGTATTTTTAGTAAAGGAAAACTTAAAATAATTAAATTGTTTTTAGTGAGGTTAAGTTACATAGTTTTAAAGCAAGTCCGTTCAGTTATTTTATTACACTCGCTTACTCTCCGTAATTAATAATAAGATTTAAAAAATCATTATTAGTAAATACTAATATTGAAATAATTAACTGTTATGTTTTACCTTAAAAAAATAAAGTATCTCAAATGAATTGGCTTAAAAAAATATAGCCGAAAAGGTAATAAAATACACGTTCTAGTAAATACCTAAGTGAAATTAAAACACCCTGTACATAATATCAATAAGTTGGACGTGGAATTATCAGACATGCGCTTGTTTATGGGTTATAATTTCATGTCAGTAGCCTCGTTATTAATAAATATTATCCTGCCAGTCCTCTCGTATGCCTCTGCTGCGTGGGGACACACCTGTAAAATAAACAGGAAGAAAATACAAACAGCGCAAAATCAACTAATAAGAGATGCCCTGAACCTACCGAGATATGTACCTCTGAGAAATTTATACAGAGACTCAGGACAAACAAGAATCCTACACACAATGGACAAAAAGGCATACGAACTTTTCAACGGACTAAACAACCACCCAAGTAGCATGTTAAGAGAGCTGACTAACTACAACGCAAACACCAGGACGGTACACAGAAGACCTAAACAGCAAATAGCCGGATATAGGGTCCCAAACGAATAAATGAAGAATGAGATGGTCGCAAAGACGCTAAACAAAAAGAATGCAGTCATCAGAAAAACAACCACCCAAAAAAATCATTCTATTTTAGGACTCTGGCGAGAGGATACAGGTGCCAAGGCACTTAGATAAGGACACTATACACCGGGGTGTGTGGAGGCCGTATACACAAAAAAAATCGGTTGTTTTTCTCTTAAATTCAGCAATTATAGATTAAATTTATCACTAAACGTTTTAGCGTAACTTCATCTTAATTTTTCCATATAGAAGGCCCATCAGGCCTTCTATATACCGCTGATGCGGATAGGCCCTTAAGGCGGATCGTGTGATACTGATCCTCTCGCGGTCTCGCGACACCCGAGCACTGAGGTCATGTGCGGCAAGCATGGGCTTAGTGGCCGGACACACATCGGACACCCAGCCGGCGAGGAGAACAAAATTTACTTTTGCCAAATCGGCGGCTGAGTGATCGAGCACACACTCTTTCCGAACATAAAGTCGACAGCCCAGGCTGTCGACTTCATGGACGGAACACACGCTATTTTTTTCTTTTGTTTTAGGGACTCAAGTCCCGAAGTGCAGTTAGAGTAAAATCTATAGAGTCAGTAAAGTAAATAGGGAGAAAAGCCTAGATGTGGCTACCCCTACAGTCAGGTGGCATAACCACAATAACTAAAAACGGGAGGTGTCTCATTACCCAAGGCACCTCTAGTAACTTTCAGATCATAAGCCTCCTCACGTATGTCACACGATGAGGAGGGGTGGTGGAAAAACCTGGGGGTCAGATAGGTACCACTTCGACTAGCGAAGTGTGACCGGTTTGATCTTCGGACATGTGGATCCCATACTTAGTTTGGTATACACATGTTCCTAGGGGTTGGGTTGATCGCTTAGCGTGATTGTGTGTGTGTGTGTTATTAATAAATATATAGTTATTCAACGTGGAATGGCATTTTTTCAAAAAACAAAAAAACAAATATCTCGAAAATACATATTTCATTTTTGCTGTAGGACATTGTGCACAAATTTTGCCTATAGTTTCATGCAGAATTCGAAATATATTTCATATATAAATCTTTATAATTTATATATAAAACTTGTAAAATATCACATTTTGATTTCATTTTCCATATATCTGTTACATTTTTTCAGACATCTATCAATGGTGAATAAATCTTCTTCTTTTTTGTTACTAAACAAAAAAGAATTTTTAAACAAAAATTTTATTTTTGACAATGTAATTGTCAAAAATAAAAATTTTAAGTTGGCATTTATGACATTGAGGCTTATTTGTAATTGGTCGTTATTTTAATTTATTTATAAATTCAATTTTTTTTGTGTTGAGAAAATGTTTTCAAAATTATACTAAAATTTCAGAGAAGCATTTATTAGATTAAGACATTTTTGTATTATTTATTTTTGAGATGTATTAGCAGCAATTTTATTTACCAAACTAATTTTATTTGGTGAGTTAACAAAAATTTTTTTCTTTCTAGTTCAACTTTGTAAGATATTTTGTCTTTTTTAGCAGCTCTTGATAATAATTGTAAACACAATTGAAAGCTCGAGATAATAAATAGTTAACCAATAGCCCCTTTTATTATTATATTATATATATTATATATATAAACGGGCAACGGGCCATAGAAAACTTATTGGGGAATTCTAAACTTTTGAATTCTTGCTTTCCTAGTTATTTTATATCAAAAGTGATGAGATTCTTTGTAGAGGGCTAAAACTTTATTGAAAACAAAAATTAAAATTGTTCTACGCATTAACAAATTACAAAATTTTGGTAAAATATACTACATTTGCCAGGGTATTATTCTAAAAGATAGGCCACATAAAAAGTAATATAGTTAATGAAATGTACTCAGTTGACCAGTTGAGGAGAAAGATATATATATATATATATATATATATATATATATATATATATATATATATATATATATATATATATATATATATATATATATATATATATATTAACCTAGAGCTAAGATTAATACTATTACAGAAATTAATATTAAACATAACGGTCTTCCGGGTTGAACCGCGTCGATTAACATTGTGCTGCTAGTTTTTTAGTTCACGCGATTGATAGTAAGGGGTGTAAACAGCCCTTGAGATGACTTCTAGATTCGGGTTCAATGAGTTCGTTTATTAGTCGCAAAGCTGTCAGTAGATTAGGCTGGCCTAAAACTCCTTGTTCATTTGAAGTTAACGGACTCAATTCGACGCAAACGAAACTGAATCACGCTCAAATAAGTTTTTTTTATTCAACCTCGTCATCAGGAGTCACCGGTGTTTCACTTGGGAGCTATTATTACGGATCGGGTTTGCTCGGATTTGCCGAGCACCAAAATTGACATATCGACGGAAATTATATTAAAAATTTGAAGTTAGCCGATCCCGAATTTAACTGTAGTCAATTCATTGATTTTTTAATTGGTTGTAGCATATTTTCGAAGTTGTTGTTAGAAGGTAAAATTGAAGGTAAAGCGGGACAACCTGATGCCCTAAATAACGTTTTTAGATATATTTTGTTAGGACCTACTAGCACACCTAACCTTTCGTCGACTTCGCTTGTTTGTCTTTCAAATATTGAAGACCCACTAGATTCTTCGTTATCGAAATTTTGGGAACTGGAAAACATACCGGAAAAGCCAGTTTCAGAACAAGAAGACGCTCTGTGCAAAAACATTTATCAAGAAACGCATAATCGGGATGTCTCGAGTAAATATGTTGTGTCTTTGCCTTTTCGTGAATCACCGCCTTGTTTACAAGATAGCTATGATATTGCTTTAAATTGACTGCTATCATTAGAACGGCGCTTATCTCGGCAACCAAGTTTGAAAAAAGAATATTCTTTTCATATGCAGGAGTATCTTGATTTAGGTCATATGCAGTTAGTCCCTAATGCCGAAAAGAAAAAGGGAAAGTATTATATTCCACATCATTGCGTTGTGAAACCAGATAGTATTTCAAATAAAATTCGAGTTGTGTATAATGCGTCTCAGAAAAGTCCCAGTCGTGGCAAATCTTTGAACGACTATTTACTGGTCGGTCCTAAGTTACAACAAAACATAGTCTCGCTTCTATTGAATTGATGTGATTTTCTCAGTAATAGTTTTGGATGAGGGCTTGTTTTAAACTAGAGATCTCTGCGGGTCTACTTGCATCATCGCAATGGGGTATTGAGCTGGAAACAAACGTATTAATGACTGACTTATTCTGTGAAGGGATGATGAGAGTTGGGATGTTTTTGATAAACAGAGTGATGAAAACCTTGGAATTAGTTTTTCTTTATAATAACGTCGAGAACCGGCAGGAATAAATCAGTTTCCACTTCCATCGTGAACTGGATACTAGGATGTATACCATTCAGATGGATTTGAAAAGATACCAAAGCAACCCTGCCATGGGGCCAATTGACGAATATATCGTTAACATATCGTAGCTAGCATGTGAGTTTGAGCATTAATGTGGATAGTGCTCAGGTCTCGAAGTCTTCCATAAAGATATTGGCAATTTCTGAAGATAGTGGGAAGCCCATTGGGGCACCATTTATTTGTCTGTAGAATTGATTTTGGAAGATGAAATAAGTGTTGAATATACAATGTTTAAGGAGAGATAAGTGGTCTTGCTGAATACTGTATTTAGTTTTCAGATCGTTTAGAGTTTCGTCTATAAGAATATTTGTAGAGAGTGAAACGATATCGAAACAACAATGTCTGACGGTGAGATACGGTATTTTTTAAGAAGTTTGAAGAAATGAAAAAAATTGTTGATGACGAATGAAGCATTTTCGGCGATAGGTTATAGCGTTTTGGCGTTTTGAATTTTGGATAGGCCATATATTGGAGGCGTTCTGGAAGACTTTTCACGAGGAATTAGAGGTTGTTTTATGTCAACTAAAAGAGAGGTTCTATTGATAATGGCTTTTTTGTTTTCTCAAGATAGGTTGTTGGATTATTATGAATTGGTCTGTAGTCTTTAGTATTAATGAGATTTGAGAGTATATTAATATAAGAAATGTTTAGGATGACGGTGGCATTGTCTTTATCGGCGGGAATAATGACTAGATTTCGATTTGACTGAAGTTATTTTAGGGCTTTTTTTCTCGAATTGGCTAATAGTCAGAGTAGAAGACTTTCAGTTGCTAAGAAATCTAGAGAAGTCTTGTCTGATTATTTCAGCATCTTCGGAAGGTAAACTGAAAATGGCTTCTTCAGTTTGAGAGATAATTTTCTCAATTGGAATGTGACTTGGAGTAACAGAGTAATGGAAACCTTTTGCTAAAGCTTGAGTGGCAATGATCGAAATAGGATTATCAGAAAAGTTATGAATGACTGCAATGAGTTTCAACGTTGTTGTGTTGTATTTGGGGCTATCTATGTGTTGATTCGGTTGAAACTATCCAATAAGATATAACTATCAAATATAATGTACCTTCAAAAAATAAATAAATGACCAGATATTAAAACTAGTTTTCGTCTAGTGGAATGAATCGCTTCACGGAGAAGCGCAAAATTGGTCTTTCTAAGAATTTGGGAGATAGAAGAAGAAAAAGTATGGTATTTAATTTTAAGAAATTTGGGAATGACTTTATGGTCTCGGCAGGCTTTCACAAAGAAGACGATTCTTACGTAGGAGTAGTTTGCTATATGATTTAGTGAGCTGGTAAAATTTCTCTTCATAGAGACGAATAAAAAGTTCCGAAATGTTCGAAACATTGGGTTTTCTAAAAACGAAGAGGCAAAAAAAGTTATTTTAAGAAGTAGAAGAGGTATTATATATCACTTATATGATAAAACTGATATTATTGGCGATGAATTGTCTTTATTAATAGATTTCTAGTATCTAAAGTTAGCAATAATGGGTATAAGTTGCTCAAATTGTTGGTATCTATCTTTTTATAAATGGTTTAATTAATGGTAATAATTTTACTTATTGTAGCACCATGATGATGCAAATAAAAATTTTTGCGAAAGCTTTGTTAACTAAAAAGATTACTTTTTGTTCCCCTCTATTATAGCTATATATATATATATATATATATATATATATATATATATATATATATATATATATATATATATATATATATATATATATATATATATATATATATATAAACAGGTTATAGACCACCGTATTTTCAATTTTTTCACGGCACTGTATTGTGCTGTTAAACGTTTGTCGATTATCTCCGAGCTGTTCCGAAACCCCGCGTAGAATTGGTACGCTCTAAGGCTCTATCTTTAATTGTTGTTTCGTCTGCTCGTCTGCAGTCGATTGTGGTTTTTTAAGGTGGAAAGTTACTTTTAACGTATTTTTGCGACGACATTTTTGGGATTCAGTTTTAGTTGTATTTTATTAGCGGCTGAATAGGTAAGTACAATAACTATTGTAGAATACGTGTTTATGCAAATTATAAGTTATTACGAAATGAAAAATATTTAAATAACATTTTTTTTAAAGTGGGGCTGACTGGACCACTTATAGGTCAGGTTACTTGGTCCTGGTCCAGTTAACCCCACAAACATTTTCGCACGTGTTATAACAAAATCATTTAATTTTACAGGTTACAAAGCCACGTAATCGTAAAAGAACAACGGAAAATCGTTCATTTGATCCAAAAAATTTGAAGAACGCTGTTCGAGAGAAAGTAAAAAATTAGGTTAAGAGAGTATCAAATATCTAAAACAACGTTGTTGAGATTTAGAGCTAAAGCCGATGCTATTGGATTTGAAAATATGAATTTTAGCCCTACGAATTAACACCTGAAGGTTTTCTCTAATGCCGAAGAATAGGCCCTTGCCAAATATATTAAACAATCAATGATGCACTACGGCTTAACTCTAAAGGAAGCACGTAAACTGGCCTTTGATTATGCTACAGCAAACCAAAAACATATTAGAAAAGGTTAAGAAAATTGGACTAAAGAGATGATGGCCGGAAAAGAGTGGATACTGGCTTTTCTGAAGAGATATAATCTTTCCCTTAGAACGCCAGAGCAAACTAGTTTAAGCCGAGTCACGAGCTTCAACCGTCATAATGTTGCCATATTTTATCAAAATTTGAAAAAAGTTCTAGAAACCAACAATCTTTAACCGCAAGATATTTATAATTTAGACGAGACAGGTTTGTATATAATTTTTCTACTTGTCAAGTTTTTTTACTTAAAAATATGAATGTATTTATTTTGATTTTAATTTATTTTGTTCTAGGGTGTTTAACTGTTTATAAGCCCCCAAAAATAATCACAGCCAAAGGTATACGACAAGTTGGACAAGTTACCTCAGCAGAAAGAGAAACTTTAGTCACCTTTTATGCTATAGTAGGCTGTACAGGAAGAGTTATTCCCCCTTATCTAATTTTCCCAAGAAAAAAATTTCAAGAATCATATGTTGAAAAACGCACCTATTGGAACTAAAGGAAATGCCAAATCGTCGGGATGGATGCAGGGAGAACTATTTTTAGATGTTTTAAAGCATTTTGTCACTTGTGAAAGACCAACCCCTGAAAGGCCCACATTAATTTTGCTCGATAATCACGAGAGCCATTTAAATTTAACGGCTCTGGATTATGCTGAGAAAAGTGGAATTATCCTCTTAACATTCCCACTCCACTGTAGTCACAAGCTACAGCCGTTAGATTTATCAGTATTTGGTCTTTTTAAAAAATATTATTATGATGCTAGTAATAGGTGGATGACAAATCACCCCGGCAATGTAATTACTATATACGACATTGCCGAGCTTGTAGGTGATGCCTATCCAAAGGCTTTTACATTTCTAAATATTAACAGTGGTTTCGTAAAGGCGGGGATATGCCCTTTTAATGATGATATATTCACAGACGCTGATTTTCTACCGTCATTCGTTACAGACCGATGCTTAGAACCATTGGAAAGCTCTATTTTAATGAATGACATATGTATCGGCAACTTTTCCAATGTCTAAAGACAACGAACGATCTTATTCAAATGCCAATATGTCCAAAGAGATAGGCCAGTCTCATGAAGGTTCAGACGTTCAAATGGATCAAGATAACGATTTAAATAAATTTTTAAATAGCCAGCAGTGATGTTCGAAATATCCCAATAGAGTGACCAAAATATAGCAGGTTTGCCCCAGTAATAAAACTGGCGAAGAAAAACAAATTGTTCTTCCAGAAACTGTTGGGTCATTTGTAAAAGCAGCTCCTAGAAAATCTAATAAAAACAGAAGAAAGGTTAAATCTATGATATTAACTAGTACTCCTGTAAAATCTGAACTTGAAGAGAGGTTCGAAGCACGACAAAATAAAATTAGAAAAAAAAACGTCCGCACAAAAAAGGTTACCCGTAAAGTTCTTCAATTCTCCTCATCTAAATCAGAGGAAGAACCGCCATATGAAGATTCTTCTGATTGCTCTGATAAAATTGAGTCTGAAGAAGCTACGACTTATAAACCGCCCAACGAATATGACGTAGGCAATTGGGCAGGACAACTGGGCCTTAGGCTTAGCAGATTTTATTGGTTACTAGGTAAATAATCACAACTATCTTTACACAATAAGATATTAGTGTATAAATCAGTCATGAAACCAGTATGGAGTTATGGGATTCCGCTGTGGCGATCAGCGTCCAGGTCTAATGTAGATAGCTTAAAGAAGTTACAAGTCCTACGCGTCATTAAAAACACACCACGGTACAATTTACAAATATTTTTTAATAAATTAAAATATAACAGGAAATTGTCATAGAACAACTTCTTGCAAGTTATTTGTAAAATAACTGCACAATTTACTTATTGTAATATTAATACAGATTGAAAATAAATAGGTTAAAAAAGTAATTATGTGATATACCGAATTAAGAAACGACCAAAAGGAAAACGAAAAGTCGCACTCAAAAATTGCGAGTTTCAGAGTTTATTGAGGGGGGTTTTGAAAATAAAAAGATAAACAGTGTCGCAATGATTGATTAACAGTTACTTACGATCCCGTGAACCACAAAAAACTGCTAGGCAAAATATATAATACACTAAAAGACCTGAACCAAATGAAGGTCGTAGAGTCCACACTGCAGAATAGGAGATTTTACGGTATGCTTCATGGTAAGAAGAGCAGATACAGAGATAAAAAAATAGCATGTTCCGTCTCTGTTCATTATACATACAAACGACTGGCAAATAACAGAAAGCGCAAGACACTTTTTTTATATTGCTAACCCGGTACATTGCGGTAAAATTAAAGAATTTCAATATTTTAGCTACCTTAAACCGAATGCCTCAAAAACATAGGTAAGCGTCTTCCATCTAAATACAAGAAATGCGAGGTGGCAACTACAAGTCACACGAGAGGAAAAAGTACTACACTGACAAACCTAAATACCTTGCAGTTACGTTGGATAGATCTTTTAACATTTAAATACCATCACTGTTATAAAGCTAGACAAAAAGTATACAAGAAATGCCCTACTAAGAAAATATCTATCTGAAAATAGTTGGAATGCAATATCTGACACAATGAGAATACCAGCATAGACAACGTGTTTTTCAACAGGAGAGAATGACTACTCAGTCTAAAATCGATCAGCCTATGCAAAAAAAGTTGATGTAGACTTTAATGAGACGTGTATAATAGTAATCGGATATATGAAGCCTGCACCACTCAACCTTTTGTAGAAGGCAGTAGATTTACCACCACCTAAAGAACTAAAGGAAGTTCTTTTTAATTTGCAAGTTCTAATACAGAGAGCCAGGGATGTCAACTGCAATGTGTATGCATGTTTCATTGATTTTAAGAAAGCATTTGATAAAGTCCCACATGGAAAACTAATCGATATCCTTAACACATCAAAACTGATCTCAAACTTATATCTCCAACAAAAAGCAACAGTACAATTAGAAAATGAACTGTCTGAGATCTTAACAGTCGAAAAAGGAGTTAGTTGCATATTTTTACCAGCAATATTTAACATATACTCTAAAAACATCTTTAGAGAGGCCTTGGATGAATCAGAAGATGGGATTGCTGTAAATGGCCAACTTATAAACAATATTATATATGCAGACGATTCAGTGTTGCTGGCAGATAGTGCGCAGGGGCTCCGAAGGATGACTGATAACGTTGTAGAAGCCTGTAACACATTCGGCCTAAAACTAAATTGGAAGAAGACAAAAATAATGATCATTAGTAAGAACACTAACATAAACGCCCAAATTATAATAGGCGATACACCGTTAGGAAAAATGGAAAAAATATGCTATTTTGGCTGTAATATTAAGGATAGTTGGGATCACAGCTACGAAATAAAAACTCGTATTGAAAAATCCAGAAGCTCTTTTAACAGCCCTAAGAAGATTATCTGCAACTAATCTTTAAGTATCAAAATATGCATAAGAATTCTTAGATGTTACTTCTTTAGTGTCCTCCTTTACGGAGTAGAAAGCTGGAGCCTTACAGAAGATGCCATAAAACGATTAGAGGCATTTGAAAGTGCTACCGAGGTATGTTGAGGGTATCATATATACAATACACAAGTAACATAACTGTTCTCCAAAGGCTAAGAAACGACAAAGAAATTAAGAAATTATTAACACCATAAAAAACAGAAAATTTGATTATTTCGGTTACATCCTGCGTAATGATAAATACCGACTTCTACAGTTCATTCTACAAGGCAAGATTGAGGGTAAGAGAGGCCCTGGACGTAGACGTATATGCTGGCTGACCAATCTTAGGAAGTAGACTGTTCTAACGTCAACTGATATATTTCGAGCTGCTGTGAATAGAATAAAATGGGTCAATGTGGTCGCCAACATTTCTAGAGGATAGGCACATTTAGAAGAAGAAGAAGAACAAGAAAGAACATAATAGATCTGCTGAATATGAAGAGCAATTTGAACAAACTTTCAGTAAAGAACGCTCACTGTTGAATACGGAACCCAACCGTTCGAGGCTGAAATCCAGGAAAAACTTCCTGCGTTGTATATAAGTCGATCCTCCAGAAAACTACTCACCATTTCAAATAAAGAGGCCGTCCGATATTAGTCTTGACTGGGTAACATTAAATCGTATTACAATTGCTTATCATTAGCTTAAAGATCGAGAGAATCAAGAAGCTGCAAAATACTAATTAATATTATGCCCAAGATGTTTCTCATCATGTACCGTCAACGACCTGTGGTTGGTTAGCGATGTAGAATCGACATGGCTCGTTATTGAGCAGAGAATTTCAAGTAGATTAAAATTATTACAAAAATCAGATAATTGCATATAATGAGACATAGTAGATAGAGGCTTAAGAATATACGATACTGGAGAGGTTTCGGGTCAAACGATTTTTCAAAGAGAAAAATTTGTCAACATACATTCGATACCAGAAGGTCTTGAGGAAGAATGTACCATAGAACTGATTTATATTCAGATTAAAGTGCCATTAAAATACCTCCTGCAATAATTTCTGATATTACGTAATATTAAATTAAACGTTGGGATTTTGCAGATGAGTATTAATCATGTCAAAAGCCATATGTACAACAAAAAAGTAAGTACAGTTCATAAAACGCTTCATAAATAATGCAAATTCTATTTTTATTTACGTTTACTATTGCGTTCAATTTCAACGTTGACACGCCATATCAAACTCAGAAATGTTTGAGAATGAATAATATAGGCATTTGGAAGTAAGATAGTAATTTTTAATGGCAAAGTTACGTTACATTTTATTTAAATAAACTAATAGCTTATCAATATTTTTAATTTCTACAGACGTAGCGTACTTAACATACTAATTACTTCCTAAGTAGTTAAATTTTGGCGACCGTGACATTAGTCGAGGCGTCCATAATTATTTGGATGTTAGACAAAAATACCGTATAACTTTAAATTAATTAAATACTTGTTTTTGATACATTATGAAACTCTTTTGTTAACATAATTCATTGTTAGATAATGAGAAAAATGAGGTATTTTGTTGTTTTGGCGAATTACGCTTTCTTTGGCGATTTATATCGACAAGAACATAGTTCAATGTTAAGGGTCGAAGTTCAAAGTGAAGGCACTAAAATCTAATGATACCTGAATGTTTGCAAAAATTCGTAAAAAATTAAATACAAAAAATGTATAAGCCTCAAACTTAGCTCTTCTTAGGTTTATATCATACTCACTGTATTCTATCGACTAAGGTGCAGCCTCCCCTACATAATCGTTCTTGACATGATTGACATGATTAATACTCAACTGCAAAATCCCAACGTTTAATTTAATATTACGTAATATCAGAAATGATTGCTGAAGGTATTTTAATGGCACTTTAATCTGAATATAAATCAGTTCTATGGTACCTTCTTCCTCAAGACCTTCTTGAACCAAATGTATGTTGACAAATTTTTCTCTTTGAAAAATCGTTTGACCCGAAACCTCTATAGTATCGTATATTCTTAAGCCTCTATCTACTATGTCTCATTATATGCAATTATCTGATTTTTGTAATAATTTTAATCTACTTGAAATTCTCTGCTCAGTAACGAGCCATGTTGATTCTACATCGCTAACCAACCACAGGTCGTTGACGGTACATGATGAGAAACATCTTGGGCATAATATTAATTAGTATTTTGCAGCTTCTTCTTTATTTTCTCGATCTTTAAGCTATTGATAAGCAATTGTAATACGATTTAATGTTACCCAGTTCTTCCAGTCAAGACTAATATCGGACGTCCTCTTTATTTGAAATGGTGAGTAGTTTTCTGGTGGATCGACTTATATACAACGCAGGAAGTTTTTCCTGGATTTCAGCCTCGAACGGTTGGGTTCTGTATTCAGGGTTGGGTTATTCAGCAGATCTCTTAAGTTCTTTCTTGTTCTTCTTCTTCTTCTAAATGTGCATATCTCTAGAAATGTTGGCGACCACATTGACCCATCTTATTCTATTCACAGTAGCTCGAAATATATCAGTTGACGTTAGAACAGTCCACTTCCTAAGATTGGCCAGCCAGGATATACATCTACGTCCAGGGCCTCTCTTACCCTCAATCTTGCCTTGTAGAATCAACTGTAGAAGTCGGTATTTATCATTACGCAGGATTTGGCCGAAATAAGCAAATTTTCTGTTCTTTATGGTGTTAATAATTTCTTTGTCTTTTCTTAGCTTTTGGAGAATATTTATGTTACTTGTGTATTGAATATATGTGACCCTCAATATACGTCGGTAGCACCACATTTCAAATGCCTCTAATCAATCAAGGCTCCAGCTTTCTACTCCGTAAGGGAGGACACTAAAGACGTAACATCTAAGAATTCTTATGCGTATATTGATACTTAAAAATAAGTTGCAGAGAATCTTCCTAAGGCTGTTAAAAGAGCTTCTGGCTTTTTTAATACAAGTTTTTATTTCTTATCTGTGATCCCAAGTATCCTTAATATTACAGCCCAAATAGCATATTTTTTTCCATTTTTCCGAACGGTGTATCGCCTATTATAATTTGGGCGTTTATGTTAGTGTTCTTACTAATGATCATTATTTTTGTCTTCTTCCAATTTAGTTTTAGGCCGAATATGTTACAGGCTTCTACAACGTTATCAGTCATCCTTCGGAGCTCCTGCGCACTATCTGCCAGCAACACTGTATCGTCTGCATATCTAATTTTGTTTATAAGTTGGCCATTTACAGCAATCCCATCTTCTGATTCATCCAAGGCCTCTCTAAAGATGTTTTTAGAGTATATGTTAAATATTGCCGTTGACAATATGCAACTAACTCCTTTTTCGACTATTAAGATCTCAGACAGTTCATTTTCTAATCGTACTGTTGCTTTTTGTTGGAGATATAAGTTTGAGATCAGTTTTGATGTGTTAAGGATATCGATTAGTTTCCCATGTGAGACTTTATCAAATGCCTTCTCAAAATCAATTAAACATGCATACACATCGCAGTTGACATCCCTGGCTCTCTGTATTAGAACTTGCAAACTAAAAAGAGCTTCCCTTAGTTCTTTAGGTGATAGGAAACCTACTGCCTTCTACAAAAGGTTGAGTGATGCAGGCTTCATACATCCGATTACTATTATACATGTCTCATTGAAGTCTATATCAACTTTTCTTGCATAGGCTGATCGATTCTAGACTGAGTAGTCATTCTCTCCCATTGAAAAACACATTGTCTATGCTGGTATTCTCATTGTGTCAGAGATTGCGCTCCAACTATTTTAAGATAGATATTTTCTTAGTAGGGCATTTCTTGTAAACTTTTTGTCTAGCTTTATAACAGTGATGGTATTTAAATGTTAAAAGATCTATCCAACATAACTGCAAGGTATTTAAGTTTGTCAGTGTAGGCCTTTTTCCTCTCATGTGAGTTGTAGTTGCCACCTCGCATTTCTTGTATGTAGATGGAAGACGCTTACCTGTGTTTTTGAGACATTCGGTTTTAGGTAGTTAAGATATTGAAGTTCTTCGATTTTACCGCAATGTACCAGGTAAGCAGTATAAAAAAAGTGTCTTGCGCTTTCTGTTATTTGCCGGTCATTTGTATGTATATTGAACAGAGATGGAACATGCTATTTTTTATCTCTTTATCTGCTCTTCTTACCATGTAGCATACCGTAAAATCTCCTATTCTGCAGTGTGGACTCTACGACCTTCATTTGGTACAGGTCTTTTAGTGTATTATATATTTTACCTAGCAGTTTTTTGTGGTTCACGAGATCGTAAGTAACTGTTAATCAATCATTGCGACATTGTTTATCTTTCTATTTTCAAAACCCCCGTCAATAAACTCTGAAACTCGCAATTTTTGTAGGCGACTTTTAGTTTTCCTTTTGGACGTTTCTTAATTCGGTATATCACATAATTATTTTTTATAACTTTCTATTTATTTTCAATCTGTAATAATATTACAATAAAAAATTTAAGTAAAAATCCTTTATAAAAGGTATATATAAATTAAAAACCCAAACGGGCTATGTCATGAAGACAAAACGTTTTCGGAAACCATGTTCCAACATCAGTGTCCTAAAAAGTATTATTTACTTTTCAGGACGCTGTAGCAGTCTGTAACACTTTAATTAAAAAGAACATGAAGTTAAAATTATGACCAAGGTTAATACAAAATGTGGTTAATACTTACTAGGTATACATGTTTTGAGCCACTAAATATCAGGGCAAAAACCCGTTAAAATTTATCTATTACAATTTGGTTTACATTATTTGGTATTATATTTTATGATGTTAGAGTTACCAGTGGATATGGTAACATGGCGACGTATGGCTCTACATGAAGTTGCTGGTCCTGAGACGAAGTGTCTACGAGGACTTGATGATAGCAACTGATTTTAATGACAAAATTGACATGTTAGGTCGAAAGTTCGAACAAAGCAGTCATTGTAAGTTATTGTCTGTGTTTAAATATGACAAAAGCCATCTGTTGGGGTAAATCGCTTGTTTGGATAACTCGCTTGCGTAAAACTGATACACTAGTAGACTTTATCTTTATTAAAACAAACAAATATCTCGTTACAAAAACTATTTTTACGCTCAACATTAAATCTGTTTCTAACTTCATTGTCTTCTTCTTTTTTCATCTGCTGTCACTTTTCAACTAAAGATGTGGATAACTGCACCCACTCTCACCGACAACTGCACTTCATGTTTTAATTCTCCGTAACATACCGGCCGCCTTGAAACGTGTTAACACTTTCAACTATGTCCTGTGCTTCAGTCGGTAATATACAAAGTTTTAATACGGGTCGTTTAAACATTTTATTGTTTATGCGGACTGTTACCACTCGCACTACTCCATCAGTTCCTGGATGAACTTGTTCGATCTTAGCCATTGGTCAACTTAGGGTTGGAGTCTGTTCATCTATCACTAGGACAATATCTCCTGGTTGGATGCTCCTCTCGGAATGTTGTTTCCACTTGCTTCTGATTTGTAGTTCAGCAAGATATTCTCTCTTCCATCTTCTCCAAAAATGCTGGAGAATTTTTTGTAATCGCTCGAAACGCTTGAGACGATTTTCTGGTATCTGACTGACATCTCTGTCTGGCAGCAAAACTAAACTTCTGTTTAGTGAAAAAGGTGAGCGGGAGTCAAAGGATTTAACTGATCAGGAGAGGATGTTATAGGGCATAAAGGACGTGAATTAAGAATTTATTCGACCTGAACCAGTACTGTGTGAAATTCTTCTAGATTTAATTGTGCTTCTTCCACAACCCTCTTAAAATGAAATTTAAAACTCTTAACTCCGGCTTCCCAGATGCCTCCGAAATTTGGCGCTCTGGAAGGTATAAAATGCCAATCTATTCCTCGGTGAAGTAACTATTGAATTCTTCCGATATCGCTTGGTTTTTAAGAAAGTTATTAAGACTTTGTAGTTCCTTTTTTGCACCTACATATGTTTTTCCATTATCTGAATAAACCTTACCTGGTTTTCCACGTCTGCTCACAAATCGTCTAAAAGCAGCTAAAAAACAAGCAGTGGTTAGATCAGATGTACAAATATACATACATAGCTTTTTATTAATTTAGAACCTCTAGTCAATTGATCTTTTAACAAAAACGAAACAGCGAAATCCGTTCCTATATTAATGCAAGGTAAATATTGTTTTATTCTTGTAGCTGGTAATTCTCCCATAATGTAATTACCAGGTATAGGTTTTGCTCTAATGCATGAGATACAGTTCTTGACAATTCCCTTGCAAATATTACGTCCAGATATTGGCCAAAACCTTTCTAGAATCGAATCCAACAACATAGTTGGCCCACAATGCATCAATCGTTGATGCTCAGATTTTAAAATTAAACGTGTTAGTACATGTTTAGGTGACAAAATTGTTGGATATTTTTTATTGTATTCGTAGGTTGACTTCTGCCACCCACTCGGATAATACCATTCTCTTAGAATGGGTTCAAAGATAATAAGGTACTATTGCGTTTTAATCTTAAACCCTTACTTAATCTTTCAAAGTCTTCAGGAAAAGACTCCTTTTGTGCCACGGTTACTAATATGTCGAGTGCGTCTCTTAATTCATTACTAGTAAATAAGCCCACTCTTTTTTCCTTATCGCATAAATCCTTCACCTTTACCCTTAGTTGACAATTGAATATAAATCTCGCAATATACGCTGTTACTCGAATCAGTTAATTCAAATTTGAAAAACGTGTGAACAAATTAAAACTATCAATTAATATTGAGTGATAAGCAGTAGCCTTTTGCTCTGGTAAGTCTTCAAAATTTAGGATTTTACTAGATATAAATTCTTTTAGATCATTTGTAGTTAGCCGGCTAGGACCATTCTACCACAAATTTGACATAAGTATCTCATAAACGCTCATACCACTAGAGACGAGATCCGCGGAATTTTGATCAGTCATGATAATGCTATCTGTGGATCCGAATAAAAATAGCACTTATCATACTTAATTTGTAAATCCTTTATGGTTCTCTGTATCAGCTGTGCTAATAGCAACGAAGCACAGAGCTCTAATCGCGGTATAGTTAATAACGTTTTAACTGGTGCTACTCTGGATTTTGAACATAAAAGTTTGGATATATACTGGCCTGATTTAACTTTACACCTAATATATATACAACAACCATAAGCCTTTTGGCTAGCATCGTCAAATCCATGCAATTCCACAGATACATACGTAGACACTGACCATTCTGGGTATGGTAAGATAAGTAATCTTCATTAAGTCGTCCTTCAAATTCAACTATACATTAACTATTTCTTCGGGAAGATTCTCATCCCAATCGAACCGCCCGTGCCATAGTGATTGCATTAATAATTTCAAAACTATTACAATAGGACCGAGTAGACCTAGAGGGTCAAAAATCTGCGAAATAGACGACAATATAACGCGTTTCGTGATAGCTTGGTAAGTTTTAAATACTGGCAAGGAATATTTTATGGAATCAGATTCAGAGTCCCAGAATATCCCTAATGTCTTGTTCGTCTCTCCATTGTTTATATTTAAGACACTTGATTCCAAGCTCGTATCTACTTGGAATTTTGTCAATAATCGTCTTTTGTTACATAGCCATTTCCTGAGTTGAAATCCTGCACTCGCTAAAATGGATGTCACTTGAGCTTGTAAAGTCAGTAATTCATGCTCACTATTTGCTCCTTCTAGATAATCATCCATACAGAAAGACCTTTTTATCGATTCAGTCGCTTTAGGATTACTTTTTTCATGTTCACTTGCTAATTGTGTTAGACAGCGTACAGCTAAATAAGGAGCTGAAGCCGTACCGTACGTCACTGTGTTCAGCTGATAACATTTTAAGTCGTTGGCTGCGTTTTGTCTCCAAAATATTCTCTGTAGTTTACGTTGTTCGGGAGATACGTGAATCATTCGATACATCTTTGATATATCTGCAGTCATAACAAATTGATACTTTCGAAACCGGAGAACTATTGAAAAAAGATCATTTTGCAAGGTCGGTCCCACACATTGTACCTCATTAAGAGACAGACCAGATTCCGATTTCATTGAAGCATCAAATACTACTCGAACACGTGTAGTTTTATTTGTTTTGCGAATAACTGCATGATGAGGCATATAGTAAGCTAATTGTTGCTCTCGTTCTTCATCAATCGCACTCATATGTCCCGATTGTAAGTACTCTTGCATAAACATATCATAATCGCGTTTTAGCTCGAGATTTTTTAAGAGCCTACTTTCTTGTGAAAAATATCTTTGTAACGGGATTTCTTGTGAAAAATATCTTTGTAAAGCACTCTTACGTGAATTACCTAGATCTGTTAAATTTTCCTTAAATGGAATCGATACAATGAATTTATTGTCCGCTGATCGCTTGAATGTATTTTTGAAATACGTTTCGCAATATTGCTCTTCTTCTGAAATAATCGTTTTTACACTAGAATGAACATCTTCTATCTCCCAGAATTTCAACAGTATTTTATCAATAGCCTGCTCCTGGCTCAACTCGCTGGAAAAATTGCTAGCATGCGTTTCTACCTGGCTAGACGTTGAGCTTATCACGCCGCCCAAGATCCATCCTAATTTTGTCTCTTGTAGAACAATTTTGCTATCTTCTAATTGAATCCTGTCCAATTGTAATATTTCCCAGAATACAGATGATCCTATTAACAGGTCAATTTCTCTCGCTCGATTGTAAGTATGGTCAGCCAATTTAATATCCTTTGGTATTTTTAAAATGTTTTTATTAAATGAGGTGGTAGGTAGCTTGTCGGTAATATTTTCTAACACTAAACAATCTATAATTGAATTGAAATCGCTTGTACAAGAAGATATATTTAGCTTTACTTGATAATTTAACTTGGATATCGCTTGCTCTACTCCTATTATTTTAAAATTAACCGACTCCATACTTATATTTAATTTTTCACAAAATCTTGTTACAAAGTTGCTTTGTGATCCATTGTCTAACAGAGCCCTACACTCATGTACATTGCCTTGGCTGTCCTTAATATTGACCAAGGCTGTTGACAGAAGCACTTGTGATGTCATAATTTTCTCGCTAAAACAAGTATGACTACTTTCTACTTGTGTAATGTTATGATTTTCACATGTACTTTGTAATGTTTGATTGTCGTTGTTAATAGTTCTACAATTATCGCTAGATTGTTTATGAATATTATGTAGAAGACTGTTATGTCAACCTCCGCAAGCTTTACAACCTGAATGCCTACAACTCATAATGTCATGTCCTGGTCTCAAACAATTCTTACATATATTTAATTTACGAATCTCAGGTAACCGCATAGCTGGGGATAAGTTTAAAAACTTTCCCCATCGAAAAATAGTATGTTTTCCTTTACAAAAATAACAAGTTACCGCACCTGATACCGATTGACAAGTACTTACAAATGCATTTCTTTTATTGTTATTGAATTTGTTATTAAAACCTTAACTTAACTTAAATTCTTTTGTATTATCATGAACTACATTTGAAACTTTAAGCTTCTCTAATAATTCACATCTTTGTTTTAAGAATTTATTAAAATCAATCATTGTCGGCAAATCGCCCTCAATTCTAAATAGTTCCCATTCTCTATGAGTATATTTATCTAACTTGTTAGTAAACAAATAAATCAATAACCTATCCCACATGTTTACATTCTCTCCTAAAACTTGCAATGCTAGCAAATTCTTAGTGAAGCTATCATAAAATGATCTCAAACTTACATGACTTTCTTTTTGTATAACAGGATATTCAATGACTATGAATTAATAAACTCGTTTGATCATACCTATCTTTTAACAAATCCCAAGCTATTATATAATTATTCTCGGAAACTGAAATTATTTCTATAAGCCCTAATGCTTCATCACTCAAACATGATCGTAAATAATAAAATTTTTGAATATTAGACAATGTATTATCGTCAACTATAGTAGAAACCCTCAATTCAGAAGAGTGATTTCATAGTTTAAACGCCGAATATCCTCAAATGTAAATGTACACAGCGGCCCTCGAAAACTGCCTATTTTCTCGATTGCAATTTGCGTTTCCTCATAAGAAATTACAGAATATATAAAGTAGTATATTTATTTGTGCTTCTCTATAGTAGACTTGACCAGAAGTTGTCGTACAGTGTAGCCAAATCTTGTTCACAAGTAGTAATTATGGTCATACAAAACCTGTATTCTTCCACGCAGCGATTATTACCGTCATAAAAATACCAAAAAACGTGATTTTTTCAATAGTAAAAATTAAGCACAAAATTGTAATAAAATAAATTTTATTTATATGTTCCGTTTCGTTACGTATTTAAATTTATAAAATAAAAATCGATATTTTAAAACATTATTTTTCAATCTTTTGGCAATGTTGGAATTAGCGAGGGAACTCTGTTTTACAATTCGGATCCAGACATGCAGTAAAACTAGTTTTTATTATTTTTTGCCGAAGAAATGAACGAAGAAAACATTGGTGTTTCTATGGGTAAATAGTGCATGTGTTTTTGTGAGTATATTTTATGTGATAAGTTTGTAAACTTATTGTTGTCAATACTGTTTTATCAATACTGTATTGTAGTATTGATAAAACGTGTTATTGATAATAAGAGTGTTATAGTTTGTCGTTTTATAGCAAATATTTAGTTATATTCTTTGAAATTATTGTATATATAGTATATATCCAGATTATTGAAATACGATGGACGAAAAACCGAGTTGTTCCAAGAGAAGACAGCAAAATTCTGATGTTGATTCCAAGAATGAAAAGCCGCAAAAGAGACGGAAAATGTTAACGTCCGAAGAGAAGGTAATGATACGAAACGTTTATAAAGGAATTGTCGGCAGAAAAATGGCATTAAACGTTAGCCAAGCGGTCGACATTTGTAGCAGTTTAACAAAAGTATCCGTTAGCTGTATTTATCGTGTACTTAAAAATACATCGGAAAATAAAAAGCAAGAAAAAGGTAAAACTAGAGGTAGGAAAAGCATTGTTTTGGATGACGAGACAAGGAATATTATACGTCGAAAAATTCATTCATTTTATTTTCGGAGTGAAATTCCAACACTGAAAAAAATTTCTCAAGAGCTCGAAAATGATGACTCTTTACCCAAGATATCTCGTAGGGTCTTAATCAGGACCATGCACGAAATGAACTTTCGATACGTAAAACGCAACAGAAAAAGTATGCTATTAGAAAAAAATGAAATTATTCTGTGGAGAAGAAAATATTTAGAAGAAATACGAAAAATTCGCAGCACTGGATGCAAATATTTGGATGAAACCTGGATTAACGAAGATCATACAGTTGGAAAAGTTTGGCAAGATTTAAATGTAAAAAGTAAACGCGAAGCATTTATAGAAGGCTGGTCTACAGGATTAAAGGCTCCATCAGGAAAGGGACGGCGTTTAATCATCACCCATATAGGAAGTGATACAGGGTTCCTTGATGATGGTTTGCTTCAATTTGAGTCGAAAAAAACAGGTGATTATCATGAAGAAATGACTTCTGAAGTATTTGAGCGCTGGTTTAAGAGAATCTTACCAAAATTGGACTCTGGGTCTGTGGTTGTTATGGACAATGCGCCATATCATAGCCGCAGACTAGAACAATTACCGACGACGGCATGGCGGAAAAGGAGAATTCAAGAATGGCTTACAGAAAAGGGGATTGCATACGAAGAATCAATGCTCAAAATTCAACTACTTGACATTGCACGGTTAAGGAAAAGTGAATATCTTAAATATGTTGTGGATGAAACTGCAAAAGATGATGGTGTTAAAGTTCTGCGTCCACTACCTTATCATTGCGAACTTAATCCCATTGAACTTATCTGGGCGCAAGTGAAAGGAGAAGTAGCACGCAATAACAAAACGTTCAAATTAAACGAAGTTAAGGAACTTTTGATTCAAGCAATCGTCCATGTAACTCCAGAGAAATGGGCTAAATGTATAGGCCACATAATTAAAGAAGAATATCGTATGTGGCAACTTGACACTCGTGTCGAAGTTTTACTAGAGCCAATTATAATTACACCAGGTGAAGATAATGACAGCGATAGCAGCACTGCATCTTCAGATTTAGACAGCGAATAATATTTTTTAATAGTTTAGTAGGAACATCAGCATAAAAAAACCAAAAACAAAAAAAAAAAAACGAGAAGAACATAGTAAGTGTGTATAGTGTTTGTGTTAGAATAGAACAATGTTCTGTTACATCCAAAATTATTTTTATTTTGTTTTTATAGAATTTATTTTGTTTTATAGGATTTTATTTTGTTTTGTTTTATACTGTTTAAAGTGTTTTGTTTATTTTATTTAATGGGAAAATATGGCTCTTGGCGAACACCCATTTAAAAAAAAGTAACGCGCCACAAGACATACCTCTCGGGTGGTGTGGAAACTGTCTTAAAATTTGTTTTAAAAACATTTCATTGTGTAACTCTTTAAGGGCGGGTCACGTCAAAAGACGTTTTAGCGTAACTTCCGCGGCAACCGGGTGGCATCAGTAAGCTTTCTGCAAAATTACTTGTTTTTTATAGCTTTTTGTTTGTGGCATTCTGTATTTTTAGGAGACAGTAGGGAATAAGCCACAAAATATTTATTCATAGGTTTAATTTACTGACGTTTCGATCTCTATATAAAGAGATCGTTTTCAAATATACAAATGATAGCAATATTTATTTTTTTTGTGGCTTTTTGCTTGTGGCATTCCGTATTTTTAGGGAGAATGTTGGAAATAAGCCACAATACATCTATTTACATGTTTATTTTACTGACGTTTCGATCTCTATTACAGAGACCGTTTTTAAAGTTAAGAAAAAAAAAAAGAAAATAATATAAGAATATATAAATATATAATAATAAACAAATAAAATAAATATAACTATAATTTATATCTTTGAAAACGGTCTTTGGATATAGAGATTGAAACTTCAGTAAAAACCAGATAAATATATTGTGGCCTATTTTGAACAATAATATTTAAACAATATAATATAATTTAGATTATATTATACTGTTTGCATTCAGGTTGTAAAGCTTGCGGAGGTCGACATAACAGTCTTCTACATGTCGATAGTTCTAGGTATACTAGGGCATCTAGCGATAATTAAAGGGAAATAATATTCATAAACAATCTAGCGATAATTGTAGAACTATTAACAACGACAATCGAACATTACAAAATACATGTGAAAATCATAACAATACACAAGTAGAAAGTAGTTATACTTATTTTAGCGAGAAAATTATGACATTACAAGTGCTTCTGTCAACAGCCTTGGTCAATATTAAGGACAGCCAAGAAAATGTACATGAGTGTAGGGCTCTGTTAGACAATGGATCACAAAGCAACTTTGTAACAAGCAGATTTTGTGAAAAATTAAATATAAGTATGGAGTCGGTTAATTTTAAAATAATAGGAGTAGGGCAAGCGATATCCAAGTTAAATAATCGAGTGAAGCTAAATATATCTTCTTGTACAAGCGATTTCAATTCAATTATTGATTGTTTAGTGTTAGAAAATATTACCGACAAGCTACCTACCACCTCATTTAATAAAAACATTATACATTACATACATTATTAAATTGGCTGACCATACTTACAATCGAGCGAGAGAAATTGATCTGTTAGTAGGATCGTCTGTATTCTGGGAAATATTACAATTGGACAGGATTCAATTAGAAGATAGCAAAATTGTTCTAAAAGAGACAAAATTAGGATGGATCTTGGGCGGCGTGATAAGCTTGACGTCTAGCCAGGTAGAAAAGCATGCTAGCAATTTTTCCAGCGAGTTGAGCCAGGAGCAGGCTACTGATAAAATATTGTTGAAATTCTGGGAGATAGATGTTCATTCTAGTGTAAAACCGATTCTTTCAGAAGAAGAGCAATATTGCGAAACGTATTTCAAAGATACATTCAAGCGATCAGCGGACAATAAATTCATTGTATCGATTCCATTTAAGGAAAATTTAACAGATCTAGGTGATTCACGTAAGAGTGCTTTACAAAGATATTTTTCACAAGAAAGTAGGCTCTTAATAAATCTCGAGCTAAAACCCGATTATGATATGTTTATGCAAGAGTACTTACAATCGGGACATATGAGTGCGATTGATGAAGAAGGATAGCAACAATTAGCTTACTATATGCCTCATCATGCAGTTGTTCGCGAAACAATTAAAACTACACGTGTTCGAGTAGTATTTGATGCTTCAATGAAATCAGAATCCCGTCTGTCTCTTAATGAGGTTAAGAGGTTAAAACGTTATTAACTATACCGCGATTAGAGCTATGTGCTTCGCTGCTATTAGCACAGCTGGCACAGAGAACAATAAAGGAATTACAAATTAAGTTTGATAAGTGCTATTTTTATTCGGATTCACAGATAGTATTATCATGGATAAAAGGTCCAGCTAGTAAGTGGAAATTATTTGTGGCAAATCGTGTAAATGAAATTCAGCAACTAACAGATGTGAGTGATTGGTATTATGTAGCGACTGATGAAAATCCCGCGGATCTCATCTCTAGGGGTACGAGCGTTGATGAGATACTTATGTCAAATTTGTGGTGGAATGGTCCTAGTTGACTAACTACAAATGATCTAAAAGAATTTATATCTAGTAAAATCCTAAATTTTGAAGGCTTACCAGAGCAAAAGGCTACTGCTCATCACTCAATATTAATTGATAATTTTAATTTGTTCACACATTTTTCAAATTTGAATAAACTTATTCGAGTAACAGCGTATATTGCGAGATTTATATTCAATTGTCAATTAAGGCTAAAGGTGAAAGATTTATGCGATAAGGAAAAAAGAGTGGGCTTATTTACTAGTAATGAATTAAGAGACGCACTCGACATATTAGTAACCTTGGCACAAAACGAGTTTTTTCCTGAAGACTTTGAAAGATTAAGTAAGGGTTTAAGATTGAAACGTAATAGTACCTTATTATGTTTGAACCCATTTTTAGAGAATGGTATTATCCGAGTGGGTGGCCGGTTGCAGAAGTCAACCTACGAATACGATAAAAAATATCCAATAATTTTGTCACCTAAACATGTACTAACACGTTTAATTTTAAAATCTGAGCATCAACGATTGATGCATTGTGGGCCAACTATGTTGTTGGCTTCGATTCGGGAAAGGTTTTGGCCAATATCTTTACGTAATATTTGCAAGGGAATTGTAAGGAACTGTATCTCATGCATTAGAGCAAAACCTATACCTGGTAATTTCATTATGGGAGAATTACCAGCTACACGAATAACACAATATTTACCTTTCATTAATATAGGAACGGATTTCGCTGGTCCGTTTTTGTTAAAAGATCGATTGACTAGAGGTTCTAAATTAATAAAAAGCTATGTATGTATATTTGTATATTTGTCGACAAAGGCTGTGCACCTAGAGGTTACATCTGATCTAACCACTGCTTGTTTTCTAGCTGCTTTTAGACGATTTGTGAGCAGACGTGTAAAATCAGGTAAGGTTTATTCAGATAATGGAAATACATATGTAGGTGCAAAAAAGGAAGTACAAAGTCTTGATAACTTTCTCAAAAATCAAGCGATATCGGAAGAATTTAATAGTTACTTCACCGAGCAAGGAGTAGATTGGCATTTCATACCTTCCAGAGCGCCAAATTTCGGAGGGATCTGGGAAGCCGGGGTTAAGAGTTTTAAATTTCATTTTAAGAGGGTTGTGGGAGAAGCACATTTAAATCTAGAAGAATTTCACACAGTACTAGTTCAAGTCGAATCAATGCTTAATTCACGTCCTTTATCCCTATAACATCCTCTCCTGATCAGTTAAATCCTTTGACTCCCGCTCACCTTCTTCTGAGAAGAAGTTTAGTTTCGCTGCCAGACAGAGATGTCAGTCAGATACCAGAAAATCGTCTCAAGCGGTTCGAGCAATTACAAAAAATTTTCCAGCATTTTTGTAGAAAATGGAAGAGAGAATATCTTGCTGAACTACAAATCAGAGGCAAGTGGAAACAACATTCCGAGAGAACCATCCAACCAGGAGATAATGTCCTAATGATAGATGAACAGACTCCAACCCCAAGTTGGCCAATGGCTAAGGTCTATTAAAACTTTGTATATTACCGACTGAAGCACAGGACATAGTTGAAAGTGTTAACACGTTTCAAGGCGGCCGTTATGTTACGGAGAATTAAAACTTAAGTGCAGTTGTCGGTGAGAGTGGGTGCAGTTGTCCACACCTTTAGTTGAGAAGTGACAGCAGATGAAAAAAGAAGAAGACAATGAAGTTAGAAACAGATTTAATTTGAGCGTAAAAATAATTCGTGTAATGAAATTTTTGTAAGTTTCTTTTAAATAACAATAAAGTCTACTAGTGTATCAGTTTTACGAGAACATTAAATATAGGGATCAAACCTGAAGTGTAGGTTAAATAGAAAGGAGTGGGGAAAGATAGAGATTTTGATCTATTGAGAAGAGGTTTTGGAGTGAACTAAGGAAGACGAATAATTGACGAACGAATAATGATAAATGTAAATCTTTATTGTAGAAGTAAATTAAGGATGTGGGTTATGAGAATAATTGGCGATGGAGTGGGAGGAAGTCTCGGTTGAATGAGACATGACGATTAACACAACTTGGACTTTTTTGTTTTTCTTTTGTTTGTTTGAGAAAGTTTTTTTGGGGGATATTGTGGATAAGTGATACATCTTCTGGGATATTGAGTGTGTCCACCTATCACAAAAACCACCCACATATCTGTTTAAACAAGATCATCATCCTCTCATCTTTTCCATTCCTCATATTACAGCTCCCAGCTCCCTCAGGATTTGGTTTTCGTATCTGTGGAGACCCCAGCCTCCTGTAGAGTCTTTCCTCTTCTTAACAACTTTTCAAAATTACTCAATCTCCCTTTTTACTTAAATTTAACAGAGCCACCTACAAACATTCTACTTTTGCAGTTCTTACATATCTTGTCAATATACAACAACAGTTTAACTCTATCTACCCACTTTAAACTCATGAACTTATAACTTATCCTTTTATACTTCTCATGTACCTAGTGTTGCTTTATAACAGATAGGGCCTCTTCTTCTTAAGTTATAAGCCGAGTAACGTCCGATTATTTTATTATAAAACTACGTTTCAACCATCAATTTCTAATCGTCTCATATAGTTGTTAACATAAAACAACTAACCAACTGTATCCAATAACACATAACCAGTTATTTATGTTCATGAACTTGTAACTTGAGAATTCTTTTATATTTACCAGGTACCAAATGTTGTCTTTTAACATATAGGGCCTTCTATGCTCAAGATATAAGTTACTTACCTCATGAACACCACATTACAAAAGTATTTTATTACATTCACTGAATATCATTTTCAAAATTATTTTTCCTATTTCACCCATCAAGAAAACATAAAGGGCCTTTTATTAGAATCCTGATGTCACACCAATTCATTGGATCTATGTATAGTTGGTTGCCTATCAGTACCCACACTATTATTCACTACAATTTATTCCACATACATCAATAAATAAAACACTGTTCTCCAGGTTCTTAACATAAATTCAGGACAAATTCACAATTTAATACTACAACATTGATGGTTGCTACTGTTAAATTATTTTAACTTTAACTTATTCAAATTTTTAAATATTGATGGCTTCTGTCATATTTAAACACAGACATTAACTTACAATGACTGCTCTGTTCGGACTCCCGACCTAACATGTCAATTTTGTCATTAAAATCAGTTGCTATCATCAAGTCCTCGTAGACACTTCGTCTCAGGACCAGCAACTTCATGTAGAACCATACGTCGCCATGTTACCATATCCACTGGTAACTCTAACATCATAAAATATAATACTAAATAATGTAAACCAAGTTGTAATAGATAAATTTTAACGGGTTTTTACCCTGATATTTAGTGGCTCAAAACATGTACACCTAGTAAATATTAACCAAATTTTGTATTAACCTTGGTCATAATTTTAACTTCATGTTCTTTTTAATTAAAGTGGTTATATACTTTTTAGGACACTGATGATGGAACATGGTTTCCGAAAACGTTTTGTCTTCATGACATAGCCCGTTTGGGTTTTTAATTTATATATACCTTTTATATAGGATTTTTACTTAAATTTTTTGTGATACATGATATACAGCCAGCTACAGGAACTTAGTTTCCTTGTGAATATTACAATAAGTAAATTGTGTAGTTATTTTACAAGTAACTTGCAAGAAGTTGTTGTATGACAATTTCCTGTTATATTTTAATTTTAATAAAAAATATTTGTAAATTGTACCGTGGTGTGTTTGTAATGACGCTTAGGACTTGAAACTTCTTCAAGCTATCTACATTAGACCTGGACGTTGATCCCCACAGTTGGATCCCATAACTCCATACTGGTTTCATGACTGATTTATACACTAATATCTTATTATGTAAAGATAGTTGTGACCATTTACCAGTAACCAATAAAGTCTGCCAAGCTTAAGGCCCAGTTGTTTTCTTTTCATAAATATATGCTTCTTCAATGTTAGCCGCCTGTCGAGATGCATACCCAAGTATTTGACATGATCTTTTTGTTGTAACTCTTGGTTATTTAAAGACATTGGTGGGCATGCGTTTTTTCTATTAGTCAATGTTATATAGATTGACTTGCTCTCGTTTACTTTTATTCTCCACTGTCTCAGCCAAATTTGTATTTTATTAAGATTGGCCTGTAGTAGCTGAAAAATAACATTGTTGTTTGGGTATGAAGTTAAAATTGCTTTGCCGTCTGCGTACTTTCTGTGATTATAGTGTTACTCGTAGGTAGATCCGATGTAAATATCAGATAGAAAACACGTCCCAGCATACTACCCTGTAACATCTCCGCTTTGGTTGGATTTAGACTTGTACTGATAGAAAAGAAATCGAAAGCAAAGGAGGATAACGAAATAATTTAAGGGAAGGACTTATCTTTGTAGTGTAGATCCGTATGCCAAACTCTATCACAGGCCTTAGAAACATTCAAAAATGCTGCTAAACAATATTTCCTTCTAGAGCTTCTTGAATCAAGTTACAGACTCTATATATTTGCTCAGTGGTGGCATGTTGTTCTCTGTAATCAAACTAGTAGTTAGGTATTAATTGGCGTTCTGCAAGAATTGGTTGTAACCTATCCAGCAGTAGTTTTTCAAAAACCTTTGACATCATCGACAGTAGGCTAATGGGTAGACCGTTCTTAGAATTGCATTGAATATCTGTGTCAAGTACAGAATTCCTTTTTTTGGGAGTTGTTTGAGGATTTTAGCGGTAATCAGGTCGTACAAAGAAGACTTTTTAAGGCTTAACACTGATTGTATCTTCTTGTGAACTCGTTTGGTAGTGAATTTTTTCAAGGATAGTTCAAATTGATGAGGTGATTCAAAAAAATTTTGGTTCTCGTTTGTTATGCCAATGCTGTTGTTGTCTAGAGGGTTTGGCTGGAACACATTCACCAGATGATCGGCAAATGCTTCGGCTGTTTCTTTGTTGCGCCTAGCCCATCCTGCCTATCAAAGTAAGTACTCATTGATTTCCGTAGTTGATAAGTTTTTCAGGTAATACTGAATGCTATTATCCTTATGATTATTTAGAAGAATTTTTAATTGGGCGGTAGATTGGTTCAATGCAGTTTTATCCTGAGGCACTGCAAAAATCGCGCTACGTTTATTTATTTAACACCTGTATAAAATCTGAGTCTATTTGCGGAAAAACACAAAAACTGCTTACGAAAGCTGAACTCTTTAAAACGCATCTTGATTTTGGTCGATATGTCACTTGAATCAAAAGATATCGAATTTTTACCGTCGAGCTGATACACATTTTATTGAACATTGATTTCGCGCCAGTAACTGACATGTAAAATCTCAGCTACGGAAAAGCTCGGGTAAAAGTGGTAAACTTCTTTTCTGTGGTACCAAAATTAATATGCCCAGCAAAATTCAGCTTGTTCTTATGATTTTTAGAGGTTCAGTGGCATTTTCGTCTCTGATGACTGGAGTAATAAGAGAGTGGTCGGACGACAATTCAAAACAAGATTGTACTGTTCGAATTTCGGGTGAAATTCCCTTAGTGACACAAAATCGACCAAGTCTGGAGTTCTGTTAGGTTCGATCGGCCAGTAAAGGTTCACATGTTTACATACATTTGTCTACCTTTCAGATTTTTTAATCTAGATCTCCAATAAATATGTTTAGCATTGTAGTTGCCTCCCGCAAGAAACCTATTATCGAGTTTGTTGAAAAACTCTTGATATTACTATTTGTTTATTGTGCCGTGATGGACTCTAAATAGCACTAACAGTCAGTAGACGGTTTCAGGATTTCAGAATTTATTTGCTGATGCTTTATCGATGATCTAATTATAGTTGCAGTTCCTACATGTGCGGTGCCATTTGAATGCTTTGTATTATATATCAAGTAGTTTGAAATTTTGATGTAACTTCGATTTGTTAAATGAGTTTCAGATATTAACATTATGTCAAAATTGTTATTTATTATAAATGCTTGGACCTTATGGGCATGTTGTGCTAGCCCGTTGGCGTTTTAAATGGCTATTTTCATGAACTTATTCATTTTGAGATTTGGGCGATAACAGTTGTGAGTAGGTTTAGCCCAGTGTCCAACATAATTAAGTATCTTTTTAGTATTATACAGAAACTTCTCATTGTTTTTAAAGTTTAAGGAACAGTCGTCGACATCCTTATGATACGCTTTCTACTAATTCATTTTGTCGTAACTATGAAATATTCCAGTAACCATTCAAGATTTAATGGAACAATTCCCTAACACTAACTGACAAATAAAAGAGCTCTTAGATTATCATTCGAACTTTACTGGATTAAACTATAAAAGACACAATACCAAATGTAAATTTGAAGCTATTCGTCAAGAACTAAATGAGAATATACAAAAAATTTTATCTGACAATTTAAAAAAAAAAGGTAGCAGAGGAAGAAGAGTTTTGGAAACTTAATATGATAAGTGAAGAAATAATATATCCAATTATAGTTTCGTTTGGTAGCGACGAATATAATGATGATGATGATGATCTTCTATTGATGATGTTCTATTTATTTATAGTAAACTATTGTAACGATAATTACAATTGATTTAATGATTGATAATGTTACGGTAGAAAATATAGTTACAAGATAGTTACCGACAGGTTATACACAGGAAAGTTAAAGAATTCACGGGTGGACTAAGGCGGATACACAAAAAAAATCTAATTGTTTCTGATGCAAAGAGATAACACTTTGCTAGAAAAGGATATAAATGATGAGCTAAATCATTTTTGCAGCAAGAAGTTCATTTTTGTACTAACACAGCTAAAGAATAGTAAAGAAGCAGGCCTCAATAATATATAAGCGGAACTACTCAAACTAATAGACAATGAATCAATTGGCAAGGAACCGCAAAGTGGGCGACGCCTGGTGGTAGATTTCAAAAGCATCCAGTTCGGGAAAACATTGAAATTGTCATTAATTTGTATACATATTGGCGACCGGTTTATATTGTAATTAACAATGACTTCGACTTCAAAAAACTATTGCAGTGTTCCTCAATGTGCATCCTATTATAATTCACAAAATGATTCCATACATAAGTTTCCGCTGGACGAGAATATGAGAAAAATTTGGCAATGCATTTTGCGAATTGGCAGATCTATAAGACTGTGCAGTTTACATTTTACTGAGAACGATTACTTTCCAAATAAGTATTGATTAAAATATTATATATATATATATATATATATATATATATATATATATTTTAATATATTTATTTCTAATTTACTTTATAGTAACACCTGAAACTAAATTGAGAAGACTGAAAAATGCTGTTCCATCAGCTAAATTGCTAGAAAGGACTCATGAAGTTATTAGTACAAAACGTAAGGCGTAATTTACAAAATATAACGTGGCCAGCTCCAAAAACTGCCTCACCCTCAATTAAAGATCTCTGCCGACCTTGCAACCACAACAATAATTGAGATAATGTAAATTTTACTTTTCGTGTTACAGACATACTGTAAAAAAACGAAACATTTTATTTTATTTTTATTCAGGTTTGGGAGTCATTTACCGCATGTATAAACTCGAATCACAAACAAATAAACTTTGAAGAACGTACTCCAACTTTTACTTTAGCAAAACACACGTGTAAATGATTTATATAAGAAATACCAACACAATAGTTGTAGTTTGTTAGACTTCCGAAAAAATCAAGAGCTAAGAAATAGAAAGAATATCGTACGGTATATCGATCTAATATAATAAATCTTTTGTATTTTAAGTTTTTTTTTGTTTTGAACAATCCTTAAGGATTCTTGTAATGTATTGCCATAAAAACTGTGCTCTCATTTAAACATCGAGTATAAGCAGACAGAAATCGAAAAAACGTATTTTTCACGTACGGACATACTTTATGCACGAAACAATCACTTACATGATCGAAAACGATCGTTTCTTTATATAGGTACACGCAATTAGTATTACTCAAGGAGATACTCAAATTAAAATCCACATGAACGGTTTCCAGTTATAAGAAAATGAAACATTAAATATGTCGTTCGGGGTTATTTGCAATTGCCTTGGCTGTGTAGCAAGTGGGCCGTGTAATAAAGACCAACAACGTAAAAACGAGGCGTTTGCAATGAGTGTAGAACACGTTTTGGGCAATGCATTATAATAGGTACGTCTGGGGTCGCCCGGTAACATTGAAAACTGAATGATCGAAATTCCGAAGAATATGCTACTCGTACGTTAAATACATTTAAAAAAGAAAAAAATATTATATTACCACGAAATATTAAACTTTAATGGTCTCAGAGTGTTTTAATTTTATTTACCAGATCCACATATTTATATGCGTTTTCAATAATTGACCGGCACAAGTAAAGATAACAGGATGGAGAACGGAATTAAAACCCTTTCAGTCATGAGTTTTTGTTTGTAAAGATAAAAATTTTAAACTTGAAAGTTGAAGTATTTGATTTTTTTAAAGATTTATAAACAAAAAATTTTGCCCATAGTACCAATTTTTTTCGAAAAAAAAACTAATGTTCGTTAAAACGACCATGGTGACTCAATGGTGGCGCATGTAAAAAATACGCAAAAAATCGTAAAAAACATATTTATTTTGAATGAAATTCAATGAAACAATAGCGTTCACGGACAATACATAAATAAATTTTGCTTTTACTACAACTAATGTGTGTCTTTTACAGATAGGTTCCATTTTTACATCTTGCACCTTGTTTGCTTTGGTCAAATATGGGCAAATGATCCACGCCGTCAAAACGAACTTCTCTTCCATCCTCAATTTTTTGGTGATTGGTGGTGTACATTAGTGGTTAATGGACGTCCTATCTTTTTTGTTATTGTACTCTAGTCGTCTGAGACGAAAATGCCACTGAACCTCTAAAAATTATACGACTAAGCTGAATTTTGCCGAGCATATTAACTTTGGAACCCCAAAAAAGATGCAAAAAGTTTACCACTTTTACCCCCGGGTTTCTCCCTAAAACCCCCCTCGTAGGGGGTAAAAATATTATTAAATCCAATACTACTACCTCAAATTCTTTTGTGCGTTATTTCACAGAATATCAGAGAAATGTATGCAAAAAAAATTATACCACTACAATCATATACATATAAGTTTCCAAGTCATTCAATATATATATATTTGACCGGTCGCAGAAAGTGGAATAGATCAGTGCCCCCCCAGGACCCTATTCCGACACTGTTACTTACACATTTTAAGGACTCAAAATGGAGGTAACATCATAAAAAAAATTTTGGTGACCAACCAAACCCCCCCCCAGAGGCAAATTCTAGGTGCGCTACTGGAATAGATATCATCATAAACAACCTAAAGTAAAAAAAGTCTCCGGGAATTGACAAAATCACCTGTCAAACAATAATAAATAAAAATAGACAAATGAAAAAACAATTAGCTGAATTAATAAATCTAATATTTCAAACAGTCCAGTCGTCAGAGAGTTGACCCCTAAAAATTATAAGAACAAGCTGAATTTTGCCGAGAATGTTATTTTGGGACTCCAAAAAAGATACAAAAAAGTTTACCACTTTTACCCTCTGGCTTCCCCATAACACCTCCCTCGCAAAGGGGTAAAACGCAAAAAAATCAATTTACCAAGAATCTGTACACCGTAGAAAAAAATGTTTCAACTAAAAAATATAGCTGAGATAATTTTAAACAAAACTGTTTATAAGCATTTTTTGTGTAGAATAAACCGTTCTCTTAGAAACAACGCTTGAAGCGACCGTCGATTTTGCATGTCAGTTATGCGCGCGAAATCAATGTTTAATAAAATTTGTATCATATTGACGGTAAAAATTCGATTTCTTTTGATTCAAATGACATATCGACAAAAATCAAGATGCGTTTAAAAGGTAAAGAGTTCAGTTTTCGTATGCAGTTTCTGTATTTTGCCGCAAAAAAACTCAGATTTTATAAAGCTGTTAAATAAACGTGGCGTAATTTTTGCCCACGCAAATCTTTTTGTGATTCTCATAAGATCAATACAATCTACCCCTTGCATTGACTGGCCACTATAAAGTTCCGATTACTAGAGCCTAACCTTTAAAAATTATAGCATGAAATTTTAGTTTTGAGTTTTGGCAATAAATGTGAGGCATTTGGAATATGCTTAAAAAATACTTTAAAGCGTTTTTCAAGCATAAAGAAATTTAAACTTTCACATAACAAACGATCTAAAACATTTACAAATTTTTTTTCAATTACCCTAGGACATTTTTCAAAAGCACAAACATTGTGCAATAAAATACACTCAAAACCGATAAATGCATTTCCCTTGATGTGTGATCATTTGTAATCTAAAACATTAAATTCTGCGTTTTTTATTCATATTTCAAATGCCTAATATTTGTTACCACAACCGAAAATTGAAATTTCATGTCATAGGTTTTAAAGTTTGATCTCTAAAAATAGAAATTTTACTACAATTGGTCAATGAAGGTGATCAATATTATTGATCTCACGAGAATCGTAGTTTATTTAACACCTTTATAAAACCTAAGTTTATTCTCGGCAAAATATAAAAACTGCATACGAAAGCTGCCTTTAAAACACATCTTGATTTTTTTCGATAGAACATTTTGATCAAAAGATATTGAATTTTTACCGTCGAGCTGATACAAATTTTATTGAACATTGATTTCGCGCAAGTAACTGACATGCAAAATCGACGATCGCTTCAAGCGTTGTTTCTAAGGTAACGGTTGATTGTACGCAAAAAATACTTATAAACGTATTTGTTTAAAATTATGTCGGCTACATTTTTTTATTTGAAACATTATTTCTACAGTGAACAGATTCTTTCTAAATCGACTTTTTTGTGTTTTTGTGCGAGGAGGGTTGTAGGGTGAAGCCCGGGGGTAAAAGTGATAAACATTTTTGCATCTTTTTTGGAGTTCCAAGATTAATATTCTTTGCAAAATTCAGCTTGTTCATATGATTTTTAGAGGTCAACTCTCTGACAACTGGACTATTGGTAACCTTGAATATATAAGGGCTTCTGCAATTTACGTTCTGAAACTAATCAAATCCAACAATTTGTTTTTGGGAATATTCATTATTCTGGTTTTCTCCTTGTATTCTAACGAGGAATTTACACAGGCTATATGTACCACATAAGTGAACATTCTAAGTGTACACTTTTTACTTCTTTAGAGTGTTCTACATATACTGATGAGGGACTCTAGTTTGTCGACTTCGCCCATACGATTAGTAAAAATCTATGTACACTCATATTTTCTCTGAATTGGGATGCCTAATTTGGAATCCCAATAGAATCGGGTCCTGGGATAATACAAGTTACCCATCATGATTGAATCCGGATAAATATTTTCATCTCTATATAACAGATTTGTAGGAGCAAAGTTGTTTTCAGCCGCGTGTAAATTTGTCATTTCGACCATGATATTCAGAGGCCATCATTAATATAGCTGGAAAATTATTTGATTGGGGTTAGAATCTCAAATATTTCAGTATGAATAGGTTTGTACCAAGGTAATGGTGGTGTTATATATTGCACATTTTTCATCCACTCTATATTTTCTTTATAAGTGAGACCGTTTGCTTTACAATATTGTTTTATGTATGCCGTAGATTTATAGTTATATACTTTTAATCTATTTTTCTCTTCTTCAGCATTTCCAACCAATTTGTTTCGTTTTTCGTCTTTACCTACCCTATTTTATTCTTCGGCGTCAGATTTGAGTTCTTCGGATCTTTCATTGTTATCTAAAATTTATTTATATCGTCTATAGTGTATTTTTATGTATGAGAGAGTAATAAAACAATAAATTATGTATGCAAATCCCTAAACTGTTGATACGGGTGACTCAATGAAAAACAGATATTTGTCAACAAGTTTACAGAAGTATATAGGAAAACAATTTTAAATTGAGTATGACCACCAGGTATAAAGGTTGGAGCAGAATAGAATACAATAGTTGTGAGGGTTACTAATCCCTAAATAAGGTTGCCAGTGTCGGAGTGATGGAGGTTAACAGGTACTAATGAATTTGCAAGAAATGTAAGATGTTTATTTTATTGGTTATTATATAACCAATAAAAGTTTAATAAGTACCTACCTATTTGCAAAATAAAGTTTAATTCTTTAGATAAAATAAAACGTTTTATTTTATCTATTTGCAAAATAAAGTTTAATTCTTTGCCTATTTGCAAAATAAAGTTTAATTCTTTAGATAAAATAAAACGTTTTATTTTATCTGAAATGAGTGCACTCCACGAAGTAGGGGTTTCAACAATCAAACATTTAATTCTTTAATTCCAGGAATCTACGACAGTAATTGACTAGATAATTACCTTCTAAACTTATTCCACAGAAAATGTGATAGTGGGTTTTTCCATTTTGTATATAGGAAGGTCCAAGTGGCGTATTCAAAATTCTTAACAGTTCACTAAAAGTAGGTACTTCAGTTGGAAGGTGCAGTTTATTGTGTATACTAGTGTTATGGAAAATTTGGAAGTGCCGTGTAAACGCCGAAAAATTGGTCCTCTACCAGTTAATGAAAAAACATTAATATTTAATTGTTGGGAAATCTACGATTTACAGAGTTATTAAAGAAGAGAAATGTGGTAGTTTTCAAATGCCACGTAATGCTCCAGGGAAACCAAAATTTCAAATAGAATATCATTTTAAAGAAGGACTTCGACGGAAAGTGCATGAATTCTTCTTTAGACAAGAATTTCCAACATTGGATAAAGTTCTTGTCTCAGTTCGAGATAATAAGGATTACCCAGAAATGAGTCGAAGTACGTTATGGAAACTTTTAAAAGAAATAGGCTTCCGCTGGAAAAAGAATCCCAGAAAGTCTATTTTATTAGAAAGAAGCGATATTGTCATATGGAGAAGACATTTTCTAAGAACCATAAAGGAAATGAGAAACCAAAAAAGAAAAATATTTTATCTTGATGAAACATGGATCAACGAGGGTCATACATCAAATAAATTTTGGCAGGATGAAACTGTAACAAGTCAAAGGCACGCTTTTGTAAATAACTTATCTACTGGTTTAAACCCACCATCAGGAAAGGGACGCAGGCTGATAATAGTACACATTGGCAGTTCAGACGGTTTTGTTGAAGGTGGTTTATTAACTTTTGAATCAACTCGTACCGGTGACTACCATGAAGACATGAACGCTGATGTCTTTCAAGAATGGTTCGAACAAATGATAGATCTTCTTCCTAAGAACTGTGTAATAGTAATGGATAATGCAAGTTATCACTCCAGACTTATAGAAGGACTGCCCACAACCAAGTGGTTAAAAAAAGACTTGCAGAATTGGCTGAGTTCAAAAAATATTACGTACCATCCCGGATCTATAAGAAAGGAACTTTATTCGTTATGTGCCCTTCATAAAGAAAAATTTAAAAAATACGAAATTGATGAAATTGCCAAAAATCGTGGAATGACAGTACTTAGATCCCGACCATATCATTGTGAATTAAACCCGATTGAACTGGTATGGGCATAGATAAAGAGTAAAGTTTCAAGAAAAAATACCACTTTTAAAATTCATGATGTTAAACAGTTGTTTTTGGAGGCCGTAAATAATGTAAAATCTGAAAACTGGGAAAAGGTAGTAAATCACACTATTAAAGAATTTTCTATTTATATAGAATATAAAGTATTCTAGTAAGAATATAAAGTATTCTAGTAAGAAGCCGGTTTAGGATCATTTCCTTTACGCCTAATTCTAGTAATGGTGATCGCTGCTGCCCTTCACCAGGTTGATTCTATACTATCCCTAGAAGTTTCTTCAATCATTTGAAAGACATTCTCAAATTTTCCATAAATTATTTTCGTTAAAACTGTTTCTTCTGCTGATTCAAAGTGGAATGTCTCTGGGTCACCTCTATTCTTGTTAAGAACATTCTTCAGTCGTTCTTGGAGGATCTTCTTGGACCCGCTGCAGTCATCATCGCGTTCTTCTAGTTGCTCACGCAACTGTTTTACTGAAAGTTGTACTAACAGCATCTTTGGTCAGGCACACACGTACTTTTTTAAATGTTCTTTCGTACAAAGATCACTACCGAACTACGTGGATGTTTTCGACGAACAATACTTTATAAAAGTTCAGAAGTCATTTCTTTTTTTAAAAACTGCTGAATTAATTTTTTTAATAAATCAATTGTTCTCACACTGTGACACCAACTGTAGCGTTTTTAAATAAAACGAGCTGTTCGAATTTATATAAATATATTTATTTATAAGTTTACAGTTCGGTAATATCTTAACAACTAAACTAACTCATAACATCGTTACATATATATATATACCAAAAGTATTATTCTAGGATAATCTAAAGTAGTCCCACCTCTAATTCGCCAACGGGAAGGGTTGTGCTCTCTTGCACTCGATATCGTCGGAAAGTTCTAGTCGTTTTTGAGATGCAACCGTTACACGGGCCATGCCGGATGCATGTTCGTAACAATATGTTGAATGAAGAATTATTAATAGAAAACCCTTTGGCATATAAAATTTTTTTACAAATAAATAATAATAATTTGTTTAAAAAATTGTTACGAATAGTTAAAAATAACCTCACTTTTAGTTAATACTTCATTATTTTTAGTACAAGACATTAGAACATGCTCTAATTTTTAGTACTGAATCGGCGCGCGCATCTAATTTGTAGATACAATATTTTTAGTATTAAATATATTTAATACTAATTTAGCATAATGGCAAGCAGACCTAAGCCAAGCAAAAATCTCTCCATTTTACGTTGTGTCCTTAATTTTTCCGTTGACATTTTTGTGAGAGTTAAGGTTTCCGCACTGTATGACAGAACTGGGAGAACGCACTGTTGAAAGATTTCCTTTTAAATGGATTGTTATTGAACATTTGTTATAACACGTCTCTCATTTTTCCGAATGCAGCCCAGCCTAAACTTACTCCTCTGAGTAGCTAACATGTTTGGTTGTCTCGAATTAATCTTATTATTAATCTTATTTCGTGCACTAAATACATATATTTTCACAACTTTTCTGGACAATTTTTCGATTTGTATTAGCTCTTTGGGGACTAAATTCGTCATCATTTTTGGTTTCTGCATATCTTTGGCTTCTCCCTAAGTCGTGTTTTATGAGAACAATGTCATCGGCATATCGGAAATGATTTGGTTTCTGTCCGTCGATGTTAATACCCCTTGAGTCCACTCTAATCGCTTCATTTAAAAACATGCATAGCTCAATATTAAATTTGTGGTCGCTGTAACAAAAATATGTTAATGTAGCAACAATTGTGCTAGAGGAAGTCTGGGTGACTCTATCCAGTGTAGCAAAAGGGTGAACTCTAAAATGCACCTTGATACACCAACGAACTAATATGGGGAATAACGGAAGATGGAAGGGATTAGATAGAAATAAATTATGTAAAAGAAATAAATATGAATTTTATGAAGTAAATATGAATTTTAAAATATAACAGAATTAAGTGTTGGCTAGCGACTATGCAGGAGAATGACCACTTGACACTCAAAGAAGGATTCGGCCAATTTGCATGCCCTACAGAGACCGTAAGATATAAGAATTAATGACAAGAAAACTACCAAGAAATAAACAGATGAAAAGTAAAAGTTGCTCTAGTGAATGCTTGGGCGCCAGGAAGTTAAATGTTTTCTTCCGAGATATCTTGTATTGCTGAAAATAAGAAAGATAGGTACTAATTGAAATATTAAATTTTAACCCAACTTTAATAAATACCAATTTTATGTACAGACTATTTTAAACACTTATATATGACCCATCACCTCTTATATACAATTAACTTATCTATATTTACAGTAAAATCCCTGAATAATTATAAAACAATTTACCCCTGATATACCCCTTAAAAATTTCAAATTGTGACAAAAGTTAGATCCAATAATAATGTATAAATAATAAATATAATTATATACTACTCACTAATAGTTAGTTTTCGTTCAAAAATTGTTTAGGTTTTTAAGTAAAAATTCTCCGGGATATGTGTGCACACAATAACCTAACAAAGAGAAATTCAAGGGAGAGTTATAACCTCATCCCTTGGTAAACAATAAATAATTAAATTAAATTACAATGATAAAATGTTTTTTTTTTAGGAAAAATTGAAAATATTTATTATTAAGGATAGTTTTTGTTATTAAAAATTGAACCAAAAGTCAAACCTTGAAGAGGACATAAAAAAAAATTATTTAAAGTAATTGAATGATAATAAAAAAAAAATAAGTCAGTTCTTCCTGTCGGTTTCCCTCGAAGAGTGGAGAACTGGACTCAGGTGGTAACAAGATACCAAACCTGTATTCCCTGGATCAGGTACTATTGGACAAATACGTCCCTTTAAACTGCTTCTTAATTTCCCATAAAAACCAACTTGAAACTCCTTCCCCTTATCTTTATTAAGTATAACCCCAACTAAAAAATAATTCTTCCCCTGACTTGTAACTGGATTCTTGAGTAGGCTAAAAAAACAGTTGTGTTACTCCAAGTTTTTGTACATACAAAAGTTAAGGAAAAACACAAGGGTTATCAACCTTGGAAGGTGATACAAAAAATGTCAGCAAGTGACCTTAAATTGAAATAAAAACCTTAATGGTTTTCGGTAAATAGTGACCTTCGAATGGTGTGACAATGTTTTTATAATGTATGGATATATTAAATAGATAATTTTAACGGCAAACATGATCTTATATATTATAGAATAGGAAAAAAAAAGAAATATTAGCCGGTTTAACGGTATGAAATTGGAATAAATAATTGTTTGCTTTAATTCTTGAAAGGAAATAAAAATTTGAGATAGATATAGAATCTAATACTTATAATTTATTTAGGTATAAAACTTTTCCTTAATGAAATAAGGTGAAATATAACATGTATCAAATATATGAGATACCTATCAAAGACGAAATTAAAATAAGTCTGAATTTTACTAACAATGGCGGATGGTATGAAGGATTTTTCCTTATAATTTATTTGTAATGTTATCTTACCGGCTAGGGTGATCCAACTGAAAATATCCTCGTACAAAACAACAAAATAACTCAAATGGTTTCTTCTAAAATAACAGCTCTTCCCATAAAAAATAAACTTAAACTAAATTCGGGAAAAAAAATGGACTCCCAGCCGCTCTACTCTGAGATGTTTATTCACTCACATCCAGTTAACAAGTGACAAGTTGAGATTTTACACGTCGCAGAATAAATGTACTTTCAGAATTTCGCCGCTGAGGGCGCAGTTTAATGCCAACCTCAGAAAATAATATTCACTGGGAGTTATTTAAATATTTAGTTTAAGAATATTTCAATATGAATTTAATTTAGAACTAAATTAAAAGATTCCAGTCACAAAAAGAAGGTAAACGATTATTTAAGTAACGGACTCGTTACATCGCAAGTTAAAAATGTCGTTATTCAGGAAATGAAAACAATGCAGGCAAATCACACAGCAAACAAACGCACCTATTATAGATATAAAACGATTATAAACGCTAGAATTAAAAGAGCTTATTAATTATTAAACAAAAAGGATATCACAAATAACAAAATCACGCCGAATCATTTCATTTTTGTACCATCCAGCTTCTCCATAGTACTGTGTTAGAAAGATACGCTTTCCAAACAAATTTCTTCTATCAGTTAAAGATAAAATAAGAACTTTGAATAAATTGATGTCATAAAAAGATCTCAGTATTAAATATCAAATAGGTATTAAAAATATATACAGCACTTTGGAAGATGGTGAGAAATGGGAAACTATTTTTAATTTATCACAAATTATGGCGTACGCTAACTGATTCTGTATTATGATGCAAATTATACATTTTTCGTGATCTAGTTTGAATAATTTTTGTTTTTAGCAATTTCCACTATTACACAGTAGATCGTTATCAGAAACAATATTCATAATATGCCTATATTTCACATTAAATAATAATATCTTTATACTTTTATTTAATATTAAAATACATCTTGGCTGACATAATAAATATTTACTACTTTTATAAATCGATACTACAAATGAATCGATCAACTATGAACAGAACAACGAATAGATTAAGTAGATATATTAATTTCTTCATATAACCTTCATTTTACGCAATGTAGACAAATTAATTCAAAACAGTAGAATATTTTGGGAGTCTTAATTAATATCAAATCACCTAGTAAACATGTATGGAACCTTGAAATGATTTAAGAACTAATTAATGACCTGAAGAAAATTTAAGACCCGGAAGTGTTAAAGGAAATAAAAAAACGTGGTTGTTTATATTTTTGTGAGATTTTGTCACATTTATCGTAGAAATTCATCTTAATTTGCAAAAAATGTGATGACAACCAATGAAAAATTAGTCGTAAATTGAGATTTGTCGCAGTATTTGATGTTGCTTGCTGTACATGCGATGACCACTATATAATTTATAAGGCGATCAAAAAGCAAGGAGAATGTCTATGTTCAATCTGAAACTCGCTAGTTCTCCCTAGCACCTTGGGTATTATGATATGGAATAAGTAAGAAAACTAAAAATAAATTACATTTAAAGCAAGTAAACTGAATAAACAAATGACATACATTTTAATTCGATTAGTAACTAATTATTATATATGACTTAATTTTTAAAACCTGTATTACCGCATTATAATAGTATTATTTTAAAACAATTACCGCAGCTATGCCAATGGCCGTATCCAAAAATCTCCCTTATGCACCCCGCCGAAACGAATGAGAGGTGCCGATATAGTCTTTTATGAGAACGTAACGGTACTTTAAAATTTTGTATCTTTATAGACCCAATTCTTCGTATATCGTTCAGCTTTTTTATTCCTTAAAAGGAATATCCAAACAGGATTACTTTATGGCTACTTTACTTCAAAGAGAACATATATATACATATATATATATATATATAAGAAAAAAGAAGTACTTGTGACTCGTTTGGAACAAATATATAACTGTTTTGGATGGGTTGGAGTCAATAATAGGGCTATTGGTTAACTATTTTTTTATTCTCGAGCTTTCAATTGTGTTTACAATTATTATCAAGAGCTAAAAAACAAAATACTTACAAGGTTGAACTAAAAAGAAAAAACAATTTTTGTTAACTTACCAAATAAAAATTAGTTTGGTAAGTAAAAATCACTGCTTACATGTTCAAAATATTTAATACAAAAATGTTTTTATCTAATAAATGTTTCTCTGAAAAATTTTTATAATTTTGAAAACATTTTTTTTAATATAAGAATAATTGAATTTATAAATAAGTTTAAATAGCAACCAATTACAAATAGCCTCAATGTCATAAATGCCAACATAAAATTTTTATTTTTGACAATTATATTGCCAAAAGTAAAACTTCGTTTAAACATTCTTTTTTGTTTAGTAACAAAAAGAAGAAGATTTATTCACCCTTGACAGATGTCTGAAAGAATGTGATAGATATATGGAGAATTAAATATGACATTTTACAAGTTTTATATATAAATCATAAAGAAAGAATATAATTATAAATTTTGCTTAAATTTTGAATTTCAGATCTTTTGTTTAAACTCTTATCATTTTTGCTAATACAAACCATTTCCAAAAAAGTCCTTTTAAATTTATTACTTTCACTACATAAAATTTTAATGTTATCAAAATCCATAATATGGTCTTTATCGATTACATGTTCTGCCAAAGCACAAGATGGTTTTTTAATTCTGCAATCACTTTTGTGAGAAATAATGCGATTTGAAAGATTTCTTCCGGTCTCACCAACATATTCAGCCTCACACTGAGTACAACTAATGCTGTATACTAAATTCGTTTTTTCAAATTTGTCTATAGGATATTTAGTTTTAGAATATAAAGATGAAATAGTTTTGATGTTCTTTGTTGCTATTTTTATATTGTTTAAAAAAATTTATAATTATATTCTTTCTTTATGATTTATATATAAAACTTGTAAAATGTCATATTTAATTCTCCATATATCTATCACATTCTTTCAGACATCTGTCAAGGGTGAATAAATCTTCTTCTTTTTGTTACTAAACAAAAAAGAATGTTTAAACGAAGTTTTACTTTTGGCAATATAATTGTCAAAAATAAAAATTTTATGTTGGCATTTATGACATTGAGGCTATTTGTAATTGGTTGCTATTTAAACTTATTTATAAATTCAATTATTCTTATATTAAAAAAAAAGTTTTCAAAATTATAAAAATTTTTCAGAGAAACATTTATTAGATAAAAACATTTTTGTATTAAATATTTTGAACATGTAAGCAGTGATTTTTACTTACCAAACTAATTTTTATTTGGTAAGTTAACAAAAATTGTTTTTTCTTTTTAGTTCAACCTTGTAAGTATTTTGTTTTTTAGCTCTTGATAATAATTGTAAACACAATTAAAAGCTCGAGAATAAAAAAATAGTTAACCAATAGCCCTATTATTGACTCCAACCCATCCAAAACAGATATATATATATATATATATATATATATATATATATATATATATATATATATATATATATATATATATATATATATATATATATATATATATAACTGTTTTGGATGGGTTATGGGGTATATATATATATATATATATATATATATATATATATATATATATATATATATATATATATATATATAACTAGTTTATTACAGCTGCCGCCGTTTCTCGCAACCTAGCGTCCAACGCTTGCGATCGTTCCAGTCATCTACTTGTAGACCCCTATCTTCCATTGCACCTTTTACTTCTTGTCTCCACGATCTTCTTGGTCTTCCCTTTTTCCTGCGGTTGGTGGGGATCCACTGTAATATTCTCTTTGGCCATCGTTGATCATTCATCCTTTCTACATGGCCATACCATTTCAGCCTTTTGCATTCTATAGTTTCCAGGACGTCAATGTCTATGCCCATACGCTCTCTGATTTCAGTATTTCTTACTCTATCTCTTCTAGTTAGTTGGCAACATCTTCTCCAATAATTCATTTCCATTGCTTTTATTTTGGATGCATCATTTTTATTTATTACCCAAAGCTCTGAACCATATGTAGCAATGCTTTCTATGATACTTTTGTATATCCTATTTTTTGTGTTTCGGGTGATGTGGTTATTTCAAAGTATACTATTTAGTTGACGTATTGCTGAATTTCCTTGACCAATTCTAGTAGCTATTTCTTTTGTATTCCGACCATTGTTTGTAATGTTTATACCAAGATATTTATAGCTATCAGTATTTTGAATTTGTTTGCTTCCTAGTTCTAAGTGCTTTCCTTCACCTCCCACTACTACGTACTCTGTTTTTGATGGATTAATTAATAAGTCCCACTTAGTATATTCTTCATCTATTTTTCGTAACATGTAGTGGATATCATCTTGATCTTCTGCAAGTATTACTTGGTCATCAGCAAAATGCAAGCTGTACAGTGTATGGTCTCCAATTTTAACACCCATAGGTTCACATTTTCTTTTCCAAATATGCAAAACCCCCTCCAAATAAATCTTAAAGAGTGTAGGTGCAAAGCAGCAGCCTTGGCGAAGTCCTTTGGTCACTTTTATCTTTTTTGTCACTTTTTGTCCAATCTTTATTACACTCGTCATATCATTGTACAACTCCCTTACAGCATTAATGTAAATCGGTGGAATATTCTTGTCTTCTAGCACCTGCCATAGCTTGGCTAATGGGACACTGTCATACGCTTTTTGAAGATCAATAAATACCATGTGTGTCTCCATATTATGTTCCAAACGCTTTTCTATTGTTTGTTTTAGGCAGAACACATTGTCTATACAAGAACGACCAGCAAGAAAGCCACTCTGATCTTCAGCGTCTTTCCAGCAATCTTCAATTCGGCTTTTAATTATCTTCCCGTAGACTCTACAGATTGAGTTAGTTACACTAAGCCCTCGGTAGTTCTTACAATCTGTTCTGTCGCCTTTATTTTTTGTATAGATTGCTGATATATGCAGTTTTCCATTCTGGTGGTAGCTCTTCTCCTCTTAAGAATAAATTAAAAGTATAAGCCAATAGCTGAAATAGTTTGTCAGGGCCATATTTAATCAGTTCAATGGGTACTCCCCCCGGTCCTGGAGCCTTTCCATTTTTCATAGCGTTGGCGTGTTTTTTAATTTCTTCTGGTGTTATTTCAGTTTCTTCGCGGTAGGAAATATCATATTTTTGGTAGCCAATATCTTGGAATTCTGTTCGATCTTCTGTCAGCATTTGTTCATAATATTCGACCCATAATTCTGGGGCTATTAGAGTTAACCTACTGCATTCTTTTCTATCTGTTCTACTACCTCTAATTGTTTTCCAGGCTTCTTTACTTCTTGCTGTACCCATAAAATTTTCTACGTTATCGCAGGCTTTATTCCACATCTCATTTTTGGCTTTATTTACCTCTTTTTTTACTTCTTTGTTTAAACTGTTGTACTGTTGTCGATAGTAAGGGTCCTTTGTTGCTAGCCATTTGTTATACATATTCTTCTTCTTCCCCACAAGATCTTCTATTTCTTTATTCCACCATTCATTTCTATTTTTTATGCTATCCACTTCTCCAATAGCTTCCATTGCAGCATTCCTTTGCATTGCAGCAAAGAGAACCTTCCCCTCAATATTGTGTTCTATTTGCCTTTTTGATTCCCTTTTTAAAAAATACCGTTATGTTTATATGTTTGCTCCGAAAATGAAAATGGTAGGTTCTTGTTAAAAATAAATTTTTCAAGTGGGGATTATTCTGTTCTAGGGGATAGTTTGTCCAATTTGAGAAATTAGAATCACTTTTCATTGGGTAGTCTAGGAGATAACGAAATAAATGACGAAAACATACGAACAGTTTAGGGTAATCAAATAGTGGGGACACCACCATAAACAAGGACTAGACCATATATGACTTCTGCACCAGAACATCTACTACTTCTACTACTACTAAGACTTTCTACAGTTTTGTTTTAAGCGTTACCCACAGCTTTTATGATCGTATTAACCTAAATTTTGTTGGAGTTTTCTTTCCATCGGCTCGTCTAGTTTAGCTCTGAATGATTTTTGAAGGATTCTTATCTGATTATATTCTATAATTTTGTTTAGTTAGCGTCCTGAGCCAGCTGTTTTAACATATCTACACTCGTTTTTTCTCTGCGTTTTCTATTCTCTGATAATTATTAGATTAATGACTCTTAAACTTCTTCTGTTTCTTATTTATTATCCAGTTTTTGGACCTGTAAGACAGACTACTTCTTGTCAACTATGAAAAATTTTTAGTGTATAATTTTTGTTCTGTAGGGTTTAGCTTAACTTTATATTTTGTTCTGCAAAAAGTCTTGGGAATTACTAAAAATAGCGACATTAAATAATATCATTTTTAACAACTACTAGTAAATCCAACCGTATATAAAGACTTTTAGTAAATGAAATAGCAAATGTTTTTATTTACAATTATAATTTCCTTCAAGGTCTTCTATTATCCTCTGAATACATGCAGAATCTTTCGTAATGTAATAATTAGCGATATGCGTTAACTGATCGGCAGGATTGCTCAAACAATTATTTTTGTTTAAATGCAATTTAATGCAATTTTCCGTGCACGCAATGCACTTTTATTTCTTTATTTGCATTCGGTGTTTCACACAGGAAATATCGATCATAGACAAATAGGTCTTGAATTTGATATATAAGGTGAGCTGTATTTTCCTGTAACATTTTTCTAATGATGCTTTTTCTAGATTCTGTTATGAGTTTTCTGATGTCTTCTTTTTTCTGTTAGGTTAGGTTAGGTTAGATTAAATTAGGCTGTTAAAATATTAGATGACCCAAAGTTAAACAAGATGTGGTGATCAAAACCAAAATTAATTTGACGCTTTGAGACAACAAAAAATTTTTTATTTAACACTCCAACAGCAGTAAGACCTTGCCGTTCTGCTACACTGTAACTATTATAATATATCATACAACTCATTTTGCTGCATCTTATAATACACATCTTCTAACTAGAATATAAGCGGCTAGATATGGGTTGGCCTATTCATCTTATACTGATATCCAATGCACGAAAGGGAGAGAAGTACAAAGAATAACTAACGGACTTGTGAAAAGATGAGAAAGAGCACGAATTTGTCTCATTTGGATAAAAACACTACCACACTTAACATAACATGCACATTTTAAAAGACATTATTTCTTCACATATATTGTTAATTCACATGTATGAGGATTAACGTAATAGTTCACATCTCAGAAAATAAAGTCGACTATTGTCGCTCCGTAACTGCTTCTTCTTCTTCTACCTGCTTTCTTGATATGCTCACTACCTAGGTTTTGGGAGCACCCTTTTCTTGGGTGTCCTAATGTCCTTGTTCCGATTCGCGAACTGTCTTGCTATTCCTACTATTCTGTTTTTTATTATTTTTTTATAGGTTAATTCCACTCGTATTTTTCTTCTTTTTTTACACAGGTTTATTTCCTTTCATCCCAATTCTCGTTCGCATTTCCTTACTTCTTGCTATTTTTTAACGTTGAGTTTATTATTATTCGTAAGACCTTCATTTCTGCTGTCTCCATAATCTTTGTGTTTTGGAAATATTCGCCCTAAAGTATGACGTACTGGAAGCTCAGTGGATGCTTATATATTTAAAAAGGATTAATAGTTTAAGACTCTATCCTTTTTTTGCTCTTCTTAAAGTGCACTCTTCGCTTCTAAAGGTCAGCAACAATTATAAAAAACCTTTATTTATCCTGTGCGGCTCTCGCCGAGAAAAATACCAAGTACTGAGAACAATTCACTCTCTGATGTTTTTTAACCATGAACATCTTCTACCTGAACCTCTGCTTCCTTCAATTTTCTCTTCCATCAATACACTGATAAGTTTATAAGATTTACTATTTGGCGAAACTTAATTTAAATTTTTACCACTGTGCTTTCTAAAACTTGCGAAGAAAACATATTGATAAATTAGTCGACAAGGGGATCAATAATTTGCATTCCGCATGCCGTTTATCACGGTAAAAATTCTTAGTGAATTTAGTTTCTGGTACTCGAAAGCGAGTAAAGAACTAAAACAGAAAGACAGTATTAGATTTAATTTCGATGCAGGGCATCCGCCAGTCGCTTATACGTATTTCAACCTCATTAGCTCTCATCAGAGCGACATATGCAACTGCATATACTGCTGTTGCAACGGTGACATGTGTGTTCCCATGGAACAGTGGGACCCACATGTCCGAAGATAAAACGGGTCACACTCTGTAGTGGAGTGGTACCTATCTGACCCCCAAGCTATAACCAACCATCCCTCCTCCATCGCAGGACATAACGAATAAGGAGGCTTTGTACTGAAAGTTACTTTGAATTCCCGGTGTAATGGGACATCCTCTGTTTTACTGAATGTGTTTAAGCCACCTGATTTTAGCGGTAGCTAGAAAAGCTTTTCTTCCTATAAATGACTGAAGTTAATTTTTACATGACTGTGGACTTGTGTTCCAAAATGTGTGTTCCGGACCTAAGGGGAGTCACCGACCTAAGACGGTAACTCCCCGCCCGGATTGTGTGTGCTCGGTCACTCTGCCGCCGAATTGGCAAAATAATTTTTGTTTTCCTCGTCGTCTAAGCACCCGAACGGGTCTAGCCATCAAGCCCACGTTTGTCGATACAAGACCTCGAAGAGCCTTTTAGCTGAAGAGCTTTTCTGCCTTTGATGGAAATCAGCATTCACTCTACTTTTTTGTATTGTATTGGCGCTGCATGGCTGCTGTAATAGAAAGTTAATAGAAAGTATTAAAAATAAAATTAACTAAATAAATGAAAAAAAAATGTAAGGATAGGATATACTTTTGGGCTTTCTGTTACTGCGTTTATTCGACTATTGGATGGTTATCATTTCTTCATTGTTCTTCTGGGTCTTCTCTATATCCAGCTAGCTGTTGTCTGGGCTGTTTATGTACTGAAGTTTGGTTTTCGTCATAGTCTGTCACCTTTCTTAATAGTCTACTAGGATGGTTCCTGAGATCTTTGAAAATCATCTGTGCTTTTTCGTCTATTGTTCTTCGGATTGTCTTTTGTTTGAGTCCCTAAATACGTACCTCAGTTTAACGTACTTAGGTATATTGAGATCCTCTCTGATCATAAGGTTCTGGACTATTCGTATTTTATTTCTGTTATATTGGCGACACGGTCTCCATGCGACCGAGGCGTATATTAGTGTTGGTAAAATTTTACAGTTTGCCATCCTGATCTTTGTTTTAAATCTTAGTTTACTCTTCCGACCTATTTATGATGAGAGTTAATTTCTAACTATTTTAGCTTTATGGACCGATTGTGTCACGTGTTCTGTGAACGTCAGCTTTTTGTCCAACATTACGCTTAGGTAGTTGGCTTGATTTGACCATTCGATTTGCGTATCGAATAGAGATAGAAGTCCATTTGACCCTCTTCTTCTTTTTTGGTACATGACGGCCTGTGTTTTGTCAGGATTGACAGCTATCTTCCACTGTATACACCAATCTTATAGTTCGTTAAGTGCCCGTTGTAGGTGTCTTGTTACTAGACCTGGGTTGGTACTGCTAACAGCTATCGCTATATCGTCTGCGTATAGACTTAGCAACGATCTGGGTTCCATTGGGGTGTCTGCTATATATATGGTATATAAATACGGCGACAACACTGCTCCCTGTGGTACACCAGCCTGCATAGCTCCAGCTTCGGACAGGGTTGGCTCCATCCAAATACTGAACCTTCTGTTGGCTAGGTATGACGAGAGAAGATATGTCATCGCCTCACTATAACCATATTGGTTCATTTGATGCTGCAGGCTTTCGTGCCAGACTCTGTCGATTGCTTTACTGACATCTAGAAAGCTGCTGTATATTTCTTTTTATTTAACCCTTTTGTGATATATTCTGCTAGACGCAGTACCTAAAGTTCACATGAATGTTCGGATCTGAATCCAAACTGTGCTTCAGGTATTGTTCCGATTTCTTCTGATTCTTGTTTTAGTCTAGCTGGTGTGAACCATTCTGCAATTTTGCTTATTGTTGGTTATAACCTTATCGGCCAATAATTCTGTGAAAAGGTGACATTTTCCCCTGGTTTTTCGATCATTATTACGTAAGCTTTCTTTCATCTGCCAGGAAAATGTCTTAATCTTAGGATGTGGTTGATTAAATTTGTTATGTAAACTCTTGCTATTGCTGCCAGATTCTTCAGAGCTCTATTCGTAATATGGTCTGGTCCTGGAGGTTTTTTGGCGTTAGTACGCTTGATCAACTCTCTGACTTTTTTAGGGAAGGTACGGCTAATATCTATATTGCCTTTCCTTCTTTTTATTGCCCTGTATCTTCTTTCCACTTCTTCTGTAAAGTCGAATTCTTCATCGGGATGATTTTTTTTCTGTTTTTTTTTTGAGTAGCCGAATCAGCTCCGTTTTGACTGGTTCACCTGTCAACCCGGCGCACTTCAAAACCGTGGCGGTAGGAAAAACATCGCATCTTTGTTAAATATGTGCCAATTTTGCTCTTTTTTTGAGCGAGGAAATTTTTTTTTTGGTTGCGATTTACACTTTAGTGACTATTAACTTCTCTTTTTAAATTTTTCTTTACCTAATTTATTTTACATAAATGATATATTTTTTTATATTAAATAATAAATATTCATATAAAATTTATTTTATAATATCTATTTAGTGCATGCTGTATTAAATATTTTTGAAATAAAAAGTTAAAAGTATTTATTCTGTAAAACTGTATTAAATTGTGGAAGTTTCATTGAGAAAATAGGACAGCCCCGATGTTACGGAACTGTTTCTCACTCTTGAATAGCGACAGACACATATAATGTGTAAAGAAGTTTAACATGTTTAGAAATCGATTAAAATATAGAACTTAATAGAATTTTTTATCACAAATAGCTCAGTATATATTTTCTGTTAGATTTCAGGTGATTGTTGCTTCCAATCCAACTTCTTAGAAGACTTGATTTTTTCGTGGCTACTTTGATGATTTTTACAAAAAATGATAAAATGACTTTTTCTACACACTACAGACATTAACTTGCAATCACAAATAAGCGGCGACTGATTGAAGACTAACCAATAATATAATAATTTAAGATACCTAACCTACCCTTAAAATTTAATTTTGTTCGTTTTTCCTAGAATAATTCATAAAGCAGAAAGTATTGGTAGTATTTTGCAATATTTAAAATATAATAAGGATTTACTAATGTAATCTTTTCACGTGCACCAGCAAATGAGCTGCAACAAAATATGCAATTATATGCTCTTAAATCTCCAAATATTTTCAAGGCATATTGAAAAATTAATTTATAAAAAACATGGAAAATATCTAGCGTATTATTATATGCATATGCATTTTGCATATAATCCAGTCTCTAGTTATCATGTATAGTATACAAATCTGTCTACTACTGTAGCATTTTCGTTTCACCCCGTATATCATTAAACACCGAAAAAGATTCTTAATCTTTTGCATCTCTAAGATTGGTAATCTAAACATTTTCGAGTCTGTTTATAATAATTATAATTGCTCTTTCTCCGTTTACTGATTTTTTTAGGATGAGGTCACTCGTTGATGGACCGACTGCGAAAGCAGTCGATTTCATTGCTGAAGTCATGAAGAATTTTGTCATCCAGAAATTCGACAGTGTAGTAGTCAAAGGAGAACATATTGGGGTCTGAACGAGGAAACATGATTTTCGGTTAGAGTTTCAAAAACTGGAAAATTTGACTTTAATTCGATGAGTTTTGGCTAAAAGAAGGTGATTTAAATTCAAAATGCTATGTGCCAGGCTTTATATAGTGAGTTAGTTAGTTAATTACCGGTTTATTGCAAGCTTTTTCTTTGTCCAGGAAGTTGATAATAGCGCCATGAAGGCTAAGAAAGCCGTTTTCAGTGAAAAATGAGCAGCCGAATTTTGAAGAATACATATTGTTATCACCCAGGATAACCTTGTCATCAAGTGCCACCAATCACGCACTTCGATGTTCATCACCCTTCCTTCTGGAACATATAATTAAATTTAATTGGTTGAGAAATGAAAGAGTTTCATATAAAAGTTAATTTATCTTTAAATATGGGACATTTTCGGATCTCCAGTCAGTAGTTGTGATAGTAGTGTCTAACTCATGGTTTTACTCGTGTAGGGTAGCTCCCTAGAGCACTTTGCTCGAAGGGCTATATTTCTTTTTAAGACTCTGAAGCTGAGTTTTTTTCTTCTTAAAAAGAATGTGTTTTATTTCCACCACCTAATAAAACCACAATGGCATTGTATCTTCAAGATAATGCCACAATAAGAGCGTGCCGGCCAACTACGCAATATTACACCATATTGCGCAATAGTTGGACAAATTAATAAACATGGAAACTTGCACCAAGTTGCAATCAGTTTTTCAAACGTTTCTTAATTACACCGGAGACGACATGGCGCCCAACCTTCAACGAACTCTACCACGACTCCGAGATGTCAGAGTTCTCATGCTCCGCGATCGAAAATCGCAAACAGTTCCAACACGATGCCTGCATCAAAACCACTCAAGAAAACAGCGGAGAGAAGCATCGGATGTTAGTACACCAAACTAACATGCCGATATCCACCTTCTGCAGCCCTGAAACCGCCGATGTGCCATATCTCCGACGAGCCAGCCTACTTGATGCTAAGTACCTGATGCAATGGATGTCTCCGCAGTAGCCAGTCACTGCCTGCCCTACCATTATGTGGTCCAGAGCACCACGGAGGCCCAGGCAAACTCGCCTACGACACACCGGCGACATGCAGATGGGAAATGTACAGCTAGAGAGGACAAAGCCGCCGTAGAACGAGAGCACGTCGTCGAGAATGGACCTGCAGATGCTGTCAACAACACCGACCACCGCCTGTGAGTGTTTTTGTGCAGTGTAAGTGCGCGCTACGCGAGTGTAGTGTGTGTTAGAGGACTTGTAAGTAATTTGACAATATAGACATATTCATTTTGATATATTTCATGATATATTTGATATATTTTATGCATTTTTTTTTCTTTCCTATATGTGATTTGTAAAAAAAATTGTTTTCTTAAGTTTTTTTTAATAAAATCATCTTTTTTTATCAGCCTCTGAGTCTCCAAAGCAGGGGGATGTTATCAAGTGCCACCAATCACGCACTTCGATGTTCATCGCCCTTCCTTCTGGAACATATAATTAAATTTAATTGGTTGAGAAATGAAAGAGTTTCATATAAAAGTTAATTTATCTTTAAATATGGGACATTTTCGGATCTCCAGTCAGTAGTTGTGATAGTAGTGTCTAACTCATGGTTTTACCCGTGTAGGGTAGCTCCCTAGAGCTCTTTGCTCGAAGGGCTCTGTTTCTTTCTAAGACTCTGAAGCTGAGTTTTTTTCTTCTTAGAAAGAATGTGTTTTATTTCCACCACCTAATAAAACCACAATGGCATTGTCTCTTCAAGATAATGCCACAATAAGAGCGTACCGGCCAACTACGCAATATTACACCATATTGCGCAATAGTTGGACAAATTAATAAACATGGAAACTTGCACCAAGTTGCAATCAGTTTTTCAAACGTTTATTAATTACACCGGAGACGACAACCTGAAGCCCAGCTAGATGTTTGACCGCTCCCAAGATTTATCCAACTTCCATTTTGTGTCTCGCATGAGTCGGATCTAGATCGTTTAAAGTTTGTGTGGGACAATGTTTTTTGTTCAAATCTAAGGAGAGAAAAACCTTTCTTTCTAACCAACAAGAGGATTTTAATTTTAATTAGTTTAGGAATCTTCTTGTGTAGTGTTGTTCAGGACATATCTGTAAGTATTTTTCTGTTTTGTAGTTTCTCCCCCCTTCTTCTTCTTTGAGTACCGTGCCCAAGTTTTACGCGTGGGTAGCTTCCATGACGATTTGCCGATATCGTTCTCGATCTTGTGCGGCATGTAATAATTCATCTGCTGATAAGCCAGTCCATTGACGAAGGTTTCGGAGCCATGAGTATTTCTTCCTACCAATTCCTCTTTTTCTGTCGATCTTTCCGTTGAGTATCAACTGCATCATCCTATATCTGCTTCCTCCCATTATATGCCCCAGATATTCGAGTTTTCTCTTTTTTATCATCTTTATTAAGTCGCCTTCACCTTGACCTACTCTGTTCAAGACTTCTCTGCTTGAAAGTGTTGAACCCATGATATTCTGAGCATTCTACGATATAACCACATCTCGACGGCTTCTAATTTGTTCTTTATGTTAACCTTCATAATATAAGTCTCACATCCATACAGTAATATACACATACAATTTTAGGAACTTAATTCTCAGCTGTAAGTTAAGATGAGAATGGCTCAGAATAGATCTAAGTTTCATAAATGCTCCTCTTGCAGTTTTTATACTAGTTTTAATTTCTTCATCCGGATTTGGTGTCTCGTTTATCCAACATCCAGGGTATTTAAAATGGTTAACTTTTGTTATCGGTTTATTATTGACAATTAGTTGTATAGCGCCGAGGTCTTGTTTACTAACCACAAGTAACTTTGTCTTTGTTGTATTCATGCTTAGTCCGTTATAAGAGCATTCTCTAGTGACTCGATATATAAGGAATTGCAGATCTTTGATACTTTCAGCCATGATGACGGTGTCATCTGCATATCTGATGTTGGTAATAGTTTCTCCCCCAAATCGAACTCCACATTGCCCTTCCAAGGCTTCGTTAAAAATTATTTCTGAGTAAACGTTAAAAAAGTTGGGGACAACACACAACCCTGTCTAACACCTCTTTAAATACAAATTTTGTCTGTTTCTTTGCCGTCTTCCAGAATAAAAGCTTCTTGATTCCAATATAGATGTTCTAAAAGTCTCAGATCTTTATCATCTATTTCAATTATTTCTAGATATTCGAACAGCCTACCATGTTGAACCCTATCAAACGCCTTCTCAAAATGTATAAAATAGACCTAAATTGGTTTCTGTACTTCCCAAGATCGTTGAAGTAGTGTTAGCATTGAGAACAAAGCTTCCCTTGTTCCCAATTCTTCTCTTAAACCGAATTGTTTATTTCGCATTGTGTCTTCACATTTCTGCTTGATTCTATTAAGAATTATCCTAAGAAGTAGCTTAAGAGAGTGACTCATGAGACTAATTAGTCTAAAGTCTTTACATGATGATGTATTAGGTTTTTTTGAAAGTGGGATAAATGTAGACTCTAACCATATTCGTGGCAGTGTTCCAGTTTCGTTTATCCCCTGGTAGTCCCCCCAGTCCTCCTTAAATAAAGGAATCCTTATCCACAACTCAGCTCTCCAACGAAAACACGAGTAGCCGTTCGCAAACGTTTAAATTTATTTGCTTACCCTGTCTCTAAGCCCAATTATAGTTCAGTCCTCCCTTTCAACCCCTTATAAGCAAGTTATAAATTGTTACACTACTTCAAATTTCTTTTATAAAATTAACAAAAAATACTGCTTGGTTTGCTGTTGTGACTTGGCGTTAATGATTTGAGCATTATATTCTTATACTTTTCTATTTATAACGTAAATAAACTTCTTTTCTTAATAATCATCGAAACATTACCAACACCTTTAAGAATATTTAAAACGGTTACACAAACTATTAATACGAAATATGACATTTTAGAGTAAACAAATAACCTGGCTTTCAATGACCCAGTATTAAACTCACCGTTCGGTTTCTTGTAATCAAATACAATTTGTCTGTATCATATTAAGAACTTATGAGTCACCTTCATATTTTTTTTGTTTCCCCATAAGTGCATTTAGTATGCACATCGATGGAATTGCAAAAAAATAACAAATGCGAACGAATATGAACAACTTACGGTGTTCTGCATCAGCGGTATTCGTGGTGAATGTATGCTATATAAATGTGAGTATAAAAAATTAACATTAATAAAAAAATCACGTTCAATGCTACAGCAGCTTGATATACATATTAAAGATTATTTTGTTTGGTATCGCTTGCGGAATTAAGGCGCGCATTTGAATCTTTGATGACGGCAATGAGTTAGTTCTCTATTTTTTTTCAGTGTTAGTGACTTTTGATGTGTGTACCTACTTGTGCATTGTGAATTTTGTGTGTATTCCTAATTAACCTCATTAATATACAGAAATTTTGTGATAAAATATACGGTAAGATATCAATATTATTTTACGGATGTTTATTTTGTTAGATTATTATCATAGAATATTATTACCATTTTTGTTTAAGTTTAGTAAGAGTCCGAAAAAAAAAACCAGTTTTTATATATATATTTTTTAAATTTACTTAATATTATTGTATTTTGTTTGTGAGTTACTGTAAACATGATTTTAATAGAACTCAACACTAAGTATTGCTTTCTTTGTCTTCTTTATTTCAAAATTTAGGGATTTGTTGCCTAATTTGTCATCAAACTTCTCTTCATCCCTTTACAACAAGCTTTTTCTTCCTTCTTGTCAGTTTTTTTGTAATTGTCCATATTTTCTTTTTGCCTTCAATTTTCGGACAATTTTTTAATGTATTCCATTTAGCTTTATAGTTTGCTTTTAATGACGGTACTATATTTCAAAAACTTGGTTATTTCCCTAGAATTTTTCCGGTTGCTTTCATTTTCCGGTTGCTTTCATTTTCTCTCCAATCTCTCACGCATATTTGAGACAAGTCTGGCTTTACTGCTTCCAACCATTTCTTCTTTGGACAACCTCTTCTTTTTTCCCACTTCTTCCTCCTTAGGTATTGTTTTAACATTTCGGTTCTCTGGCATTCGTATAATGTAACAAGCCATTTATAGCTATTTGGGCTCGTATTTTGTCGTAGTTATTATTGGTTTTCTCTCTTCTTTTTATCCCGGTTTTTTTTTTCTCCTTCAGCATCATTTTAACATTTCATTGCTCTGGCAGTTGTATAATGTGACCAGCCATCTAGCTCTTTGGGCTCGTGTTTTACCGTAGTTATTGGTTTTACATACAATCTCATTATTTCTTTATTTGATTGTCTTTTCCAAAGTCTTCTCTGCCGTCTGTATTCCTCTGAAAAATTTTCTTTCCCAGATCTCTATTTTTTTTTCTTCCTGCTGATTCATAATCCACATTTCGCTGGTATACATCACAGTGTCTGATAACTGTCTCGTAGACTCTGCTCCTTTCATTTTGATATATATGCTATCATTTGTTATGTCTCCCCTAATTTGAATATATTGCGGTTTTGTTTGGTTTATTTGTAGTTCCTATCTTTTCGCTTCTTTGTCAAATTTCTGGAAAACTTTTTCTAGATGTTTTCTCGTCCTCGATAGTATTAGCACATCATTCGCATACGCTATTCACTGTTCCTTGAGTGCTCATATTTGATCTTCTTACGATTGATTCATGTACATGGTTAAATAAATTTATTAACAGCGGATTCTTTTGTTTTAAACATCTATTCACTGTGAACTGCCTTAAAAGCTTTCTTTCATTGTTATTGTATTTCTTTAGGTCTTTAGCGTAATTCTCATTAGTCTTATAAGCTTTTCTGCTATTTCTTATGTTTTCATGGCCTCATATAGCAATCTTCGGTATTCTTTGAAATCCTTAGTTTTGTTCATTGCTATTACTTTTGAATTAATTTTAAGGTACTTATTTGATCAGTAGTTGTTTTTCCTGGTCTAAACCCTCCCTGTCATTCTCCGATAACTTTGTTTTCATATTTCATTAACCTTTACCTAATAATTTTTGCAAGTGTTTTATAGACCACTTCTAATAGTGTTATACCTATACAGGGATGAGTGCCTTAAGAACCGGCAAAATAACGCAAAAGATAGAAAACATAATACGTTGTGAAATAAAAAGAGATGCAAGTAGTGGAGGTGAGAAATTATCGATATAAACCTATAATTTACTTTACATTACATTAGATCTATCGAAAGTTTCCCACCTTTAGACGTTAGCTTATGAGCTGGTTGACTTTAGTCATAGTAATACGTATCACGTAATGTAAGAAAAACAGTTCAAGTACGAGTATGTTTTTATCCAAAATTAAAGTATTGATCAATAATAAACTGTGATTTGAGACGTCGCATACACTCTTCTCAATACAGAATTATCATAGCTTATTATTCTGTATTTATCAAATTACTACTAATTAAACTGTTTACTTACATTTACTTTATTGCCTTCAATCAGTTTTTACTTTATGCGAAATTTAAAAAATGTTAATGTTCGACGTCATACTTGTAATATTATGACTGAAGTCAACTAGCTCATAAGCTAACGTCTAAAGGTGGGAAACTATCAATAGTCCTAATGTAATGTAATGTAAATTAGAGGTTTCTATCGATAACTTCCCACCTCTACTACTTTCATCTCTTTTTATTTCACAACGTAATATGTTTTCTATCTTTTGCGTTATTTTGCCGGTTCTTAAGGCACTCATCACTGTTTTCGCACTCCGTTTTGTCGACTTGTTTGGAAATTTTCTTCTTTTGCCACCTGGCCAATTTTAAGCGGAATATTCTTTCGTTTAGTCTTTTGCCTATTATTTTTTACCTTTATTCAGACTTGATTTCTCGTACGTTTCCTCTTTATCTTTTTGCCAATTCTCATTTCTCTTTTATTCCTTTTGTTGGCCTATATTTAACAGATCTTCGAAGTGTTCCGCCCATCTGTTTAATTTTTCTGTAGTCTGTCCTAGAAGTAAACCTTCTTTGTTTCTGCAATATTTTGTATTATTCTTTTTAATTTCTCTGGATTTTTTAACTTTTTTTACCTCTTTGTTTATGTAGACGTCTTCTATGTTTTTCAATTGCTGTTCTAGCTGTTTTAATTTCTGCTTTCTGCAAATTCTTTGAACTTTTTTTTTCTAGCCACATATTTATCGATCGTATATTGTGTATTTTCTCTGTCTATTTGTGCTTTTGTTCAGTTTCTTCTTACCAAAGCTATGCTACATTCTTAATCAAACCAATCTTCTCGTCTCTTTATACGCACTCTTCTTATACAGTTTTCCGCTGCTTCTGACATGGCTGTCTGCATGGTCTGCCATTCCTCTTATATTTTCTTCTTAACTGGATTCTTTAGCCTTTTATTTATTTTTTACTCTAGCCTGTTTTTGATCTGTTTCTCTTGAAGGCTCTCTAACTGGTAATTTAGTCTGTATCTAACAGATATTGGAATTATTGGTAATTGTTTATTACGCTTAAACAAAAACATAGATATTTGCAGTATTTTTGACACATTGCCAGAAGATCAGGTACGATGGAAAAACTAATAATCTACGGGTGAGTTAAATTAAAAAGACCTAGAGGAAGAAGCCGTTGAATGGATCAAACAAAAGTATTGACTAAGGGTTACACGAAGCCAAATAACCAGGACGGTAGTCCAGGACAGAGAAGAAAAAAAGGTAGTTGTAAAAAAATAATTGTTGATGGTGTCACAGTCCTAGAAGGAACTACGACCAAGCAGGAGGATTGTATTTATGTTTTAATCAACCAAGGAATTTCTGTCGTTAGATGGTTTAATGTTTGTTAACTCCTTTATTTTTTTAAAACTTTTTATTTTTGTACATTTATCATTGTACCATTTTTCCTTAGCTGTTAGTATTTTTTTTTGCTCTAATTTTTTTCTGTTTGTCTTGTCTTCTTTTATCCAATAAATATCTCAGCTGTCATGTATGGTATGTTAATTTCGTTGGCCTTATGTTTAGTCTAAGATCCTTTAATTGGAATTAATATTGGGTCTCTAAAAGTTTCCCTTTTTTTATTATTTACTAGAATGATCTGGAAGAGTTCACCTTTATTCTCGCTTGTATGAATGCTTTGATCTATCAGCCGGCCGATACATCTTGAATATTCTCGAACACATATCATCATTTCGAGAGATGCACTCGTTAGATGGGGTACGTCAAAATTAGCTTGTTCGTTACATTATTATTATCTTTATTTGTGATGAACTTTTTTTGTTTAGTTCTTCGTTATTTTTACCTTTACTCTTCTTTTATTTTCGGGTGTTGGTTCAGTGTTTAGTTTCTTATAATTTTCTTTTGATCTTGTCGTACAGATTTTAAGAACCTCCAACTTTGCCTACTTCTTGTCAGCCTAGATGTAATTAACATTTACACTTTTATTGGCATGCTTTATTTTTCTTCCGGCATAACATTTTTTGCACTTTAACTTGAGTCTCTTATATACTATCGTACAAGTATCATTCTTTGTATTTAAGATCTTTTGATATTGGTCTCTTTTCCTCACTAATTCTTTTTTTGTCTCTTTTCCTGCGCACAATAGGCGGGACGTTAATTCTTTAAAAAAAAATTCCAATGATTATTTGATTGGACCTAACTGTAACATTAAGTGGCCTCCGAGATAGGGAGATCTAGCTCAACGGTCAGGGATCACGGTCCCAGTATTTTCAAATTTTTTAAAATCCTTTGAATTTTTATGTAACCTCGAATTGATCAATTAAAATTTCTTACGCTAAATAAAGATCTGGCAGTGCTGGCACTATTATCTGAATAAAACGTTATTGCTGATTTTTCCTTAACATTTCATTAACTTTATTTATTTTTAAACAATAAATCATAAAATAAAAATATTGACAATTCAAATATTGGTAATATCTAACTTTATTGTAACCAAACGCAACCTGTTATACACATTTTGCCCTACGTGTGGCCCTTTACAATAATACTCTAGTAAATGTATTATATTTTTGCAAAATTGTGGAATGTGTTTAATTTGAAGTACAATTTTCGTCTATAAATAATATCTCATGCCTTTTGATGTAAAATAATTAAATATATGTAAAATAATTTTCTAATTTTTTTTTTTTTTTTTTTTTTTTGAAAATAAATTCTGGTTAATCATGACGTTACGTAAACTAAAATGCTAATTTAAATGGCTTAAATAAGTCTTATTAACTGAAACAAGTGCATGATCAGTAACGAGTACTAGTATTCCCCTCTAGCTCTTATACTGCTTGAATCCTTCTTGGCATGCTTACTAATAAATTTTGGACATATCCTTGGGGAATTGAATTTCATTCATCCTGTGCAGCAATTCGAAGCTGCTCTATCGTATTTGGAACGGGATTTTTTTGTCGTATGCAGCGTTTTAGTTGATCCAACACGTACTATATTGGATTTAAATCTGGGCTAAATGGTGGCCAATCCAATCTTCCAATTTGGATCTTATAAAGATAATTACTCACTATGTTAGTGGCATGTGGTCAAGCATTATCGTAAATTAACGTGAATCTGCCATATTCAATGTAACCAACATATGGTAAGACATGATCTTGCAGGATGTTTTTAACGTAAGAGTCACCAGTTATCCGTCCAATCACTTTCACAAGTGCAGTTCGTCCCTCCCAACTAATACCTCTCCAAAGCATTATGCCACCACCTCCAAAAATAACGGTCTGAGCGAGATTGCAGGTAGCGAATTGTTCTCTAACTCTTCTGTCTTCCATAATAAGATTCTGGTCTTATCAGTAAAAAGAACATTTTTCCAGTTGTCGATTTTCCAGTTGTGTTCTTTAAAATTTTTAAACGACGAACTTTATGCTTTTGAAGAAGACGTAGAACTTTGACATGGCATCTACGCTTTATACAAAATATCCTGTCTTATTGTACCTTTTTGAAGTATTCAAAACTGTAGATTTACTTCTCCTGAAACGTCGTGTGATATCTTTTTGTACATATCCTTCCTCGTACAAATCTATGCTGCTTGGGCTTCACTGTGTTGTCGAATTTGTGGCATAGTTGTTTTAAAATTAAACTTAAATAAATCAAAACAATATTTAATTAAACTGAATAAATTAAACTAACAATAACCGAATTTCTATGGTTTTTTCTTTACATCTTCTTCTTATGGTGCCCTATCCAATTAGTGGATGTTGGTGACAATTCTGGCATACGCCTCTCGGTCTTGTGTGACTCGAAAGAGTGCATGGGCATCGAAGTTTGTCAAATCCGTTATGATGTTAAACCATGAGTATTTCTTTTTTCCGATGCCCCGTTTTCCTTTTATCTTCCTTTTCATAATAAGCTTTAAGAATCGGTACTTTTAATTTCGAAATATGTGATCCAGATAAGCAGTTTTTCTTCTTTTTATTATTGGCAGCAATTCTTGTCCTCTGCCCATTCGATTTAATACTTCGACATTTGTTGTGTGATCTGTCCAGGAAATTTTAAGTATTTTTCTAAATACCCGCATTTCAACGTCCTCCAATCGGTTCATCACATTGGCCTTTATGGTCCAGGTTTCTACACCATATAGCAGTATGCTCTTTACATAACTTTTACATTTACTTTTATATAACCTTTCTTTACATAAAGAAGGTTTTTTATGATAAAATGCACGAATGACACTAAACGCCGAATAAACGTCAAAATATTTCAAACCAATTGAGTAACATCAGTAATCTAAAATTACTGAAATAATGGTCTACATGGTCTACATACTAATGGACTACAAAAAAAATTGGAAAATATTCTTAAATATTCGATATTTTTGTCTATGAGTATATATACATATGTACATTATAGTATGTAATAAAGACATGTCATAGAAACTCTTTTTAATGCACAAAATCATTTCTCTAGTTATAATATATTGTAACTTTTTTTTGTGCAACACAACAGAGCAGATCAATGTCAGCGACCACGAATAAAATAAAACGATGAACTTGACCTAGCTATTAGAAATATAAATACGCTGCGTACAAAAAAAACAGATTCACATAAAAAAATGATTTTTGACATAAAAAGCAGCCGATAATAACTTCGATGATTCTAAATGAATAATAGTTTTTTGAAGCAAACTGAAATTTGATTTTATGAATAGAAGTAGCTGCTGAGTAACGTTGCTTTAAAAAATTTGTATAGCATCGAAGAGATTGGGAACTTTCATCCGTTAGTTAAAGCTTTAATTATATTTTTAAAAATCTATGAAAATAAAATAGAAATATGTGTATTGAGTTGGTATAAAATATTTTTAAATTTTGTCCTGCATTGAGAAAATATGGTGCAGCATCGCATAAAATGCAATAATTTACGGCAAGCAACAGAAAACGTGATAGTGTTACACCAATCATTAAATAAGATATACCTTCCTGACGAATCAGTAGTTTTGTCAACACACACGTAGAAGTAATTATTGTCGCTAATATAGTTTTTATATTATCTATTACTGCCGATCACGAGTTGACATGGTTTCACTTTAGAGACCGTTTACTTGGAATATTCAATTTTTTGGAAAGTTTTAAAAAAGTTAGGTTTTCATGGGATAATTTTGAAAGCGATATATTTGAAAAGATTATTGCATAAGTCTTCAATAAAAGTATCTTGTTCGTTTCCTTCTGTAGAACTTAACCAAAAAGACTTAAAAACTGAAACTTGATATTATTCTCCAGATTTAGTCTTGTCTTTCTTGGTTAAATATGACGCTGTTCTGACATGTTAATCTATCTGAATCTAAAGACATCAATTGTAGACATTTCATTCAAGTAACTGCACGATTATTGCATGACAGTCACTGATATTTCAGCAATAGTTAAAATATTTATTTTATAATAAATCTTTATTATTTTAAATAATTCGAAAACACCTAATCTACAAGATTAATCAGCATTTTTTCTTTACCTGGTCTATCCTAGCTTTTTTGACAAGAAACGCCCACTTCTTTGTTGTGGCTTCACAACACAGCACTGACTCTGCTTTTCACTGCTTACGTCCTTATTGTGGATACAATGCACAACACTAACTGCCTTGTACAACTTCACACATTCCACATGCTCGAACGGTTTAGTCTTCTTGTACTTCGTATCTGGGGTTGGTAGACCAGAAGCTGAGTTACTTCGTGGTTGGGATGCTTATGGTGCCGCTCTTTATGTCTCGACTTTCTTAATTTCATTATAAATGGATTTGACTTTAAGGTCTCTACGTAAATCGTCATTCTAAACATACCAAGGAGCATCCACAATATTCCTTAGTATTCGGTTCTGAAGCGTTTCTAAATTTCTATAATTGCTTTTTTTGGTACATAAATATTTATATATATTAAAGTTTAATTATATTACTTCAGTTTCGTTAACGTTAATTTATGCAATCATTAAAATATTTTTCCGTCGACCGTCCATTTATGATCAATTTTAACACCCCCAAAATCATTGATTAATGACCCCTATTAATGAATGATTTTCTATTAATGAACGATTTTATTATATGCAACACAACACACTCGTACATTGCTTGCATAAATTAATTAAACGCTCTGTGATTGGCAGTGACCTGTGGTGTAAGCAACCAAACATATACCTATTTATATTCCCACTAAAAAATTAATTTAAAATGAAGTAGCCGCTGTTAGTACTATCTGTCATTAGTGTCATTGTATGTCATTAAAATTCTGTGTATTTGAAAAATCAAAGGATGGATATTGACGAAGAGTTTAATTTAATTCTACCAGAATTTCTTCTTCTATCACAGAATTTACAGAGGTCCAAGAAGGCTTAAATATAAATTTGTCAAAATGCTATACAGCAGATAATCATTTATCAATATCTTCCTTTAATTTCAGTAATTGCTCCATTTCGAATATTAATGTTTACTATAATAAAACTACTACTAAGGAAACTTTGAATAAAGTCAATGAAAGCTAAAAAAATTGTTGTTTATTATTAAGTAAATAAATATTTAAACTAAGATATCTTTATTTCTGAAAAGTACGGTCGACGGAAAAGTTTTGTAACGAACTCGTGAATTAAAATGGCGATTAACAATCTCGAACATTAACGCGCTCGCTTTGCTCTCGCGTTAAAATATCTCAATTGTTAATCGCCCTTATTAATACACTTGTTGGTTAAATAATTATTAAATAACATACCAAATATAGAAAAGTATTAAACATTTGTTTCTTACAATTTTGCTACAAACTGAACAATAAAATTTGTCCAAATCCAACTCTTGGTAAGGTTTAATCCAAGTAGCGACACTAGTTATGTTCGGCGTTTTAAAATCAAAATAGTAAACAAATTAAACAATCTCGACTGACGATGCTTAAGTTTTCACTTTCACTTTTGAGAACCAAACGATTTGCAATAGAACAATTCTATTTATACCTAACGCAATAAACTTTAGAAACACCATTTTATTACGGGATTATAATCGGTTACCTGCTACAATAATACCAAGAATATTAGGTAGTATAATATCTATAGGTACTATAGATAATATTAAAGACTAAAATATTAAAATAAAATGAACATTGGAATTTCCAGTTACTTAGTCATACCATGGTTAGATAAATATTTCTAAGATAATGTTATGTAATTTTTTGTATAAATATGCAAAATTCCCAGATAATTACATAAAATATGCATAATAACGCATTTTGCATATTTGCCTAAGTCTAATTATAAACATTGATAATTTCTTCTCTAAAAGTTTTTAGTTTAATCTTAAATAGCAACTGTAATTGTCCATAAGATCGACAAAATTATACGGTAGAAATGTATCACTTAACCAAGACAACCTTAGAAAACATCAGAAGTATTTTTTTTTGTGGTAGCCTTTTGTAGAATTTAAAACACATTCTAAGAATCCGGGATCAACAAATTCATTATTTTCTTTAATATAAATGAGAATTAAACTATATCAGAGAAATTGGCAAATAAAAAACTTTTTTTGTGATACTCGTTGATGCAGGTAATCTGCTTTTGATAAATTTGGTGATATGCAAAAGACCAAACGTCATTTTTAACATATAAACAATAAAACAATGTTCAATTTCTATTTGATTTGATATTAGAATGGTAAAGACTGGTAAATTACATAGAAAGGTGACACTTTTACTAAGAAAGCATAGCAGAAAATGTATAAAGTTATTTTTGTTAATTTGTTGCTTAATTGTTGTGAAAATAGTTTCAAAAGGATTTTTTTTTTAAATATTAATAACTTTTCTACAAATGAACAAAACACTTTAACTTTGCTTGATAATTTAGACGTTTCCATATATTCAGCTATACAAATTTCAGGAAGATTTACTTCAAAATTGAAACTATCTATTCTAGAAAACTAATTCTACAACGTTATTATGCGTTAACAAAAGTGTTCAGTGTTTTATTGTTAGGTAATCTATTAGGTCTACATTATTTCTGAAAGCACTAAATTAAATAGAAAGGCTATTTTATGAAATTAAGTCATGTAACAATTAAAAAATTTATGTTAAATATTTTAAAATATGTTTACCTAAGTACTGTGATTTGAAGCTTATAAACATTTAAAATATCTCAGACACATCAATGCATATAAACTCAATTGTTTTTATTCGAAATTTTGGTATTTTTACACGAATTAAAAAAATACATTGTCCTACAACTCTTAGAATCCGAGTTAGCACTTTTTTATTTCTCTTAATTGTGTAAGAAAATTTTAATAGCGAATAAAAAAATAAGACATCTATATTAATGATTCTTCTAAGGTTTTTCCATTACACTAAAATATTATATAAGGTTAGTTCAAACAATTTCAACTTCAGAAACTTCAGTAATATCTTCATTAACTTTAATTATCTTCAAGTCATCTTCAAAATTTTCTTTATTAAACTCTTGCTAGGTTATAGAATGTTGTTGTAGATTACAGCGGTTGTAGTTTACAAAAATTAAAATGGTCGATTCTGCCTCAAATATTATAATCTTGCACTAAGTTTATAAACGTTAAACATCATACGCTTTGATTTTATTTATCCGAATCCATGTCTCTCATCCACAATAAGCACCAATATTTAAATTATAACTTGCAAGATAATAACAAACTACAATAAACATAATTTATCTTCCAGATAACTTCCTTATTCGGTACTTTTATTTGACAAATAAATATTTTACATTTTATTTGTCAGATTAGCTTATTCATGTCAGTTCTTTACTGACATGAGTAGTGTTGGCACTAGGTGTTTAAATCTAAACTAACGTTTTAAATTATTTTGTTTATTAAGTCTTATCTTAAAATTACAACAACCAATATTTTTGGCAATCTTGCGAAGAAATTAGTAGTATTATTAATTAAGTTAGTATGTAATTATTAATATTAATTACCGTATCGTTTCAAGAATAAAATTTAATGAAAATGTCAGATGTAGGTAGTTCTGATTTCTTGTCTAGGTGGCGTAGTTACCCTACCGGACAAACAGTATAACGTGTCGTCCTATCTTTTATACAGATCACGACATTGTTTTATTGGCCATACAACACAATGGTAATCGCTGTGATATGTTACACGTTTCCACCTCTATATTCAATTTACATTAGGTACGAATTGTCGTAATTGTCACATTGACATTAAAAATTTCAAACGAAGTTCTGAAGGAATAAACAAATAAATGTATACCGTCCAAGAAAAACTTGTAACATGGTATTTTCAGGGTCATTCGATACGCGAAGTAATTGATTTATTTATTATTGCCTTCGAAAATAGACCTTCACCTAGTGGTACGACAGTTTAAAATACCATTTAACATTTTCTAACTTCGAGATGTATAAACAGTTGTAAAAAGTGTCATGAAGGTAATGAACCACGTGTTAGACCTGTCGATGAGGAGCGTCAAAACAGGGATATTGATATTTGTGCTTTTGTGAAAGCTAGTGAACCCTGCAATAGTGTACAAATTGCTAGGGAAGTTAACGTGAATCTCAAAAGAAATGGGTATTACTGTTTTAAGATACAACCAACACAAGAACTGTTTCAGGAAGAAAACTTTAGACGGATGGAGTTTTGTTGTGAATTTATGTTAGATAAACAGAATGAAAATGAACACTTTTTAAAAAATATTTTATTTTCTGACAAATATTCATTTTCATTACATAAAAAATACAATCCATCCGTTGCAAGGTATTATTCTCAAAAAAATAAGCACCGCAGTGTTACAGTGTGAACTCAGCATCCGCAAAAGTTAAATTTTTGGACTGGGATGTGAGGCGACCATATAGTCGGTCTTTTTTTATCGATGGAAACCTAAATGGGCCCAAATATTTACAACTTTTAATCCTTTGCCCGTTAATTTTTAGGAGGTTTATTTCCAACAGGATGGGTGTTAGGCTCACAACTCTAGGGCAATTATTGACTTCCTCAATCAAACGTTTCCTGTACGAGTGACAAGTACACGTGGTACAATTTAATGGCCCTCTAGATCCTGTGACTTAGCGCCTAACGATATCTTTTTTGGGGTTTTCTCAAAGAAAACATTTATAGGCATCAGTTTGAAAGGGCCACAAACCTAGTCGAATTAAGGGCAAAAATACTTCATTTCTTTGCAAGCATTACACCGGCCCTACTCCAAAATATGAGGAGAAATCTGTATGACAGATTTGGTTAAGATTTGGTTACTGTTTAGCACAAGGAGGTGGAATATTTAAGCCCTTAATTTATTAATCTGCTTTTCTAATTTTTTTTGTTAGGTACATTTTAGGAAGTTTGTATGTTCTTAATTAGGTAGGTAGTATTTTTTATGTTTAGGTTTGGAAGAATTTTATTGTTTTTTTTTTATTTAAAAGTACAAACGATTCTTATTCTGATTTTTTTTCTTCTTTCTTGTCTTATTGTTATAAGCTTTGTCCATACAATTTGTACAATTTTCAGTGACAATAAAGTATCTTGCTTATTCACTTACTTATTTATTTGTATTGCTATTTAGGCTAAAAAATAACAAAAAAATTAGTTTTAGAGCATTATAATAAATATATTCTAGAAATGGAATTGCAATAAATCTTAATTCCCATGGTCAACAAAACAATGTCGTTATCTGTATAGGTAGATTACACAAAGTTTACAACATTTAATTTGTGTAAAATATATTTGTAATGTTTAAAAATAAGTAAAAATAATAAGCATCATTTAAGAAAAATTAACACATCGATTTGATTTTCAAATAAAAAATAAATTTTTTGTAAAATTTACTGTATATATATATATATATATATATATATATATATATATATATATATATATAATGGGCAAAGGAAATTAGTAAAGAAAATTTGCCGAATAAAGAAATGAGAGCTTTTAGAGAGCCAACTTCAAAATATGGAAGAAAAATATCAAAGTAAGGATATAAAATATTTTTACAAATATGTTAAAGAAATAAGCAGAGGTTACAATTTAAAAACGACATACATTAAAGGCAAAGAAGGTAATCTGATAGGAAATGAATATCAACATTTGGACAGATGAAAACAATATTTCGAAGAACACCTGAACGAGAATGAACGAGAATCAATACCAATGGATGGAATAGATATTGCTATTGTCAGAAGAATTGCCAGATCTAAGAAGAGGAAATAATTCCTAAAGAGTGGTGCAAGTCTATAATATACCCAATACATAAGAAGGGAAACCTGTCAAGTTGTCATAACTATAGAGGAATAGCACTATTGGACGTCACATACAAAGTACTGGCAACCATACTAAAAAGAAAAATAGAAGTGTACACAGAAAATATATTGGGCGACTATCTAGATGATTTTAGAAAAAATCGATAAATTCGTGACCATGTATTTATGCTGAAACAAGTTCTCTATGGTGCATATGAATAGGACATACCAACCCACCTTCTCTTTGTGGATTTTAAGGGTGCATATGAGAATGTAGGTAAATCAAAACTAATGAAGGCACTACAGGAGTTTAAAAATGCCATCTAAGATAATCACACTGGTACATATGACGTTTCAGAACACTACAAGCGCAGTTAAGATAATTGGAAAGAAGAGCCAATACTTTAGAGTTCAGAAAGCTGTAAGACAAGGGGATCCTTTATCTACCACGCTGTTTAATTTGGCCCTTTAAAAGATAATAAGAGACAGCAATATGAATAAAGTGAAAACAATATTTAATAAGAGTTACCAGTGTCCAGCTCATGCTGATAATGTTGTACTTTTGGCTAGAAGTAGAAAAGAATTAGAAAAATAGCTAAGAATCTTCTAGAGGGAGAAGGCAATATGAAATTACGGATAAATATAAATAAAACAAAACACATGGAGCTGAAGAATTAGCAAAATAAAAGCAAAAAACTAAATATGGAAATTGCATTGGGGAGAGAAATTCTTGAAATTGAAGAGGTGGAGGATTACATGTACTCTGGCAGTTCTTGTGACAAATAAATGCAAAGAAAAAAAGAAGATAGATCTACAAATAGCAAAAGGAAACATATGTGCAGACAGTTTGCAAAGAATAATAAAATCGAAAGAGGTATCGAGAAATACAAAAATAAGGCTCTATAAAACTATCCTGCGACCTAACCTAACGTATGGGTGCGAGACATGGGTGTTAACAAAGAAACTACAACAGAAAATTGAAATCTGGGAACGAAGAATATTAAGAAGAATTATTGGAGAAGAGTATACAAAAATAGCATGGGAGCGAAGAACAAATGCTGAAATTTATGAAATGTTAGGCGAAGGGAAAATAAGCGATTTTTTCAAAGCTAGAAGATTGCAGTGGCTAGATCATCTTGTTAGAATTAAGGACAGTAGAGAGGTAAAGAACATAGCATTAAGAACCGGAAGGTAAGAGGAAAAGAGGCAGACAGAGGAGAAGGTGAAGGGAAGCAGTTGCGGAAGATCTACAAGAAAAGAAGATAGAAAATTGGAAAGAAGCTAGAGGTAGAAGAAGATGGAAGAGAATTACTAAGTTATCGGCCTAAAACGGCCTGCTACAAGCTTTTATATATACATATATCATTTCATAACCTTTGCTACTAATAATAATAAGACAAAAATTAAATTTTGAAAAATAAATATTTTTTTTAAATTGTTTAAATAAATGACTTGATTAAATAAATAATACAGAAATTAACTAAATGAATTTTTAAAATATATGCCATGAAGTACCCCAAATAAATCAAAACATCAATTTTCAAATTCGGTTTTTGAAATCGCTTGGCTTTCTTTCGCGCATTATAGACGGCTCATTTTTAAGGAATCGTTTTTAATTTTTTTTGTCTAAACTTGAACTCCTAATCTTTCAAGTGGTTCTTTTTAAATTGTTTATTGTTTATAAACAAAGCCCCGATAAAATTTTGTAAAAAATGGTTAACTCTGGTTTTAGGAGTCGCAGGACATTAAGTTTTTTTTAATTCGCGTAAAAATGCCAATATGTCGAATAAAAAAAAAATTAAATTGCTACATGTTATTGCGTTTATATTCCGTGGAGTCATGGACCTTAACTGAAGCATCACTGAAGAGACTCGAAGCATTTGAGATGTGGTGCTATAGACACATGTTGAGGATTTCTTGGATAGACAGAGTTACCAACGAAGAAGCACTACATAGAATGGGTAAAGAGCGCGAACTAGTCATAACCATAAAACGTCGCAAACTAGAATACCTGGGCCATATAATGCGCAATGAACAACGATACAACCTGCTTCGGACCATACTTCAAGGTAAAGTGCATGGGAAAAGAGGTCCAGGACGAAGAAGAATATCCTTGCTGCATAACCTGAAAAAATGGTTTAACTTAACCACTACCGGACTTTTCAGGGCAGCAGTCAACAAAGTCAGAATAACCATGTTAGTGTCCAACATCCGTAACGGATAGGCACCATAAGAAGAAGAAGATGTTATTGCGTCTGAGTTATTTTAAATGTGTATAAGTTTTAAATCAAAGTACTTTTGTAAACCTATTTTACAATATTTAACATAAACTGTTTAAATAATTTAATATGATAAAATAAGCCTCTTTCTTTAATTTGATGCTTTTAGAATTCATGTAGACCCAATATTTTGAGCATGATAAAGTTGTAAATAAAACCTTTGTGGGATAAACAATTTTAATTTTACAATAACTATTAAGTGAAACTGTGATATTGAGTCATATTATATTTTTTATTCTTACGCGAAATCAAGTTTTTTGTGCATTTTTAGAAAAGTTGTTAATAATTTTTAAAAAATCGACTTTTGACGCTAATTAACAAAAATATCTTTACAAACCCTCATTTTAAAGGATTTTCTATGCTTTTTTGGTAAATTATGACTTTTTCATATAGTTTACTGGTCTTCACCTTCGGTATTTAAAATCAACCAGCGATCTTACATTTTTACATATTTTTTATAAGTAAAAAATGTCGTTTAATCTTTTGCATATTTTGATTACTTATTAGATGTTGTTACTATCAAATTTATCAAAAGCACTTGATAAATACCTGTGTCAACGAGTGTCATGAGAAAATCGTTAATGTTCCGTAGTTCCGTAGTCTGAACGACAACCTTCATCTTCTAATCCAGTCGATAAACTTTCAGTGAACGCCCTTCACAAGGGCGGTGAACAAGTGAGGAGCACTTGTAACTTGTTTATCTTTCTCAAATTTTCTTCAATTCCAAATTACAATTTCATATTTTATCCAGAAAAAAAAAATATTACCGAATATACCCCACTAGAAATTAATGGAAATAGTTAAAAAACAGCAAATCTAAGAAACACAATATTCGCGAAGTGCTCGGATATTAACATACAGCATTTACAAAAAAATCGAATAAGTTACGGAAGACAAAAATCTAAATTACTAATTAAACATTATACCCACTCATCGCTCGATATCGTCTTGTTACCGAAAATAACGCCCACCTTCTGACATCAGATCATGTAAGATTTGCATGAATGAACTTTACTGAAACATTAACATTTGAACCGGTTACCGAATTGCAAAAACTCCCCCCACTTGTCAAAGCTGCTTGCAGACATTCAATAAAAAAGCAGCCAGTTTGATCACGGTCGTCTTTCGAGATTACTCAAATCTGTTATTAATCTACGTATATACTGGTTCTTATAATTTTTTTCGAAGTTAAGTCATGAGATAGTGAACTTGTGTTATAGTTTATTAACAGTACTTAAAGAGTTGTTATTTAAAAATAAAAAAGGTAAGATACAGTGAATAAAGATTTTAAGAATTATCTCAGTGTTTTAAGAATTAAGTGAAATTATCCCAAATTTCATTTTTACCAAATACCACTTACAGTGAAACACAATCCTTATTTTTTAAATGTTTTTATGCTTTTTATTTATTTAAAAAATAGGATAGAATTTAAGAAAATAACTAAAAAATCTATATGGTTCTGCAATAACTATGCGAAAAATCTGTTATGAGATACATAAAATGTTTCTCAAAAAAATTTGAAACATTTAACAACAAATATAATTGTGTCACTTATTATCCAATACAATAAAATCTGTAATTAATTTATTAATAAAAATTAATGAACAAAGGATTCATCGTCATTCTATTTTCTTTATCTGTGTGTAGCATATAATCTGATTAAAATCTGTTGCTTTTCTTCGGTCTAGCTTTGTCTATTTATATTTATATTTTTCTTTTCATCCTGGCTAATATCAATTTGATAATATAGATTTTTATATGTTTTTGGTACTGCTACTTTTTCTTCATCTTGTCGACTTTGTAGTTTTAAAGATTTCTGTCTGACCTATTTTCTTACCACCCATAAAAGTTTCTTTGACTATCATAAGATCTCTTTTTTTTGCCATTATTTTTTCTGAGTTCCTGAGTTTCTTGTTGAAAGTTCTTTAAACTATTTTCATCGCATAATCTCTGACAGTACTTACCATATTTTTCCAAATTTTATTAAAGCTCCCTTTCATCGTTAAGGGTAATAGTTAGACCTCCCAGCGTTATTACATTTTATCCAACAATTTCGAAATTATAGTTCTTGTTTGGGTTCTGTATCTTAAGAATTGTCCTAAATGATTTGTAGTTTATGATCATCATCTATTTGGTTTCTTCCTCAATTATTTCTTAGCTATACTGCCTTTTCTCATTAATCTATTAAAAATCAGGTTTTCTTCTACTAAAGCCAAGATCATTTCCATATGCCATTGATGCTATTTATATACTACACATTTATCGTTTGCAAAAATTTGCTAAGAATCGCCATATCTAGTATGACTGCTACTGTCATCGTGTGCCTTAGTCTGTGGACCAATAAGCACGTCGATCCGCATCGTCCTGCTTTTTATCTTCTATATAATTGACGATTGACCAATTGAAATGAAACCGATATAAAAAAAAATGTCTAAAAAGGGTGCATTTTCAAGCCAAGGAATCTAGTCTTGCTCTGGCTCCCACATAGGCTCTCCTATACCCTGGGAGCCAATTCACGGGGCTGTGCCCCAAACTATGTTTTATTGTAAGAAATTACCTAACCCACCAAATTGGGACAGAAACGCAGAGGAAACTTCAATTGGGCTGGTCGAAGCCCTCTGCAGAGCATCTAGCGAACAGATATGAGTTAATTCTTGCCAAGACCCCAACCTCCCAATGGTGACACTACTTTTAACAATACGATTCTTAACACCCTTTAGAGGTGCAAAGCCTAGTTCTTCGTATATCGCTTTATATTATTCGTTTATGACTTCACTCTCTGATTATTCCTAGAACGCCTAACCATAGAAATTGTAAAAAGTTTTTTTTTTATTTTCCCAAGACCGACTTGGAACATTTTTTTAGGGTTTTATAATTAAAAAATTATAATTTTGTTTGTAGCGCAGGTATAAAAAAATTAATTAAACTACAGCGAAACTATTCTGATTGTTATTTATTTTAAAGCTTCAACTTTTTTGAGGATCTCTTAAACTTTCACCTTCGCGGTTTGATTCCAGTATAGACTACATATAATTCTAATGTCTCTGCAGTCTATGTTTTTGTTTAACAAAATTTCTTTCTTCAGCTGACTACACGGCATTCTGTTAAATGTCTTCTTGAAATCAACGAAACAAGCATATAATTTCTAACTCCTTTTAGTCATCACTGCGAATTAACACTCACTGCAAACAGTACATCTCGAGTCTTCAGATCTTTCCTAAATCCCATTTGTTCATTACTTATGCCTTCGTCTATTTTTCTATGTATTCTGTTGTGAATTCGATGGAAGTTCCATCAGATCCAGGAGATTTTCCACTTTTAGCTTATTTCGATGCATATTTCATTTCTTTTCTTACTCAGGCCCAATGTCATATTTGTTCTTTTGGTGCTTGTTTTCTCTTTTTCTTAAAAAATCTGGTCTATATATATATTCCGCCCATTACATAGCAATAAAATACCACCCACGCGCTGCATAAGACAATCCCGGAAAAGATGAACAGGTGAGCCGGAATAGGTCATAAGTCCTAATTCGTTAACAAGACGACGATGAACTTTTAAAACCTATTCATTTTAAGATCTTTTTTTCTTCATCAATTTTTTTGAAAAAATAAAACTGTGCTATTATATATTTCTATTTTTATCATTATTTTTGAAACACTTTGTTTTGCTTATTTATCCGTTTTATATGTCGTAATGATCAAAATTTTATTATCTGTTCATATTTATAGCTATAGGTTTGAATTCCCTAGCAAGATTAAATTCCCTTTATGTCACCATGTTTTACTTTGTCAAATAATTTTTCAAAATCAACGTAACAAACATGCACATCCAAATTGAGCATCGACATTTCCATGCATCTATGAGCTATCATGTTAAAAGTAAATGACGCCTTTCTGGTTCCAAATCCAAACTGATTATCATCTATTCCTTCTTCCAGTTTTTTATTTATACGACCATGTTTTATAACGCTAAAGGTGGAGAATAATCATTGTTTTGGTATATGGCCTGTTTTTTATATCATGTTAAACAAGTCTTCTGTAATGTTAAAGGATTCATCATTTATGCATTTTAAGCTTTCTAGTGGGATTTGGTCTGGACCTATTGCTTTGCCATGTTTTCTGTTGTTTAATGCCATTTTAATTTTTCCTTTTAATATCTTTAAAACCGCACCATTTTCCACTTTTACTTCCATCTCTTCTGTTTTATTGTCTTTAAACAACTCATAGAATGATGTATTCTGTCCATCTCTTTAACTTTTCGCTAGTATTCAACATTAGTTTTCCATTTGTATATTTCAGTATTCACGGTTTTCTTTTTCCGTTGTAATGAGTGAATTCTTCAATTTTTTTATTTATTTTTGGAAACAATTCTTCCCATTATATGTTAAAAAGTAATTTATATACCAGCAATAATTTATATTTTGTGATTAATTATGATCAATTGTCAGCATGTTTTGTGTACCAGTTTCCCATATACAGAAAACCATTTTTATAAATATCTCACAAAACGTTTATTCATAATTGATAGCATTAGAAAGGAATATTTAATATTTAAAGGCTAAAATGCACTATTCGCAATTATTAATGTCATATAACTAGGTCTATGTATTAATAAGTTTTGGTATATTTAATAAAACATATTAACTAAAGTGAAAGAGTGGGTTTAGTCATATATGAATGGGTGCACTTCGGTCTTGAACTAGTATTTTCGTATTTTCAATTAATTTTGTCTATACTAATTATAAATATAAAATAAAGTGAGATTAAAGTGTTAATCGAATGATATTACGCAGAATTTTCCTATTTTAATGACTTAAAGTGATTTTAACTTTGGTGTTAAATATTCAGTATAATAAACTAAAAAACTGATGCTAATTATTACCAAAGAAATGGCTTTTAAACTTAAAAAGTATAAAAACGACAAATGTGATTAACATGCTATACATAATGACTCAATTCCTATCACCCAAAATACTATGTAGCTACAAACGCTAACCTAAGACTGAGTCGTGAAAATTAGATTTCTCTTTCTTATCGTACTAGAGCCCAAGTCGGTCCCTAGCCTTCTCCAGCATTTGCCTCCAAGCATCCCTTTCCTTGGTTGATCTGCTCCAGTTGTTATCTAACCTCAATATTCTAAGCAGTGGTTTTTACTTCGTTTATCCACCTCTTACTGATCTTCCTGCTGGGCGTCACCGACGTCCATAGTTCCACTAAGCGTTCTATTAGGTGTTCTGTTATTATCCATTCTCACAAGGTCACCTGCCAGCGCAGTCTTTGTAATTTTGCATAAGTTTCTATAGAGTATTCTTTGTAATATTGGTATATCTAGTAGTTAAGCCTTGTTTTCCACATATCATTGTCGCAAATGGATCGTTCCCAATATTTTTCTTTTAAAAGTATTAATAAGGTTTATTGCTTTTTCTGTCAGAAAATTAAATTTTATGAACATTAATTGCTACAAGTTTAATTCTATCGAGTACCTAAAAAATATTATTTAGTATTCGGTTTTGAGCAAACGAACAAGTACAACTAATACAACAACAACGGCAACAGCAGGAAAACAAGAAGTGCAACAGTAAGAACTGACGTAAGATGGAGAAAATAATGAACTAGACCTCTAACACTAGAGGAGGTTTTAATGGCAATTTAAATACAAAAATTGGTAAAGCTACAGAAATAGATAAAATACTGGCAGAACTATAGAAGCGAGTCAAAAATTTTTTTACAAAACAGATGTACAAGCTACTATTAAGAGATGAAATATAGAGAAAAGAAAAAATCCCCAAACAATCGAACAAAAGCATAATGTATCCTATCCATAAAAAGCGAGACAAATTATTATGTCAGAATATCTATCTACTTTGTCGTCCAAGCCTTAACGGTCAAACAAGTACTAGCCAAAGAATGGGAATATGACATAGACGCTTACAATACGTTTGTAGACTTTTAGCAATCCTACGATTTAACATAATAGAACAAAACTGCTAAATAAAATCCAAGAACTCACCACACCAGCAAAATTAACGTTAAAAAAGTAACTTAAGGACTAAAACAAAGTGACGGAATAGCTCCAACGCTTTTCAATTTTGTCCTTGAATATGTAATTGGACGGTTAACGGTGAGCAGAAGTAACATACTTACAAACAAATCCACCCAATTGGCAGTATACGCAAATTATATCAACATAAAGAGCAGAACAAAAGATGCGGCGGAAGAAACATCCGGAAGTGCAGAAGTTTTAGGGTTAGTAATAAACGCAAATCAGCCAAAATTATTCGTAAAAACTAGATTTATTAGACAAGTGCAACAATAACACTCCATAAATGATATAGAACACGTGAACAGGTTCACGTAATTAGGAATAGACCAGGCCGCAAGTAATGAAGAAGAACCTGAAATAAATAGAAGCTGCTAACCAATAAAGCCTATTTCGGCATGGAAACATTTTCGCCACATATTAAAATCTCAAGATTTAGACCAGTAAACAAAACTCCGATAAAACACAAGGAAAAAAACCTGTTGGTACACCAAAAAGATATGGGAGGACGAAGTAGATGCGGGTAACAAAAACTTTCTAAACGCACGTTCATGAAAAATAACAGTAGTAAATAGAGATCTTTGGAAAAGCTTACTGAAGAAGGTCACCGCCCGACTTGGGTTGTAGTGTCATTGGAGGGATGGATTCGGTTTTGATCTCTTTCGGGACAAGCAAAGTTAGTCTTACTAATAGAGTCCCATATTTTTAGACGACAGGATTGTACTGAATTTGTATTTGAATGTACGTTGCGAGCTTCTTCCTAATAAATTTATAGGTATTTACCAATTTTTTATTGAAAATTTTGTTTTTTGATATAACAGAGGAAGTAATTTTTTTAGGTGAAGTCTGTTGTGTCTGTGTGAAGTTTTTTATTTCACAAGTATTTACATTATTCACTGCGTTTTTGAGGAGCCCAGTGGTCTCTTTGGATGAATCTCTAACCGTTAATATTCGAATATTATCTGAAACAAATATGCTTCTTATTTTTTTTCACACGTATCCTCTTTTCGAATTAGCGGAAGCTGTTAACTTGATCTGCCTATTCTTTTTGTACTACTACTACTACTATCGGTTTACAGCATTCTCCGACGCCTTCCGACTCCTAACCGCCATTCTTCTTTATTTAACCATAGGCCTAGAGGGATTTCTCTTTCCTCTAGTTCTTTTTCAATTCCCTCTCTCAAGATTCTTCTCGGCCTTCCTCTTTTTCTTCTTCCTTGTGGTGTCTACGTCAAAATCTGTTTCGGAATCCTGTCATCTGGCATTCTCTGTACATGCCATGTACAGAGAATTCTTTTTGTACATTTCCATAACGAGTAAGCAGTGGCTTGGTCACGTGTCATATTGTTTAGGTACCTATTGCTTTACCGGTATATTTTTAATTTATGTGCCTATTTCTCTTTTAGGTATCGAGTAAGATTCCTAAACACATTCTTATTTTTGATGCATATCTACTAAATCATATCTTTCTACGTTTTATTTTTCTTTCAGGTAAATTGCGAATTTTTTGTCGTAGTACTGACCATGATTTTTTTTATAGTTTAATTGGTATTATTTTATGAAGCTTATTTGTTGATAATTAAGTTTTCTATTTCTCCGACAAGTTGTTCATTGGTTCTGATTGATAGTGATAGTGATAGGTTAACTGTACCACTTCGTTATGTTATTTTACCGAGCAGGGTTTTTTTTTGTCTTAATGGAATATATAATTAATAAATTTATAATATTATTATAAATTTTAATCAGAATGAAAACCATCAGGTTTTTTTATTTTCATCAAATCTGTTGCAACTTTTTGAGAAATAAAAACTATTGTGTATTTTCAAGTCCATTCAACATATATAGTAGATCTTTTATTCTATATAAATAATATTAAATTTTGTCCTATTTGCTTGTGAAAGTAAAAGCGTCATATTTATTCTCAATTAAAAACACACACATATTGTAATCAATTGCTTGAGTTTGTCTTCCTGTACAAATTTGATATCCGTCATTTTCCAAATTAATGTGTAATTAAAATTTTTTTTCTAGTAAGTAGGTAACAGTATTTTTCGCAAATTACTATGCAAATTTGCAAGAAACAGGTGTAATAGGTTAAGAAGATATTACGGTGTCAAGCAACAGGTACACCTTTTCCGCTTTCATAATACGATAATGATCTACAGAAAAATACATGATTGTAAATAGTATTTTTATGAATTTGTCACTGGATTCGTATAAAAATATATACGATTAGACCACAAATTATGATACTAATATTAATATATATACATATATATATATATACATATATATATATATATATATATATATATATATATATATATATATATATACATATAGTATAAACTTGGGTAAAATCTAATAACATGTCTCGCAAAATAGGAAAACAAAATATTTATATACGTACTTGTGACTATTGGTCGTCTTCAGTACGATGCAGCCAAGTTAGAAAAGGAGCATGTTAACTTTGGAAAGGATTACTACAGTAGCAATGCGAACAAATTGTGAAATTAGAGTTAGAAGGGCCTAATGGTTTCCAGTTCAACAACTAACAATAACCACGGAGGAAGCCACAGCTACCTGCGGAAGGAAATACCAAACGTTAAAACGTTTAATATATATATATATATATATATATATATATATATATATATATATATATATATATATATATATGTTTTTATATGTTTTTATGTTGCCACTTAAGGCTTATTCATTTGACTTTAATACTACAAAATGACAAGCTTAAAATTATACATGTTCAAAGGCGAAGATTCTGGTTGCGTCTGTTTCGTCACTGCACTGGTAACCATTCATCTTCGTTCTCAACTGGGAAGATTAAAATAAATAAAAAATTTGGCGTTGTCAGGTCTCATTTAAAATGGAAATGTCCAATACATGCCCAAGACATAGCCGTCTCCCTCGAAAGCTAATATGCCTTTAATAATAAGGCAATGTACATAATTGAAGGTACATTTGAGAGGAGGAAGTCCATCCTTCTTGAATAATACAAGCGTACCCGAATTTAACACTTGGAGCTCCGATTGCTTCCATTTGTTTGGGGATTGTAGTCGTGAAATGTATTCGAAGGACCATCTATTACAAAATAATTAAAGTCTTCCTTGGATCAGCTGATATTTGTTGAGACGGTGTTCGCCGAGAGGAAGCAAATTCTGGTCTGGTATAGAAAAAAGTGATTCTCTTATTAAAAGATAGGGGAGAAATTAATCGGAAACTTAAAATAGACTATATTTTAGTAAATAGGGTTGAAAAAATACTTTCACCGATGCTTCGGCGCAAATAATGCTTAACCGACTTTCCTCGATCCCAAATTCTGCCGAGAGATCCCAAAGTGCAGAGAATTAGGCGGAATAAACCGTTAATCAATGCTTTCCTGACAGCTTAGTTTGAATCTCGTTCAAATTGATTTTAAAAAATTGTTGTAATTCATTTTTTGCACCTTTAAAATTAGTATCTGAACCGTGATCTGAAAATATTTTTTCTATAAATACCACGTCGCGCTATAAAGCGACGAAGTAGGGCTATAAAACATTATGTGGTAAGGTCACTGGCCAGTTCTAGGTGTACAGCTTTTGTACCAAAGAAAACAAATAGGCAAATATAAAATGTTAACACCTTATAATTGCGAGTTCTCTATCACGTAACTTAAATGGGTCTGCATAATCAGTGCCACATATCGAAAAGGGACGAGAAGGTCTCGTTCGATCAATATGTAAATCTGGCATCAGGTATTTAACAGTTTTAGTGTTAAAACGAAAACATCGAATATAATTATGAACGATTTGTTTTACTAAATTTCGACCATTTTTAGGCCAGAACTATTTACAAATTACTGATAATGTAACTTAAGGTTCAGCATAAAGAAGAGCAATATGTTTAGATTTGACATAGAGTTTAGTGAGATAATGGTTTTTAGAAAGAATAGCTGGATTTTTGTTAACATAGTTAAATTAGGATCTATCCAATCGTCCTCCAACTCTAGAGCTACCTGAAATATTTGTAAAAGGGTTTAAAGAAAACAAGTAATAAGAAGGATTCAATTTGTTGGCTTTAAATGATTTAATTTCTACTAGAAAGGATTCCTGTTGACAAATGTGGGTTAATTGTTTTAGAGAGTTTCTAAATTCTTTGCATGTCAAGGGACTAAAATCCTTGTTAGAAGAACTGGGACGAAAAAGACGAATACAATGCAATACATAAGCAAATACTCTTTTCGTTTCGAAGTCTGGAATAGTAATTGAAGGAAAAAGACAGTTAAGATTTGATTTCACGTACAGTGCGTCTGTGTATCCAGTGCTCTTCAGAGACGGATATTCACAGCCGCTCTAAGCGTGAAAATAAATCCCTTCTGTCTTAGGAAGCAACTCTAACATGGCTTCGTATAGACGCAAATAGCGGCATCTGATATTAAAATGCGTAAACTAATTTTTGAAACCAAATTCAGATTTATGCTTTAATCTGTACCTTGTAAGAATTGTAAGGCAAAACAGACGTTGATAAAGATGTTTTTAAATACATGGGGAATGCAATGTTTAGATTCCCCATGTCTCTAATAACATCTTTATCAACGTCTGTTTTGCCTTGCAATTCTTGGAAGGCACAGATTAAAGCATAAATCTGAATTTGGTTTCGAAAATTAGTTTACGGATTTTATAAAAAATTGAGTTTAGCAATTTTTAGGAATTCTGTCCAGAAGAAAAGGTGCCCATTAAAACCTTGGGCTTTTTTTTTCTCTTTTTTTTTTCAAGAAACTCCGCATTTACGATAATAGTAATGTTAATTAATTCATCACTCAAAGATCATCGGTGGAAAACGACAGATGCCGATAAAAATCCCATCTAAAAATCCCATTCAACGTCTTGACGGCAGTTCCCAAAAGCTGCAACTGGATATAACTAGGCATAAATAAGTGGATTTTTCCGGAGATGTATTAAAAATTGAAACCAACTTCATTATACAATAAGTCCATAACAGTATGCTTTAAAACGATAACTACAAGCTATACTGGATACTGACTATGTTCATCATACTGGTAATTTCTCGGTTTTGGCCGATAGGGTTGATATACTATGCAGTAACAGCAATTGCTAAACTCGTTAGAAATTATGCTGGAAAATTGAACTGCGTAGGAATATTCAGCAAATAACAAGATATTTTTGGGAAGTGCAAGCTACAAGGTTATGTAGGTGAGCTAAAGAAATAATGATGAGCACTTCGGTGCATTCACAACATAATCCAAGTAACAATACCGCTTAACAATGCCTTTAAAGGCTAAAACAGAAACTCTTTTGTTTATTCAGGCCTCCTAAAGAGACACTGTAACAAGTTGAAATGCGACATTATACTTTTTGGGTATTTAAAGAAGGTGTAGAAAATTCAAGTCAATTCTTCACTATTCGGCTAACTTTATTGCAGATTAAGAACCATTACACAACTTCACTTTACTGGTGAACGAAGGTATTTTTTTTATTTAAAATTAACGTGTCTCGACAGCTTATGGTCATTGACACGGTTACAGTTTACAACATTATACATATTTTATATAGGTAGAAGCATTTGATATGAAATATTTTTTTGTGGAAAAGTTAAAACAATAAAGCTTATCACTATGTACTGTTTATATTAGCTGAATTAAACTTGTTTCTTTTAAAAATTTAAGAACACTGTCAAAACGGTTTGGAACACTAAGAATGTCTTTTGGATTTCCTTTTAGGCTATGCTTGTTTCTGGAAGAATCATACTGGCAGCAGTCCACTATCACGTGTTTGATGGAAAGGAGGCTATTACAGTAGTGGCATACTGGAGGGTTTTCTAAAGCCATAAGGTATCCATTTATGAGACGTGTATGCCCTATTCGTAGTCGGTAAATAACTGATTTTTCTTTCCTGTTCATAGAGGAGATATTGACGCGAGATAAGTTGGGTGTAACGTCATGCAGCTTAGTTCTGTTTTACTCCACAGGTCCGCCCATGATCTGAGGATTTTTTGTTTTATCAATATTTTAAGATCCGTATGGATTTGGACCTCTTTTAAGGCTATGTCGGAAGAACATGCTGCTTTAGCGGCTTGGTCTGCTTTTTCGTTGCCCAATATACCAACATGAGATGGAGTCTAGATCATTATGACTTTTATGTTAGCAAAATATAGTTGGTTACAGATAGTGTGGATTTTCTGTATCTTATGGAATAAATCGACGAAAGAGAATCAGTACAAATGGCGATTTTTATGCTTTCATTTGAAGTAGGATGGATTGATGAAGTCTTTAATGTTTGGAGTAATCCATATAATTCTGCGGTATAGATACTACAACTTTTAGGCAATCGCACAGAGCTTATTGTCGTCGTCAGTGTGGACACAGCGGAGCCACAACAGTCTTCATTCTTGGACGCATCGGTGTATAAAATTTTATCAAATTGTGTTAAGTTGAGTATGTTTTGGAAGGATTTTCTAAGGATTGAGTTTGAGGTTTCTGTTTTGTCGAATCTGCATAAATCAATATTGAATATTGGAAGATTGTGCATCCATGGAGCTGTCTTGGGGGTACAAATAGAAGTAGTATTGGAAAGGTAGATGGAATCTAATAAAGGAGACAATATTTGTGGTAATGTGAGAGACTGATTAGATGCGTTTGCTGGGGGAGGTTCTATGAGTTCTATGGGATTCTATGGGATAAGTAGAAGCTGCCACCTTCTTAGATGGATTGGTGGCTCTAAAGATTCAACGCAAACAACGTATACAACGCAGATGTATTTTGAATCGTGTTTAGAGACCTAAGTAGAGAGGTAAGTAGTATCTGGCATCTAGTAGGGAGCTATAAAGAATACTGCCATAATCTAGCTTAGAGCGAATTAACACTATATATTTTAAGAAGAGATTTTTTGTCAGCTCCCCAAGAGAAGCTAGCAAGAGTAATTTGATTCTTTGGGTACGGTTTTTTTTAAGTTTCTGAATATGCTGTCTCCAGAGAAGCTTTTTATCAAAGGTGATACCAAGAAGTGTCAAATAATTAACTGTTTGTAAACGAAGTCCGTTTAGAGTTATAGAAGAAGGTTTATGCTTTTTGGTAAAGTGAATTACTTTGGATTTAGGAGCTGAAAACACAAATCCAACACGCGTAGACCAGGTGTCTATTTTTTTTATTGCATTTTATAGCAAAGTGCTGGTGGTAGCTGTGACTCTGCTTTGGCGGTATAATATAATATCATCAGCATATATCGAGTACCTGACTGGTGGTTCTATATATGAGGAAAAGTCATTCATGCTAAGAAAAAATAAGGTAGTGCTTAAAACTGAGCCCTGAGGCAAACCGTTGTCCAAAGCATGTGGTTTTGATATTTTTCCAATACTCTAAAATATCGCCTTGTTAAAATTTTTTTTTAAAATAAATAAATGTTACCAGTTAAATTATATTCCGTTAATTTTCTTGGAATTACAGGTCTTTGTACAGCACTTTGGATATCTAAAGTTGCTGCTATGACTTCCCTTCTATTCGAAAATGCGTTAACAATGTCAGTATGTAGTGTGACCAGGTTATCCATTGTACACGAAGATATTTAAAACGGTGCGTTTTTGGCCTTCAATTGTTAATAATTTAAAAAGTCTGTGGTACCCACTACAGGAATCATAGAGATTTTGATTATCGAGGTTCATAAAACTCAAAATACTTGTCACACACGTGAACGGGTGAAAATACCCAACAAGGTACTTTTTTACCTTATTTCTCTGGACTATTACTACAATTTCTCTGTCGTAAATCAAACTTATGTATTTAAATGAATTTTTAACTTTATATTTATTATGTATTTACTCAATTTCAATTATGTTGGCACACATTAGCAGGTGATCCTCAGAACTAAAGGGCTTATTCACTCACGATCTCTAAATCCTCACACTTAATTCATTCATACTGTTATCGTTTCCTCGTGATCCTTTTTTTTTGTTTGGTGACTTCCTTTTTGCACCCCGTGTCTACTAGCACATACCATTGTTTTCTCTAATCATTTAATTGTAAATAATTTAGAAATAAACATAATAAGTTTACATATACCAAGAACCGTTAATGTTTTTTAATTAAAAATATATTATGACTCTTATTGCTTAATACAACATTATTACAAACCTTTTAAAACTCTTTTAACGGCAATATTTTATTTTTAGTAAGTTATTATATGTTAGAATAAACATCTTGATGGTGATAATCTACCTATTTATACGTAAATAAGTTTTTTTAAGTAATTTAATCGCAATTTCTACTATTGTTTACAATAAAAATGTTACTCTTAAGGTTAAATAAGAAAACAACATCATTTAGTGTAATAAACATAATGTGGCATTTAATTATGACAATTTCTGTAAGCAAGGTCAGGTACACCCTGATGAAAGTAATTTCTAAACAATGGTTGATGATGATCATCGAAAAGACAGAAAAAATTACCATTATTATAAGCACTATAACTGTATTTTTAAGGCTTTATTTTTCTTGGCAAACGCGTACAATTGAGAAGAATGTGGTTTGGTTCGTTATCCAAAACTATGTAACAGATTGTTATGTAAATTTGGATGGAGTTTTTCTTTCAACCATTTAACCAATATCTCCCTATTTATATTATCGTGACAATTGGCCGATTTTGTTTTGACGAAAACACAAGATACGCTCCATGAATAAAACCATAAAACCAGCTCGCTATTTTCGATGTCAATACACAAACTCTTTTCAATCACAAGTACTACTATGACAAACTTTGTAGGGTACCATTAATTTGCAATCGGTTTGGGAGTATCGCTAAAGTAAAATATCAGTTTCTCTGAATGGTCAAAAACCCAAGTACAGGGCATGAGGGATTCAATATCTACGCTTATGTTTATCGTATTGTCAACACCATATCTATCCATAGTGATTTGTCAAATCAGAGTACATAAATAACAAATAATTAAACAGACGTAGCTTCAACAGTATGTCCGCTATCAACTGTCAAATTCTCTCTCAAGAAGTCTCTATCAGAAGACCCTGTATTTTAAAATCAACAAAATATATTAAAAATTAAGCAATGGAAAATTTTATTTGGAAACTGTAACCAGGAAACACCTTTATCTGTTGACGCAGTTTGCGCAATGATTAATAATTTAAAAAAACTGTAAAAACCGACAATAACATTAGCCTCTCCTCCTGACCTTCTCCTTAACCTTACAAGAGCTTCGTCCGCTTTAGTTTTGAATTCTGCTTATAGTTACACATAGAGATACGCTGGGCTACAAGTTTTTAAAAATTATTAACTGTGAATAAAACAATATGGCTGGCCTGTGTGTCAGACGTTTATTGAAAGTTTCCACGTTGTAAAAATCGTGAACGCAAATTAGGCAGTACGTACAAAAATAGATTTTTTTGTGATTTACTGACAAAGTTTTTATATTTACCTTGATTCAATAAGGATCTGCAGATTACACGGTCAATAAACGAGATTCAGACGTGAATGTCATGATTGACATAATATATTAAAAATTGTGTATCTGGCTGCAAGTATAGTGTGGTTGGTATTAATGAGTAAGAACCAAGTTCAAACCTAAGTTTGAAATTGAATTCTAAAACAGACTCCGATATTTTTATAAAAACCCATTGCGAATAATTATTTAATTTCTGTTTATTATCTCGTTGATCGAGTAAATTTCTTTATAAAGTCTTTCATTCTTGTGAGAGTCTTATTTTGATAATTTGGATTTTTTAATGTTGTTACATTCTTCATAAGTTCTTGTCTTATTATGTGATAAATTCCATACAAATTTTGCCTTTTAAGTATACTTCTATGCAAATGGTATGATTATACCATAGATTCTTATAATGTTGGATTTATTGTTGTTCTTTAGTGACTTTTAAATTTTTGGTTTCTCTTTCTGTTATACTAATTTGCTTTATCAGTTTTTAAGTCTTCTAAAGCTCTCGGTCTTCTAACGCTCTGGGTATTGTAAAGCTTTGGAGAGATTAGAAAAAGCCCGAAGGTATAAATCTTGAAGAAGAAAAAACTCAAATATGTACCTTCATGTTGTAAACCATATGCATCATCCAATGGATGATTCGCGCAGATAGATACCAAGTAAGGCTAAGGTCGGATGAGTTGGTAAGTGCTAGCGTACTTTGTTGTTCTCAGATTGAAAAAATCGGCACAGAAGAAACTGTTCAACGGCATACCGATCAAGCAGACACTAGGAAACGATTAGATTTTATTTTTTTAACATCATATCCGAGCTACCAATCTATTAACGATCGCGTTATCAAAATATCATTTTACTTCCAGGTCCTAAAAACTACATATTAGTCACGTAGGTATACATGCTAACTTCAAGCCATTCAGATGGCGAACTGGAAACGAAACATGAGCAACTAGAAAGGGTTATGTCCGCATTTGGTCCGCTTTCTTCCATTTCACCGACGATACCCTCTCTACAACTTGTTTTTGTCTACGTATTCTACGTCTTTCCTTTAATAATCGATCTTCTCCCATTCTCTAAACGTGACCATACCATTTCAATTGTTTGTATCTTATGTGGTCAATTATCGTGCTTTCAACGTTCATAAATCTGCAGATATCCCTATTGGTAACTCTTTGATAACTATTCCTCGACGTGATCTTCCAACTGACCTTCCGAAGTACATTTTTGTGGCTAGATGTGTTTTTTCTGTTTTGCTTTGTAGTGGTCAAACTTCGACACTGTATGTGACAATACTTTCTATAATGATCTGGTATATCGCTCTTGTGTTTTCTTTAAAAATAATTTTGTCACACAGAACCCCGTTCATTACTTTATCTAGGGTCCTATCATCTGCCCATTTCATGTCGAAATATTTGTACGTCTGGATATATTGTATACGTTCTCCATCATTAAGTTTCAGATCTGGGTTAATAGCACTTGATCATCCGCAAAACATAGTGTAATATGGTATGTTCTTTTCTATTAATGAAATTCCCATATTGTTATACTTTCTCTTCCAGATTTTAAGGCATGTTCCAACTATATTGTAAATAGAGTCGACATTAATGTTTTAGAATTTTGTTTACCTTTAAGGGATTTGACAAACAATTTGTCGTTTTCACTTGTATATTGGTATTTCTGTATAACTTTTTCACATAGGAGTTCCAATAGTTTTGTTTGGGTAACACTGCCATAGGCTTTCTAGATTAACATCTAAAATGTGTATTTCTTGATTAAATACCCTTTTCTTTTCCGCTGTTTCTGTCATGATCTATAGTATATCTTCCTTCTTTAGAACCTGCTTGTTTTTATGCTTCCATGTCCCTATCTTTTACTTCAATTTTATTTTTATAAAGTTTATCATATATTCTACTGACTCCTCTTTGCATCCCTTTTTATGAATGGTTGATAGATGTGACAATTTCAATTCTTTCAGAAGTTTGTTTCCGTTAAGACAGTTTTGTAATAGTCTTTATAGATGTTTAATACATATATAATATGTATAAAGCTAAAAAACATGTAACAATTAGTGCTGTGTTACAAAAAATAAAAGACAAGGAACTGTATGATTAACAAGTTTCTGGAGAGTGCTAAAACATTTAGGTTTTCGATATAAAAAGACAAATAATAGACGAGTATTGTGTGAACTCTCTAATGTTGTTTCAAAACGGTGGCATTTTTTAAGAAAATACATGAATAATAAAACGTCTGACAGTCCAAGGCAAGTTGTATTTTTAGATGAAACTTGGATTTTCGCTAGAGGAAATTATGTCAAAATAATCCTGACAAGATAGCACCACGAAATGTTATTCTTCTAGTCATTCCGGTAATGGTAAACGCTACATTATACTTCGTGCTGGAAATGATGAGGGTTTTATTCCTGACACTAGTTTAATTTTTTCGTAGACAAAGAATACAGGTGATTACCATGGAAATAGGGATGCAAATATTTTTAAAGAATGGTTTGAAGAAAATTTGTTAAAAAAATTAAAGCAAACATCCATAATAGTGTTGGATAATACATCCTACTTACTGAATATACCTACCTAGGTATATTCAGGCCCGTAGAACAATTGGATGCCTTAACGGAGTTCTTTGGAGCTCAGAAATTGGTAAAAGACGAAAATACAATATTTATGAATCTCTCATAAAAACCAGCTTAACCTATGGTACAGAGACATGGAGACTAACAGAAAGCAATAAAAGAAAACTCGAAGCAACAGAAATGGATGTATTTAGACGATCACTTCGAATATCTAGAGCAGACAGAATTAGAAACGATGAAATAAGAAATAGGATGGGGGTAGATGGATCACTGGCAACAGACATAGAAAGGAAACAACTTATATGGTATGGCCATGTTCAAAGAATGCCAGAAACAAGACTACCGAAAATCGCCATGAAATGGATACCACCAAATCGTAAGAAACGAGGAAGACCAAAAAGAACATGGAAGGAGGGAATAACAAAGGCAATGAGCTCCCGAGACTTGACCGAAGAACAATGGAATGATAGAAATTCGTGGAAATTAGGCATCGGACAACGACGCAAGACGTTTTGAAACCGATATATATATATATATAATACATCCTACCACTCAAGATTAGAAGAGAGATTTCCTTCAAGCAGCTGGACAAAAGAAGAAATAAAGTTGTGGTTGACAGAAAAGAAAATTTATCACAGTGACATATTTTACTTAGTGACAAGTCGATTTACTTTAAAGGTGTGGAGAGCACAAAATTTAAAAGAAATTTGTTACTGACCAAATGACTCTTAAATATGGCCATGAAGATCTTCGACTTCCGCCTTACCATTGCCACTATAATACAGTTGAGTTAGTTTGGGGTATAGCCAACAATTTTTGTGATAAACATGCATCCAAAACAACAGATGACGCTAGCGTTCTTAGTTTATGGAAAGAATCGCTAGAACCAATAAAGGCAGAACAATGGCAAAATTGTATTAGACATACGGAAGACACAATCGTTCAGTCTTTTCAACCCGAGCGAGGTATAAATGATGTCCGGCCTTTTATTATTCGGATAGACAATTCAGATAGTGACGATTCTCATAGTGAAATATCAGACAGTGAATAGGACAAATCGTTTGCTAAAAAAGAAGTAACAAAAAAGTGTTTCGGGAATTAAATTCGGACTTTGTGGTGTGTTTTAGTTAAACGATAAAGTACCTTCGGTCTAATTACTATACTGCATACTCTCAATAGCTTTGGTATTAATTACTGCACTACACGTGTTTAAACCGTTTGTTTTGCTGAAAACTCGGAAGTGATTTAGTGCCAATTTGTTTCAAGGTTATATTTAATACAGTGTCTGCAGAAAGTAAAGTCTTGGATGTAATTTATTCAAATTTGGACATACCAACTACTTAACAAGTATTTTCCAATTTTACTTCATGCAAAACCATTCGTATAATTTTCACTCTACGAAAAATAGAGACTTATAGAGACCTTGATGAACATTTTATGTCGACAAATAATTTCGAGTATTCGAAATATTCCGTCCCACCTCTTTTAACACCCCCTGTATATACATATTATTATATTCATTTTATTTGCCTTTGATACAGTAAAATCCAATATAACTACTGAACATAAAATATAGGAAATTAAATATTTTTACTTTTCAAGCGATCGGAATTAAATATTAACGCCCCACTGTTTGAGGCCCACTGATCATTATCTTAATTGCATATCGGCCGTCATAGGGTAAAAGAACTTTATGTACGATATAAAATTCTTAGATCGACCCAGCATTGGAATAATTGTTGTCGCACTCCATTATTTGTAATGTTTCATTTACTTCTTTTAATATGAGTAGGTATAGAAAAATATATTAAACTTATCGAGTAATTCAATGGACAACTATTTTGTAAGAAAATCATTATTGACAATGAATCTGTCTCGACTATAAATGTTTGTTCACGGTGGTTAAGTTTCGAAATACGAAACTGGTATGACACATGAGGTAACACAAATGAAGTTTTGGCCAAATAATACATAATTTATATCATTCAATTTGATGTAACATTTTTCCGTGATACGCTGTTTAAAAACAAACAAAAAAGGTGCAAATAAGATTAGCATATTATAATCCTTGTGTAAATATTTAATGTAATGAGTATGATGGTTAGAATTTCTTTTTGATTGTTAATTGGTAACATATAAATAATAATAAAGTTTTTTTTATAGTATATTATGAAGTGTGAAATAGCTAATTTGTCAACGACTATTCACACATTAAATAAAAACGTTTTTTTTACGGTGACCTGGAATAAGTTATAATAAATTCTAATAATAAATTGTTCGCACACGTCGATTTTTAAAACAAAATTATAATACGGCATTAAAGTTTCGAACTATCTATGATCATTATTCAGGTGACGGTCACAATGTAATAAGTTTGTTACCATTAGCTTTAGGTTTATAGCATTTTTTTTGTCAGGTCGTGTTTTTGCCACAATTGTCATGATTGGCGTGATCACTGATTTGTAAATTTTGCCCTTCATTTCTTTCCTGATATTTTATTTCTCCGTATTGTTTTAATCAGATATCCTGCGGCTCTCTTTGCTCTGTTTACTTCTGTTTCGAGCTTTCCGCAGCTAGACAGTGTGATCCCTAGATAATGTAAACTCCATCAAGTGTTTTACAGGATCAGATAATATTATCTGATCCTTCACTTCCAATTTACATCTTAGTAAATTTGCTGTTATAACCATGTATTTTGTCTTTTTTGGAGAAAATTAACATGTTAAATTTTCTGACAGTTTTATTAAATTGGTGCAGCATACGTTGTAAATCATCTTCACTTTGAGATATTAGTAATGCGTCGTCTGCATAGCAGATTCTTTTAAGTTATTTTTTATCTCATTTGTTATCCTTCTTTCGTTCTTACTTTCTTTATTATCTCATTCATGATCAGGTTGAATAATACAGGGCTCAAGGAATCTCCATGTCATCCCATTGCCAGCTTTAATTGGGCCATTTAGTTCGTCTTCCAATTTTGCTTTTATCGTGTTCTTCTAATATATAGTTTCGATCGTTTTGATTATTCCTAGAGGTATCTTTTTTGCGTACAATAAGTGGATAATGTACTTTAATTTGATCCTATCAAATGTCTTCTTCTTCTTCTACGACACTACAGCGCAAATTGAGCCTTGGCCTCCTTTATTTCTTGCCTCCACCCTTGCTTGTCTGTGGCTGATCTTCTCCATACACGGGCTTCTAAAAGGGCTTGTGCGTCGCTGTTTACTGTGTCTTCCCAGCGCTTTATTGGCTCTCCAACCTGTTTCTTTCCCTGAATTCTAGCATACAGTGCTCTTATTGGTAGCCTATCCTCTCCCATTCTTATCACATGTCCGGTCCATTGCAATTTTTGTATCCTAATGAAATCTGACAGTGGTGCTTCCTTATAAAGTTGATAAAGCTCGTTGTTGTATCGACTTCTAAAGATTCCGTTTTCCCTTACAGGTCCTAGTATTCTCCTCAGTACTTTCCTTTCGAATGTGTCGCGTTTGATTTTGGATGTTTCTTTCAGGTCCCATGCTTCACTGCCATAGCATGCTATTGGTCGGATTAAGGTTTTATAGATTCTCATCTCATCTCTAATCACTTGAGATATGCAGACGACATTGTATTAATAACAGATAAAAGGGAACAATTACAAAATATGATAGATGAATTAAATAGCGAATCAACAAAAATAGGTCTACAAATAAATTATAATAAAACGAAAATTATGACCAAGCAACCAGAAGAATTAATAATTACAATTGCACAAACAACTATAGAACAAGTAAAAGAATATGTATATTTGGAAAAACTAGTGAAATTAAATAAAGAAAATCAGACTGGAGAAATAAAGAGAAGGATACGGTTGGCTTGGGTATCCTTCGGAAAACTTTCCTATATAATAAAAAATAGAAAATAACCCCAATATTTAAAAACAAGAGTCTTCAACCAATGTATACTTCCTGTTCTCACCTATGGTTCTCAAACTTGAACGTTTACAAAGGAAAACATGGAAAAAATAGCTAAGACCCAAATAGCCATGGAAAGGTAAATGCTGAACAGCAGGCTATCAGACAAGAAAAGAAATACTTGGATCTGCAACAAAACAAAAGTGACCGATGTATTAACGCAGATAGCAAAACTTAAGTGAGAGTTCGCTGGACATACCATAAGACAGAAAGAGGGCAGATGGAATAAGATGATTATACACTGGAGACCATATAGTTACAAACGAAAAAGAAGAAGGCCACAAATGAGATGGTCAGATGACTTAAAGAAACACGCAGACCCTAAGTGGATACAAACTACCTACAATAGAGAGACGTGGAAGAGGAGGCCTATGTCCAAAATTGGACAGCAAGGGCTGTATAGATAGATAGATAGATTCTCATCTTTGTATTTCGGTGGACATTTTTAGACCGAAATATATGGGAGAGAACAAAATAAGCTCTGTTTGCCTACGTTATTCTCTTCCGTATTTCTCCATCTTCTGATCCGTCGGCATATATTTCTACTCCCAGGTATGTAAACTTTCCAACCGTTTCAATGTCATCTTCATGTATGATGTTTTGTGGGACTATATTTCTTCTGGCCTGTATTATTATTTTTGTTTTTTCTGTGTTAATTGCCAGACCTAGCGTTTTTGTTCGCGTTTTTAACTCTGCATATGTTTCCTGTGCTTGTTGATGTTCTACTCATAACATTAATATCATCGGCATAAGTGGCCAGTTGAACCGTTCGGTTAGTCAGTACGTTTCCTCGTCCAGTTTGCCTAAGCGTATACTTCAGTGCCAGGTTAAACACAGTTGGGGTCAGCCCATCTCCCTTGATTTAGTCCCTGCGAAATTTTGAAAGTCTTTCCCATGGTTTTGTATTCGTACACATGCCTGAGTTTCATCCATTGTGGCTTTAATGAGTCTAATTAGCTTGTGTGGTATTGTCAATTCAGCCAATATATTGTAGAGTTTTTCCTTTTGACTAAGTGGTATGCCTGTTTGAAGTCTACAAATACGTTGTGAACATCGATGTCATATTCTCATGATTTACTCAAGATCTGTTTGAGTGTAAGTATTTGATTTTCCCGATCTTCCCCGTCGGAAGCCCGTCTGATACTCTCCAATAATATTTTCTGCTAATGTTTATTATAATCTTGATGTCATTTTTGGGCGCATTATCATATACTATCTCCAGCTGTTGGGCAGTGAATGTTTATCATTGTTAGGTTGAAAAAGTGGGTGCAAATTCTTAACTTGCATATCCTTTCACTAACTGCCTGGAAGTCTATGATTTTTGACTTAAAACCATTATCCACCACAAACTCAAATCCACATTCGTTGCTTCCTTGTCCTTCTCACTATATAGAATTGTGTGCGTTTCAGTGTCCCTGACACCTTTCTCCAGCCATCTTGTCTCCTGAAGAGCAGTAATGATGAGCTTATATCTTTTTAGTTCTTGCAGAAGTGCGGTTTGAGCGCCTGGTTTATTTAGTGTCCTCACATTCAAGTTTCTAAATATATAGTCCATGTTTCGTAGCTTGAGTCGTTTCCGGAAGTTCCGTCCTGTATTCCGAGGCAAATGTTCGGGTTTTCTAACAGTGTATTTTTTCCGGGAGTGTGTTGTCAGCCCACTGCCCAACCTTCCTCCTTTACCCGGGCTTAATATCGGTAGTGGTGACTCCTGAGCTACTCGATCCACCCATTTGTGACCACAGGCGGAGTTCCTATCAAACGTAACGTTCAAAAACATAAATATGCAGGTTTGTTGTATTCTAATATCTTCTAAAGACCCCTGTAGAAGAGACACGTGATTTTATTGCTCTATACAAAAAAAACTGCTACGACGAACAAAGGCTACCTTGACTACAGTGACCTTGAACCTCTCCTAACATATATAGCTACATTCTTCGGTTAATGAAACTTCATAACAGACCTTATAACTTTGTCAACTCACTAAACATTATAAAGACATTTTTAATACAACAATAACTTCAATTTTTTAGTAAAGTGCATCATGTAAAACCTGATTTCAAATTCTTTGCCGAGGTAATTTCAAACATGTTTTGGTTCCAAACCTTCTTTGACTGGATATTTTTGGTACGTTTTAAATAGGTAAATAAAAAGGTTGTCTCTTTCATTTGACTGCTTTTTCCTACATCAATTTTTACTTTATTTTTGCAAGTCTTTTCGGTTTGTAATCTGTTATTTATTTTTGTTTTGCTTGTTCTTTTTCTTCTTCTTATTTCTTGTTTATAATAGACACAAACTTTATCCACGTGCATCAATGTTCAGATTGTCACTCCATCTTTTTCGAGTCTTCTAAGTATCTGAAATAAACAAACTGAATAACTTTTAAACTATGTAATTCAGAATCAATTTCAAATTTTGGAATTATTGAACACCACAAGGCCAAACTTTTGACGCAATATCAAAGATATAGATTTTCGGAGTAACATATTCATTTTTGCAATTTTAGAACTTTTTAAATATTTTTTATTTATTTAAAGTATTATTTAAAACAAAAAAGGTATGTTGTAAGTTTGCTCCAAAGTTTTCGAGTTATAAATACTTTCAAACTGAAAGAAAAAATATTGTTTATTTGAAATCATAAAGTGCCTAAATTTAAGCTCAAAACTTCTTCTATCAGACCTCGATGAAAATTTTGACCTTAGTTTATTTTAAAATATTGTTTAATTGGTAATAAGGCCCGTATGACAGTGCGGGCTCTTATTTGTACAATGAGAATTCAAACCAGGAAAATTTTGTGCCATAGGTTTTGTTTCTCTCTCTTATACACGCAGCAGCTCGAGCACCTTGATTAAAAAACAAGATTTTAAAATTCAATACTGCCAAAATACTTATCAAGAAACGATAGAACAAAATTCCAGCTTGAATGTAGGTCCTTAGTGAATTCAAACATATTATTTTTTACTTGTGTTTTTGAACCTTGAAAATCGTAATTTTGCGTTTTTTTTTAGTTTTAAATTGTTTATAACTCGAAAAGGATCAAGTTTACAGAAAAATTACAAGAAACCTATTTTGTTCAAAATGATCCAGTAAATTCAAAAAAGATTTGTCCGGCCAAAAAAATTGATTGTTATAATTTGTTAAAAAAAATTGTTTAAAAAAATTTGAACAAATTTTCGCCTCTTGAACATTATTTTGGGGTATCTCATGAAAGTTTATCAGATTATGCAAAAAAATCTCATGGGAATATTTTTCCGAACGAACATGAGGTTTCGCCTTGTCTAACTCGAATCCAAGAACAAGTATATTTAGTCTGTTGTTTTTAAATGTTTTTTAGTCACCTTATAAACTAAATTTTAATGACCTATGTCATTAACAAAATCCGCTTAACATTAATATTTCTATTCTAGTTAAAAATTAAAAATCATTTCTTGTTAGTATTTGTGTGGATAATGCACTGACTTTGATGTTAAATGTTAATAGAAGGTAAATTAGTTGAACTACATTTATAATTAGTGAGTAGGTTATCTATGTAACGGATAATAACATGTTTTTTAACCCCGATGGCTCTAGTTCATTCGATATTGTTTATTACCTGTTAATCTTAATTAATTGGTTAATGGTTTGGTTACACCGTTCTTGGAAGATTTGGAACAAGGATATTTGTCTTCGGCTTGGGACTTTCCGTCTTGTGATCCTTTTGTGTGTGTAGTGATACCGTTTGTGAAAAAGGTTGTACTTATCTGGATGTCATAGCTCACATGTAGGTATATATGTACTTTCGATGGCTCTGGTCTCGAAAACTTTGGAAATAAACAATGGATAATGAATTATAACAAATAAAAAACGGTGGTTATTCGCAGAAATAGAACATTTTTAAAAACTTGTAAAATAAAAAAGGTAATATTATATAAAATCGAAGAAGGTTGAAATATTAACAGATTATATAGAAGAATTGTATTACAACATATTATATTTCATATTTCGAAAAAGGAAATACCATTAAAAAAAACCAATACAGTGGATGTTGGCTAACCATGCTGTTTTTCCAGCTCACGTTTCATTTAGTTTAGTTTCATTGTAAGACTTCCCTTTTGGTTGCCATTCGAGTATTTCCTTTGATATTCGTTGTTTATTTATTCTTTGTATACGTCCTAACCAGATAAGTCATCTATGATTGTTCGTTTGATTTAAATTATTTCTCAAATTCGTTCATTGTTAACTATTTCTATTCTAAACCTTCTAACCACTCTTTCCCAAAAATCTCTGTTGCTATCAGATTTGCCAATATTATTTATTTTGATGGGCATACTTTACAGATGTATAAATTGATACTTTTCACTATAAAATCATATATTTCCTTTAAATTTTCTTTGCTGGTAGATTGGATCCATAAAATACTGCTTAACATTGTAATAGCTTTTTTACCTGCTTGTACGTATTCCTCCTATGGGTTTGTCTAATGTTCTATCGTGGGAAATATTGATACCTAGATATTTGTGGTTGTAGCACTATTTTTTCCTGGTTCTGTCATCTAATAAGAGATCAGTTTTATTGCCCTTTAATGCACAAGTATTCGGTTTTCTTTGTATTGCCTACAAAATTCTTTATATAGTACCGTTCAATTAATTTTCGGTTCATATAGTTTAAATCGTCATAATATTGAGCCAATATTCCTTGATCGTCTTCAAAATTGAACGTATATATCAAAGTGTTGGTGAGTGGTATCCCCATTGTTCTACATTTTTGTTTCTATCTATTTAAAGCGCTTTTGAGGTATATTTTAAATAAAGTAGAGGACAGGCAGCATCCTTGCTTTAATTCATTTTACGCTACAAAATCTGTTATTTGTGTTCCAGTTTTTTGTTATAGGTTGATTATATAGTACTATGACTTTTTTATTAATATCCTTATTTTCCATTGATTTCCACAGCTTATTCAGTGAAACGCTGTCGTAGGATTTCCGTATGTCGAAGAAAAGCATATGAATTCCGTACCATTTTTTCTATTCTTTGGATTAATCAGAAAATGTGGCCAAATCCTGCTCGTTTTTCTACTTCAGAATCTAAAATATTCTCTCTCAAATCGATTCTTCAAAACTTTCCCATATATTCTACTCAGAGATTTGGTTACAGCTATTCCTCGGTAAGTTTCACATGTTTTATATGGTACTGAGATATAATTTTTTTTCATTCCTTAGGAAGTTCGTTTCTGTTTATGTGTTCTTAAAATAGTTGCCGAAGATGATGATATTATTTATTTGTTCCATACTTAAATAATTCTTCGGGTATATCCTCTGGTCCTAGTGCTTAGCTCCTTTTTAGATGTTTACATACATTTTTAATTTATTCTGTTGTTAATCTTATTGACGAGCTTACTATTGCAATTCTACATTGATTTTGATTTCCACGTTCTTAAAATTCTTGAACTTTTTAGATTCTAATACAATCTATTTTTGAATAATTGTTAGGTACTTTTTTCATCTAGGCTTTTGTTTTGATCTTAGATCGTTTAACTTTTCTTTTTAATTTTTTTTTATATATGTTTCTCGCCTACTCTATTTCTACTCGTTTATTCCCATCTTTTCTTTCTACTGTTAATATCCCCCTTATTATTACTTCCTGAGATTAACCTATTTTTAACATTTCTTCGTAAAGCTGTTAAAAAAATTAGTTTTACATTGGCCAATGTGTCGTTATTTATTGCTTCCATCCATCTATCCTACGGCGCTACAACCTAATTTGAGCCTTGGCCTCCCTCATCAAACCTTTCCATCCGTTACGGTGATGTTCTCCACGATCGACTGTCAAGAAGATTTCTAGCGTCCTCATCCACATCGTCCTCCCATCGTTTTCTCGGTATTCCAATAGGTCTTTTCCCCGGAATTCTTACATTCAAGTTTTTCTTTGTAAGCCTGGTTTCTTTCATCCTAAATACATAGCTTGCCCATTGAAGACGCTACAGGCGAACATACTGAGATAAAGGTGGTTATATATATATATATATATATATATATATATATATATATATATATATATATATATATATCTATCATATATTTCGTAATTGTATCTGATTCACCACCTGTTGTTCTTATTTATAGTCTAGTATTCTCAGTACCTTTCTTTCAAAATGTCTATGCTGTTTACAGATCTTCAGATCTTAGATTTAACAACCCAGTTTCACATCCATAGCTTACTATCGGTTGGATTATGGTCTTGTAGATTTGTATCTTAGTTCATTGATGTACATCACGTGATTTAAATATCGAGCTCATAGCAAAGTATGCCGTATTGGCTAGGATGATCCTTCTTTTTCTTTCTTTCTGATTTTCTTCATTTATAAACTATTTGTTTAGCATGTGATTTAAGTTCCGTATACGTATTCTCAAATGTTGCAACGTTTCTGCTCATAATATTTATGCCATCTGCATATGCTGCCAGTGGGACTGATTTATTGATAAGTGTGTTGTTTCTTGTGATTTTCTTACTGCGTATTCCAGTGCTAAATTAAACAATGTTGGTGCCAGCCCATCAGCCTATCTTAATGCTCATGTTACTTGAAATTGTTCTGTCGTTTCATGTTGTATCTGTACCTGAGCCACTGTGTCCGAAATCGTCATTCGGATGAACCTAACTAATTTAGAGGGTATTTATTGCTTATGCACTATTACTTTAATATTTCACTTATAGCTTCCCAAATTGAGAACTTTCTTAGTCTTCTGTGAATCTTTAAAGAAAATCCCTGTTGGGCCCTACATTTTTTTGGTATTTCACTGCAGAAATGGTCGTATTTTCCTAAATTTTTACAGCCGATTCCCTTCTTTTTTCCGTAATAACTGCTATATCAATGTTGAGTTCTCTTACTTTGTAAGACTTTAGTCAGTATTTTTTAAAGCCCTTGAACGTTTCCTGTAGCCAAAATGGGCCATTTGTCGAACCTTATGTCGTCTTTGTTGTCCCATCCTATTCTGAGACGTGTGATTGGGTCTGATTAACATTTTTTACTTTTTACAAGTACTGATAGTTCGCTCAATCCCTTAATCTGGGTGACCAGGGGTTTGGGTTCAGAGTCTTCTCGTAGATTGATTGCGGGATCTAACTCTAATTGGTTCCGTCCACCCGGTATGTTGGTCCACGGTTGATATTTAATTTCCCACCTGTCAGACTGTCACGAGGGTCTTGTTAAAGTAATGAAATTGAAATACGTCGAAATCAATTTATCAAGTGGTAACAAGTCCAGGAACAAATCAGGGAATAAGGGGCAAAAGCAAATAGAATAGTAGGTTGCCTGTAGAAAAACATATTATCTAAACTTAGAAATCAAAATGCATATATACTTAATCACAATTTAGTTACAATAAATATTCTGGTGTCATTATCCTTTCGTACTTTAACCTTTAATATATATATATATATATATATATATATATATATATATATATATATATATATATATATATATATATATATATATATATATAATTATAATGTATGTTTTGACAATGCTTGTTCTTAAATATGTGGTATTTGTGAAGTAAAACCATTAGATGGTGCCTATAATAAATTATTCTCAGGTATTTCCTATCGTTTTTTTATCGCCTTGTAGTTTATTGCTTGTACGGTATTGTTCATTCACGCTTTCATTCATTAATTACACTTTTATTACGGTATATATAAGTGTTAGCGGTGCTGGTAATACAAAACATTTTTTTAACAATAAAACAATACTCGTGAAGGCTGCTTAAAAAAAATTTATGATGTGAACTTACCATTTATCACTGATTAACCATTACCTATTAGGATAAAAATTAAATTCTAATATCTTCAAGTTAACAACAGCATATGTTGAAATAGTGTACACTAAAAAAATGTAAAAACTAAAAAAAAAACAACTGGGAATAGACGAAGGTAAACAAATCAAAGGAACAGACAAGTATAAGTATTTGGGCTTCATAATATCAAACAGAAGAACAACAGAGGAAGATATAAAAAATAGACTAGGACAAACAAGAGACTGCATACGAAAATTGAACCCGGTACTATGGGATAAGAACATCAGCATGAAAACAAAGAAAAAAATATATAATACCATGACAAGAAGTATCCTCACTTATGGGTGTGAAAATTGGACAATAAATAAGAAAACCAAAAACAAAATAGGAGCAACAGAGATGGAATTCCTAAGGAGAAGCTGCAGAGTAACAAGAAGAGACAGAATAAATAACATGGAGATTAAGAGGAGAATGGGAATGAACTCCGACATAATAGACTACATCGAACAGAAGAGATTAACATGGTACGGACATGTCAGAAGAGCAGACCAAAATCGGTGGATAAATAGAATAACAGAGTGGAGCCCGATAGGAAGAAGAAAGAGAGGCAGACCCCGAAGATCTTTCAGAGATGAAGTGGACGAAGCAATGAGTAGAAGAAACCTACAGGAAGGGGCTAAACAGGAAAAATTGGAGAAAACGGTTGAGTGAAGGAATACAGTGAAAACTATGGAAATCCTTGTATATATATATAAAAAAATGTTTTCGTAGAATAGTTATCAATCAAAGACGACGACAATAAAGAAAAAAATTTATAAAAAATGCGTCAATTGTTTCACAAATAGTTTGAAGGCAATTAATAGCTGGACTTCGTGTAAAGGGCTAAGAAAATGAAGACTACTATTAGCCCAGGGAGATGTGCAAAAATTAATAAATTCATTGCAACTCTATCTCTCTCTCTAGCTTCACAACTGTTTATGGGTGGTCGCTGCCTGTACTGCTTGCCTCCATCTTTGATCAATCATATCTTCTTGCCAGTTTGGTATTATCATGACATGCAAAAATTTTAGAATGTTATCTGAGTCTAGGTCAGTCTATAGGTGTCCTGCCTATCAAATTTCTCCCAGATCTGCTTGATGAGCCGTTCCTCATTGGCTCTATCCAAATTTCCTACCAATCTCAGTTTTTGGGCTTTTATCTCGGTAATGATGTTGGTTGCTAATTTTCCAGTTCTAAATTTGTTCCAATTTAATAATATCTGTTTATTCTGTTAACTATCGAACCATATATTTTTTGTAGTGTTTTGTGTTCAAAACGCCTGTTCGTTTTGTTTTTTGTGGTCCACATTTCTAAGGTCTAATCTCGTAGGTTACGAGTGTTCTAGTCACTCTGGACAGCTTCTTTGACTTCAGTGTATCTTGTAATGCAATCTAAGTCTCGTCCTTATTTCTTCTGATATTTTGATCCCGTAGTTTTTCTATCCTATTTTTCTTGTTCATTTATACGCAGGATAAGCAAGCCATCTCAATGCTTAATCGTATCGTTTGAGACCAGAACATTTCAAAATAAAATAAAAAAAGGACCTATAACTCCATTACAAACGAAAGAATACGAGACACAATAGATGCAAAACACTTATTATTAGATGATATCAAAATTAAACAAATAATTTGGTACAACCTCGTATATGAATTAGGGAAGACTATTCAAACAGATTTTGGTATGGTCACCAAGAGGAAAAAGAAGAAGAGGAAGTCCTAGGAAAAGATGGAGAGACGACATAGATAAATAAATAGAAAGGAGAGAGTTAATTGACAATATTTGGGCTGGTAGATTAGTGGCGGTTAGGTGTCGGAATTTATTTTCAATTTTTTTGTAATTAAAGCAATCATTTTTCTCGGTGTATCATGTTAAGTAGATGACTATTTAATGATGTTTTGGATTTGAACAAGCTAATGATGTGTTTAGAATGTCTGCAAAATTTAAGAGGGCAATACATCAATTTGAATATTACTCATTTGTTTCATTAATTAATTTATTACAATATTATTTCTCACTAATAAAATAATTGGACAGTATCTTCTTCGTCTTCCGTGTTTTATAAAAGACATGATGCCTGTTTTATCTTTAAAGATTTAAGTTTTAAACATTTTTTTTATTGTTAAACTAACCTAAATGTTTCACACAATTCTCTACTCAGGATTAATGTTATCTGTACTAATTATAATGATTGATTGATTGATTAAGTTAGGGTGGACAGGCAAATATCTTCATGGAATAATTTTGTATTATAGATTCAGCATATTTTGGACTCTTTTCCTTTATATTGTTTCATTTTTCCCCTTCTTTTATTTTTTACATGTTTACAGTTTTTTTTGCTACATAGCTAGTCATAACATCTTAATATTTTCTAAACAATTTCCCCGCCCAGTCTGTCTTACGTGCAGTAATGAAAGTCCCCTACTGGGTTCAGAGCCCCCCTCACGCAAGCTTAGATTGGATAAATGGGGTAACTAGATGGATACAGAAGTTGACATTATAATTAATATTTTTTTAGTAAACATGTTTGTATTTTTAATAAATTTTAGTATAGATTCGAAAACATCTTTTCTATTTTCGTTTAGAAGGCAAAGTATGTTTGTTAAGAATTTAATGCCAATTTTTGTGACGTTTTCCATTAGGGTGTTAATGTTGGTGATCTATGTTTTCTACATTTTAGGAATATGTTGTCAATATCGACTCTTTCGTTACATTCCTAGCACATATCCGTTTCTAGTATCCTTAGTTTGTTCAGGTGTACTGGGCATGACCAAATTTTATTCATGTTAGTAGGACAATTTATCTTCGGTTGAAGGAGTAATTGCTGTACCAGTAGGTTCTCAGGTTAATTTTTTGAATCAATGTATACTATGTGTTACAGCCTTGTAACATATCGCCAAAACATATTTCTCTCACAACGGCCCTAATATATTCGTTTATTAAATATTTCAGAATACGTCTCTGCATTCTGTTTCATTGCAATTTACTTACATATTTTACTACAAAAAAGGATAGTTCATTAACATAAACTGTTTTCAATATACTCCTGCATCTACAATTTATTTTTTTGTACCATCCGTTGATTTAGGTCACTCTCGTTAAATCGTTAAAAACTTGATTCACCGCAAAAAAAACAGGTAATTTAAACCGATCCTTTATATCTAATTCTTTTTTTTTTATCAACTTTAATATGTACCCGTAAATCTTGAATCACACACATTTCTAGTTTTTGTCTTTATATTTCTGAAAGGTTTCTTAAAATCTATCACAAAAAATGTTTTATTGCTTCGAGCTTACTAGAAGAGGAATAAAAATGCCCATTAAGACATTCGTTACCTTCCCCAAAAATCCGTTAATAACCATTAAAACAATTTCTCTACACATTGTCGCATTTGGGCAGTAACATTTCATTCAGTTTAATTATTATTATAGCAAGAAGTTTAATTTTCAATTAATTCTTTTGCACAAGTTTTGTAAAATTAAAAGTTTTTTTTTGTAACTGAGATGAAGAAAAAAAAGTTAATTTTAAACTCAAAAATCTACAACTTACTATATATATATATATATATATATATATATATATATATATATATATATATATATATATATATATACAGATTGAACGAATTTAAAACGGAACATACGAAATCAATGTATTTCGGCTCAACTCCGCTCTAGGTGGTTGGCCAACAAAAGGTTGTCAAATAATTATATTATAAAAATCCAATACTTCAGCGGGCTACTGGATTCGGAACTCATTCAAGAACAAGTCAAAACTCCACCCAAATAGGTTGCCTAGAATCACTGAAAAACTAGACTTAAAAAGCAGTTATTATGCTGTCAATCCACTTATCGCTTCCTTATAGTCCAAGAGATAGGGCCGAATTTATAATGTTAACTATTAAATATTTTTGGTATAACAAATAGTAATTTTACTTATTTTTTATTACAATAAAAAGGTTTTTAAATTTACATTGCATAAATAATGATTGTTCAGATATAAGAAAAATTTGATTTATTATTACATTAATAATCAAATACAAAATATATTATTTCTATTTATCAATAGGTAAAATTCAAATTGTAGAATTCCTTTAACATTTTATAAATAATTATTAATAAAAATCAATTTAATAGTGGAATTATCAATTTTTTAAGTTTTGAAATTTACTTTGTAGATATTTTCAATATTTTTTTGACGTGACAACGTCTTAAATTAGGTTGTGGCTCGGAGTCATTCATGAAAAAGTGTAACGCCCGCTCACGTCTGTTACAGTGAGTCACCGAACGAGAGAGAGGCCCGCCGGACCGGCGAATGCCTTGCGTCTCTCTCCCACTCAAACATGATCGGTCCGCTGCGCGCGCAGCACTAGAGAATTAGGCGCGTTGAATCGGTGCGTGCTTCCGTGCTTGTGTCTCTGTCTTTCTCGAGCGTTCTTGGCGTTCAAGACACATTACAGCAGAAACACTTCCTTTCATTTCATATTTCTCCTATCATCGTCCTATCCTCAACAAAATCACTCAAATAGAAATTAGTTAAGTTTAAGTTTACATGTACAATGTTTTAGTAAACAAAATATATTTCTATAGTTAAAATTTGTGCAATTCTTATTTTCATTCAATTCCTTGTTCCTATTGTGCAATTTAATAATATTCATATCAATAAATATTCTACCGAGAAAAAGACGTTGTCACGTAAAATCTTCGCCCGTAAAACCGACTTTACAGGCAACCGATTTTTTTTAACTTTCAAGTTGATTGAATTTTTTTTCATTAGTTAATTATGTTTGGACATTAATTTTGCATCATTATTATTTTAAAATATTAAAATAATAATGATGCGCGTTCATTTAGATCAGTAATTCTAGACGCATGCGCTAAATGTAATAAGTATCAAGATGCTTTTATTCAACTTCGATTTGACTGACTTCGATTGTAATGAAGTTTTTGAAACCTTAGTCACTTATATGGAACAGGACTGACGAGAACAATTCCAAAAAGAAAAGTAAACGATGTCAGATTTTTACTATTTAACCGGCAGTATAAGTTGCATGATGTGAACGAGCCTTAAAAAAAAAACTAAAAAATTTCGATGCTTCAAGCTTACCACCATGTCAAGATGAATTACACCAACATCTACTGCGAGCTCATTATATTTCAAATATTTGGACAAATGCTCATAAAAAAGTACCAACAGAATTGATTGTTGAAGAACATGGTTGGGAGTTTGAAGATGAAACATATAAATTCAAATGGTTTAGTGGACCTCAGATGCCAGAATCAGTTCGAGAAGTAGTGATTGAAAATGAAGCAGATAATGAATGTGATATTATTGAAAGTAAAAGTGACGAAGATTATGAATGTGATAACATCAATGAGAGTGAGAAAAATGACGAAGTTTTTCTAAATTTTTTTTTCTTATCGGAAAAATCGTTTGAAAATTTTTGGAAAAAAATCATGGTATAACATACAGAAAATTGAAAGGATTCTACAAATTAGATTTTACCTCAAAAAATTACGAAAATTTTCATTTACGGAAATTTTTTTGGAAAATTTTGAGGAAAACTCTACTTGACGCTTCTCAGAATAGTAACAGCAGTGAGCATACAAATTTTCAAATCAATCGGTATAAAAATATCATAATAAAATCAGTTTGAAAATTGTTACCGAGACCTAAAATGCGCAGGCAAGTGGTACATTTGACCCCGTTTTGTGGCTCTCTGTACCAACCCATGGTATATTAAACGACAAAGGTAACATATTGCGCACACAGCATGACCGTCGGCCAGGGAGTGACGTCACCCGCAGCGTAATCAGTTAGAAACTAGCATCCGTAGAGTGGAGTTATCAGTTTCGAAGTTTTCTCACATATCTCACAGATATATTTTTAATTTTTACGATATGCATTGTGCGGTTTTTCGCTGTTCCTTTAATAACAAGAGCAAGCGAAATCGTTGCCCTGACACGAGGCTTTTTCGTTTCCCTAAAGAGGAAAATCTAATTAAACAATGTGTGCATGTCACCGGTAGGAAAGATAAATTTAACCCAAAGACGGCTTATATTTGTTCAAAACATTTTACAGAGACTGACTTTCATGTAAATCTTAAACATCAACTGCTGAATTATCGGCCGAAAAATTATCGGGGTTTGAAAAAAGATATTGTTCCCAACAAGAAATCGCCTATGATGAAACCTGAGGTCTGGTGGAGTAGAAGCGCAAAATAAATTTTGCAGAGAGTGTCTGATATGATTTCAACAATGCGAGTTAAAGGCAAGAAATCATTGCTTTCGTTCCAAAAAGGTAACACAATATATCAAAGTAAAAACACATTTATAACATTTTCCAAAACGTTGTAGGTATTCTTATATCAAATAAGGCTTTGCAGTTGCTGCTCGAAGATGTAGGCAAACGATACAATATAAACTACCTTTTGACGAGGCGCTTAAACCAAGATCCCTTGGAGAATTTTTTTAGGGTCATAAGAGCGAAAGGTGGTTTAAACGATCATCCAACTTCTTTAAATTTTAAATACCGACTGCGTTTTTATTTAATGGAAAAAAAACGAAGGTGCCTTTTTAAATTAATGTAATGTAGAAGACGATGGTACTCCTACATTAACTATTAGCGGTAGTATGGTAGAAAAGCTTGCTTAAAAAAACAATCATTGACACCAATCCTACGGATGGAGATGACATAGTCCTCTGTAAAGAACTCGATGATTTAGGATATGATGGACTAGGACATTAAGGAGAATTTATTTGTAGCAAGCTTAAACGCAAGTTACCAAATTTAACTAACCAAAGATCGACGTAGTCATTTGACAGAAGGTGGACTATATAAATCTTCTAACGAATTTATGGCTCATTTGGAAAAAGTGGATATACCATATTTATTGGCAAGCAATATATTTCAAGTCTGTAGTCCGCAATATGTCAAGTCTTAATATTGATTGCCGTCAAGATGCTAAGAAAACATTTTTTCGGTCGCGTGTGTACTTCCGTATAAAAGATTTTAATAAAAAAATTGTTTTAGCCACGTACTAATACAAGTAAATACAAAAAACTATCGCATAATGTATATAATTTTATATTTTTAAACGTAAATTGTTTAAAAACTGTTTTATATATTATAGTTATTTAGCAAGAATTAACGCGATCGTAATATTTATTTTGAAAATTGGCATCGTACTTCTGTAAGTGACTGTTGTTTTATTTAAATTTAAGTATATATTTACCAATTATGTATAATATAAAAAAATTTTTCCTTCTCAAAAGTTTATGAAAAGTGCAAGTATGTAGGTACCTAACTCAGTAGCTATTTGTTTGTACTAATACCTTATTAGTTCTAAGTCGCATAAAAATTAAATATATTTGACTAAGAAAACATAAACATTTGTTTTTATTTGAAATGTATGAAGAAAGTAAAATAATATGCAAAATATCCTTATTTAGGGTGGCTAAGTTAAGAGTGCTTATGTATACAATGTGAATACTACGCTGCGAGTGACGTAGCTGCGCAAGGTTAACGCGAATTTGCACTTCGGAATAGATGGCCCTGAGTACCAACCCAGCTGTCCGCCCTTTTGGATTTAGAGTTTTTAGGGGCTAAATAATAAGCCATGAAAATGGCGGACATATTACTTATCGTTAATTTTTCCCCAAAAAATTGCAACTTCACCCCTGTCCGCCACCCCTTATGTATCCACTCTCGCGTCCGCCCTTTGGGATTTCGTCTAGTTATACCAAGATCTTACTCTGGGCAAATTTTCAGCCATATTATCGATCGTTAATTTTTCCGAAAAAAATTTCAACTTCATCCCTGTATAGCCACCCCCTGTACCACGAGGGACGTCCGCCTGTAAGGCAAAGTCTTAACCCAGATACAATGAATATATTCCAATAGAGAAATGTCATATTACTGATCAGTTCAAAATTTCGGCTCTATCTCTCCGACTATTAGGCAAACTCCTCTTTCCTTTAAAGGAGACAGATAGTTGAACGATATTTTATACAATGTCTATCACCGGGTATGTATTTATTTTTGTCCAAGTTTTATATTGGTCCACTATTTCAAATGCAGTTCAAACAGACATATATTAAATTGTATGTTCCGTTTTAAATTGGTTCAATCTGTATATAACGAGTTTATTACAGCTGCCGCCGTTTCTCGCAACCTAGCTTCCAACGCTTGCGATCGTTCCAGTCATCTACTTGTAGACCCCTATATTCCATTGCACCTTTTACTTCTTGTCTCCATGATCTTCTTGACAACTACAACTTACTTACTTCTTTACTACTTCTTCTCTACAACTTACTTCAACACTGAATTAGTACCTGCTTCGACAAAGATTGGTAAATCTGAGTATTTCATAGTCAGCTACTTTAAATTCTTGGCTCTCGTCTTATGATAAGGAAAGAAACATCCACAACACTATGGTTTATGTGTAATACAATAATTTATAAGATGTCCATTTTTGACAAATGTTTTCTTTATACATTTGTATGCAGTGTGACAATTCCCTTCAGTTCCTAGTTCCTCTGTTTTTTTTATATGGCTTTGGCAGTTTGCCATACAGCCAGTTACATGATCTTTTAATCTTATTCGTCTGTTTCTTTACCATCTTTTGCGAGTTATTCACGTATTGGAACATCTGACTTTTTTAATATATGGGTAAAGTATTTCATAACTTAGATTCATTGGCTTTCTAGTACTTTTAAAAACCGACATTGAATTAGAAAATAATGTAATATTCTTTGGACGTTAATCATCTAGCCTTTTGCGTCCAAAGTTGAACATAGGCCTCCCCTAATTTCATCCAGTTCTGTCGATCTTGACCAGTAATTATTTTGACGTCGTCTCTCGATCGTGTAGGTGGTCTACTTATGCTTCTTCTCTGAGGATACATATTCATTCCAAAATCCTTTAAGACTCTATATGCCTGTAACAATTAAGCTTGGTTTGTTCATTTTGTACTTCCTTTCGATTTGTGCTTATGGACAAATACTGAACAATAACATTTGTTTTCTTTTGTTCTATGACTTTTTTGGTCTTATTTTAGTTTAGTTTGATAATAATCAGCTAATCTAGTCCTTTTTGGTCTTTTATTGGCCATCCTATACTTTTTCTTTATTTCTTAGTTATTCTAGTCATTCTTCTTTTATCTATTTTGTTTATATGTTTGTTCTGTATTCTTTTATTGATCGAGCGTAAGGTTTTTCGATCTTCTTGAGATAATACAGTTCTTTTCTTACGTCTACATTTCTCTGTTTTTCAAGCTTTGTAATGCTTTTCAGTTCTGAAAAATCTCATTACGCTAGCTTCGATTCTATCCTGGATTGCTGGTGATGGGTGATCATCTGTTTTATTATAACTGTTTGATAATTAGCGGGGAAGTTCTTGAGGGGGAGATATTATCAAATGAAATAGGAATAAGGTATTATGTAATTGTTCGTTAAATGAAAGTGATGTTTTATATTATTAAATTATTAAAAGTTATTTACAGCTATTCCATAGATATATTTTAGAAATATGTGTTAATTTATTGGATTTATTTAAATTAAAAGGATAGGTATATGACAGTGAATGAAGTTAGATGTACAATTTTGTGGGTGTGCAACTGCTTTTTATCAAATTTTGATAAATTGAATTTGGTATCTGTTTTGGCAGAAAATTGTGATGTCAGATATATTAAAATTACCAAAAATTAAAACAATTAAGGACACTCAAAGACAATTAGGGAAAAACAGAACACAATTAAGAGGACAAAACAGACATTAAATTCAAAAAGGGAGCACTTATTGGTACTACATCACTTGTTAGAAGAGGAATTCTTAGTTTTTTGTTATCTACTAGAATTTGAGAGGTAAATTTGACAAGCTATTGTAGGTTAAAGTGTGATACTTTACACACAGGATAAAGTGTGATACAAGGTTAGACCAAGTATTGAATTTAAGGTATCTGTGGATAACCAGTTAAATCAACACTGCTTCTTTTATTTATTAAGAAATATTTAATTTATTGCAAGTTCTTAAAAAAATGACGCATCATCATCATCAGTGTTGCTACAGACCTAGTTAAGCCTCCACCTTTCGTAGTTTATTTCACCAGTCGTTTCTGTTCATCGCCGAAATTATATTGCCTTCTTTAAATACCATTTTCACAGATTGCGCCCATTATTCTACGTAGTATCTTCCTTTCGAAGACTAGTAGACGATTTGCGTCTGTTTTGGAGATGGTTCATGTTTCTGACCCATGTGTCAGCACTGGTAGGACGAGTGTTCTATATATTGTTAGTTTTTTTTTTGGCTTAAATTTCTGTTATCTTTGCTGTTTATTTAGGCCAAAATAACATTTGTTCACTATCAGTGCCCTTCGTTTTATTTCTTCAGATGTGTCATTACTGCTTGTTATAAGAGAAGCCAGATAGGTAAACTTATTTACTACCTAAAAATAGTGGTATGTGCTAAAGTTGGGACAAATGACTAATTTCTTTTTATGTTCTAGGAAAATGGACTACTACTTAGGATACATCTTAACAGTATTACTAACAATATTTAGAACAATAAAGAATTACATCAGATCTGTGATTTTGGCTTGGAAATTGCCAGGACCCACAGCTTTACCCATATTGGGTAACGTTCTTATTTTAAAAAATCACACAGGTAAGTTAAGTTTATTTTTAATTAATGTTCTTTAAAAATCATTAAATAAACAACAGTTGATGACTTATGATTAAGTGACTAATGTAGTACATTTCGTGATATATTTTACAATGACGCTAATAGCTGTTTTTTTATTTTGATCGCTAACTTTTGATAACTTGTAGTTGTAACCTAATATCTGTATCATTACGTCATCAGTGTCGGCGTAATGACGTAATCGACGATTTTTTTAAATACAAACCTGCAATAATACAATGTAAAAGATGGGCAATAAATTCTTTCCCAACGTTTTCCGTGACTTCAGGTGTTATTTGTGCAATTTCCGTTCTGATGCGCTCCTTCAACTCTTCTATATTATTCGGTCGATTTTGATACACTCTGCTCTTTTAATATCCCCACAAAAAAGTCTAACGGAGTCAAATCTGGAGACCTTGGTGGCCATTCGATGGGCATCCTTCTACCTATCCACTTACCTGGAAAAATGTTATTAAGGTAATTTGGTACCTCAACGCCATAGTGTGGGGGAGCCCCATCATGTTGGTACCACATTTCAAGCTTTGGAAAATAGCTGATTCAGCTGTGGCAACAGATAATCCTGAAAAAATTCTAGATAACGAGACGTTTTCCTCAAAAAAATATGGCCCTACAATTTGATTGTTTATAATGCCGGCCCAAACATTCATCTTTTCGGGCTATTGTGTCCTATACTCTTCCATCCCATGTGGATTTTCTCTAGCCCAGTATCGAAATGTCTGGCGATTTACGTGATCGTTTAGGATAAAAGACGCTTCATCAAAAAAAAAAGTACCTTTTGTATGAAACCCTGATCTCTGTTACATTTTTCCATAACGGTTTCGCAGAATTCGATTCTTCTATCAAAGTCATCTTCTAATAGCTCCTGGACCAGGTGTACTTTGTATGGATGCCACTTCTCCATTTTTACAACAGTTGATTGGTGGACATTATTATCTAGTGCGGCTTGCCTAGAACTGGTATGGGGATTTTGTTGAAACGCCAGTACAACGTCCAGTTTCTTGGATTCGGATATTGATTTTCTACCACTTCTGGGAAGATCTTTAACATTGCCCATTTCTCTAAATTTTTTTTTTTTATTTTACTTACTGTTGATAGAGTAATTGGTTCGCGATTGGGTATTTAACATTAAACAAATTACGAACTTCTGCTTGAGTCCTCACTCTATCTCCATAACCAATCATGATTAAAATCTCGATTCGTTCTGTTTCTGTTAGTTTTGCTTTTGTAAATGCTGTTATTAATGTCAATGACAATATTGTTTTAAATATTTTTGAAAAATAACTTGGAATACTTACTACAATAATTAATTTAAGATTGTAATGTAGCATTGTTTGTTATCGATGTATTTTTTTCGAAACCAGCAAAAAACACTATTTGATTTTGTTCCCAGTGGCGTTCCTTAGTGTATTTTAGTTCAATGAATGAATATTTAATGTAATTCCAGATTACTTAACAAAAGTTCATAATTTTGGTGAACCCTGTAGAAATAAATATTCAAGTGATTACAGCGTTGTAAAGACGATAAGGAGACCTTCCAAATAAGATGTCGCGTGACCTCGGTTTGCATTTTAAAAAAATGTCGATTACGTCATTACGCCGACAATGATGATGATATCCTATATCAGTTGATGGTCATTCAAAAATTAAAATTGACGTGTTTTAAGATTTTTTTAAAAGTCGTCTGTTTCTGAAATAATAAATTTATTCCATAAATTTGCATCATACTGTAGTTATTATGTGTTGTTCTATTTCAATTAATAGGGAACCTAAAAAAGGAGTCAGCCAAGTGAAATATAAAAAAATCTATGAAGTGCCAGTTACAGAAACCAATTCAACCTTTTTAGTGAGACTGATGGTTATAACAGTTGGCAACATAAAAAGTTTTATTTAAAAAAAATCTTTTGCCTATTACCAATTAATTAGCAAAAATAAGTACTTATTTACCATATCATTACCTTTGAAGGCCATTTCCCTCGGAACTGCTTCATTATATCTATCAAATGTAACTACCAATAGTTTAATTTGTACAACACAAATCAGAAATGATTAATTGTTGAAGTTTTTGTAGTTTTATGCAAAACATTGTATTTTAGTTATAATAAATTACGCCTATATTTAAATTACATTTAACGATGGCGAATTTTGTTCTAGAAAAATATTATTAACGTAAATGTATCATTAGTGCAAAAAAATTGAATTTTTTATGTACTGAGCAAACTACCTATATACCGGTACTGCGTATTATTTGATTAATGCATGTAATGCAATGAAATTAAATGTACTCTAGTTCATATTTTATATTAATAACAAGCTTTTGAAAAGAACGTAATTAGAGCAGGCCTTGGAATAGGATGGCATTCTTTCGGATGATTAGCTACACCTACACAAAAAAAATCAAAATAAATGTAACCTAACCAAACTGTTGGACATAATGTTTAATATGTAGGGTGGTAGAAAAGATAAAATTAGAATTCCAAGAAAACAGCTTTTGCAAGGCCGTCTTCTTCGATGTTAGTCAAACATTTGTCAAGATCTGGCATCCAGGATTACTATAGAAAATGTCACACTGAGAGTGCAGTACGGGTAAGATACGGCAATGCTTTTCTTATGGAGAATAAACGCGCAGGGTTGTCGGTTTTCTCCAGCTGTTGATTGCTCATTGTCTCACAGGACCGGCTTGGATAAAATGCATCTGCCGGCAGTACGAGTAAAATATTTTATATCATTTATACGTATACAGTAAAATAAAAAGGCATTGATGAGTTATTGACAACGAAAACTATGAATTTTGAAGAACAACATACAATAACTGTAGTTATTGCAAGATGACGTAGACCAATTGATAATACACGCGAACACAGGGGAGAGTAGCAAAAGCGAATCCGACATCTCGGATGTAGAGGACGACTTTAGTATAATTCATTGAATATCTGTGAGTAACCTCGATTATTTTACACTGTATAACCAATAAAATGCATTTACCAGTCCAATCAGAGTATGGGCTTTTCGGATATTGGGCTGGGTGCACGGAAATCGAGTTCCCGGAGGTTCCACCCTGTATATTTATAGCTATCAAGAAATGTAATTTAAAATATATTTGTTAGTTTAATAAAGTATAAATATAATATAATGTTAAATAACTTACACTATAAACCTTATACCTGCTCAGCTGGTCAAGTGTGGGCAAGGAAAACCATTATCCCATATGGAATAACACAAGGTTTCGCTGAAAACTACCAGGTTGCTATGCCAAGGAACTAGGTAAACTTATGTTGTGTGTAAAAAATGTGAGACTGCATTATGTTTTAACAAAGACAAAAACTGCACTTCAGATTTCCACAAAAAAAAATTTCATAGTAGGTGTTAAAATTTCGCAGTGATTCAAGTGCGCAACTTGTTTTTTTAATAACATCGCCGGGATTAAAAAATGTGCAAAGCTTTTTCGATATTCCCGTTCTTGATAATTTTTCACATATTTAGAAAAGAAAAAGTTTTTCTTGGATATTGGGCTGGGTGCACGGAAATCGAGTTACCGGAGGTTCCACCCGGTATATTTACAGCTATCAAGAAATGTAATTTAAAATACATTATTTGTTAGTTTAATAAAGTATACGGTTTTATAATAAAATTCTCGCTAAGAACTTAAGGTCTTTTTATTCAAATTCATGCCTCTTATTTGGCTACTTGAAGGCAATTATTTTATCAATATATTATTTTATAATAAATAACAGAGCCCGGCGTAGAGATCTGGGTATGGTTCTGTGACTACCACTTGGACCTGTTTGTATCGCCAAGCACAAGGCGTGAAATCCGGCAATTGTGCATTCCTATATTAGCCGTACTGCACTCTCGGTGTGACATTTTCTATAGTCAAACTGAAGAAAGCAATCTCTCAGCCGCTGTACACGATACTAAACTCGTACCTCGAAGAAAGACTGTTTTATGCAAGATACGAAGAAAGTGTGTCTAACATCCACAATATAACTGCAGGAGTCCTGCAAGACAACATCTTGGGATCAATTCCCTACACAATCTTAACAATTGATTTCCCGCAAATCGCAACATTCGCAGATGACACTACAATTCTGGTCAAAAACACATATTTTTACATTCATTTAACAAAACATAAATTTAATTGAAATCTGGGCTAAGAAATGGAAGATAAAGATCAACGAAGCAAAATCAGTTAACGTGATATTTACTAAATGCCACAAAGAAATACCAAATATCCTAACGCATAACAAGAACAGTCCTAAAAATGATACTGTAAAATATCTTGGATTATATCTTGACAAAAGGCTAACATATAGGACACATATTTGCATGAAGAGAAAGTTCTCTTCCTGTACCACCGTCTTGAATCACCTACGTAGATTTTTCAGCCAGGAAATTCTTCGCCTTCTTGGTCCTCGTTTTCCTTCTACTTTTCCTTGAATGATTAATTGCAGCTACTCATATATTTCGCTGTTCCTCATGATGTGACCAAGATATTCAATTTTGACTGTTTTTATTGTGGTTGACAACTCTTCCATTTTAGATTCTTAATAAAACGTTCTGGTTAATAACGTGGTCGGTACAGGATATCTTCAGGATTCTACGATAAAGCCACATTTCGAAAGCCTCAATTTTTTTTACAGGTAGCTCTGTGAGAGTCCACGACTCAACTCCGTACAACAGTATAGGAAAGATATAACATCGTAGTAACCTGATTTTCATGGGTACTGATAAATGGTGGCATTTAAATAGCTTAGCCATTTTTTGAAATGTATATCTTGCTTTCTTTATGCTGGATTTTATTTCTAGAGAATGGTCCCAATTTTCATTGGCGTTCTGACTTCTGTGGTTCTATTCGTTAACTCCTGGAGAGAGTACCACCATCCGCGTATCTGATGGTATTGATACATTCTCCGTTAATTCGCATTCCGGCTTTAACATCTACTGCTTCTTGAAAGATTTCCTCAGAGTATATCTATTAGACAGCAAGCGGGATAGTGTACATCCCTATCGGAGCCCACGTTTGATTTTGACATCATCGGATTCTCCTGCCTCTGTACGGAGAAACGATGTTTGATTCCAGTAAAGATTGCTAATCATTCTTAGATCACAGGTCTATATTTTAATATTTTTTAATATCTCCATCAGCTTGTTGTATTTTACTGTATGAAATGCTTTATGCTAATCAATGAAGCATGCATAAATATTGCAATTCACATCTATACATCGTTGAAATTGTAGCTACAGAGAGCCTCTCTCGTACCCACTGCGTTCTGAAAACCAAACTGTGTACGGCTGATTTTTTCTTCGCATAGTCTATATCCTTTGATATATGATTTTTAGAAATAACTTAAAAATGTGGCTGATTAAGCTGATGGTCCGGAAATCATTGCAGAATACGGATTTTGTTTTCTTTGGTAGAGCAATAAACGTTGACTTCGGCCACGATCTTGATATTACTCCGTTTAAATATTATGTCATTGAATATTTTTGTTAGTCGTTGAGTACCGTCGGTGTTAAATAGCTTTATGAGTTCAGCATATGCATTTTCAGGTCCAGGAGCTTTGCCATCTTTTAGTTGTGATATTGCTTTTTCCACTTCTTCTGATGTGATCGGTAAGTGGTCATTACATATGTAGGACGGAGGTTATTCGGACCTCCGGATGGGAGGGGATCCGGAGGGGAAGTAATTAGGAAGAAAATTCTAAAAACACTACTGGTTACTCGGCTGTACTCACAATTGTACTCAAAATTTTCCAGGCATCGTAACGCTAATTGTCAGCCTCGAAGCTTCCGTTCCATATAGTGGGATACTGTGTATATCGTTTTAGCATTATATCATTCGGTACCGTAGAGCTAGATCAAGATCTCGGTTGAGGAGACGGTTTGACAATTGTTCCATTTGTAGAAATGCGTTTTTGACCTGTTCTATTCTAAATTCGACTAAGGTTTCATGTATCCATCATCCTAGATATTCATTTATACTTTTCAACTAATTTAGTTATTTGGTCATTTACTAGTATGTTTATGTCTGGAGTATTCTCTTTCGTTATTACCATTCTTTTTATTTACTTGGCATTAATTTTAGGACCAAATTTTTTACCCTTGCTCACTACCTTTTACAGCAGATTTTGTAGTTCCTGTTCGCTTCTGGCAATTAATACCATATCGTCGGTATTAACAATTCTTTCGTTGACTTTAATACCTCCTAGTGCCTCATCTAGAGCTCGTGCAAATATATTCTCTGAGTAAAGGTTGAATGATAATGGCATGCCTATAAAACCTTATCTAACTACTCTTTGGATTTTTATGGTCTCAGTGTTTCCCATCTTTGTTTTAATAAATACACTTTGATTCCAATAGGGTTCTCGTATTATGTTTATATCATTGGGATTTATGTTCTTTTTTTATAAACATTCTATTAGTTTTTCGTGCTTGACTTTTTCAAGGGCCTTTTCATAATCTGTAAAACACAAATATGCATATTTTTGTTTATCGCAACATTTTTACATGAGCTCAATAAAATTAAACAAGGCCTCTCGAGTTCTCATTTCGTTCCTGAAACCAAATTGTTCTATTCCCTTATTCTCTTACCCTATTTGTAAATTCTGTTATGAATTATTTTCAGAAGTAACTTTTAGTACATATGGGACATAAGACTTATCATTTAAACATATAGTTTTAGATCAAAAGATTTTTGTAAGGAGATCTAACTTTTCATCTTGTAAGAGCTTTAAAATGTCGCTGTGAATGTTATTGGGGCCAGATGTTTTTTCAGTTTTCCAGATTTTGCATACTTATATGTTTTCCATTTATTGTTTATTTCTTCTGTTTATTTTCAGTTGAGCATTTAATTTTAATTTACTTTAATAAATTGTCTACATTTCTTTCTACAGGTGAACCTTTATTTTGTTTTGTACGTTTGATAATTTTTATATACCTAATTCTGTTTTACTTTTTACCACACGCATTACTAAAACAGATTAATAATAATTTTATTAACAATTTTTAATAAAACTGTTACGATTCCTTAGGAATGTAAGGAGGGTATTGCCCAGATGACCTTCTCTCTGTTAAAACCGGATTGCGAAGTGGTTTGTGCGTATTTATTTGGATATTATATCCTCAGAAACTATAATAATGTTGTGTAAGGTTTTTATTTTTGACGGAAACAACCTTAATGCAATTTTATAACATCCTTTCACTAATATTTTTGTTTGTTTATAAAACGAAGATTAAAAGCACATTATGTTATTTGATTTCCATAGATATTTTTATAGTTAAAATACTATTTTTTTTATTAATTTTCTTCCTTTTCTTTTCCTACTATGTGCATATTAAAACATCAATTATGATCCATTAATATTGTCTGGCCATATTATTTTGAGGTATTGTTTCTTTTGAAGTACAACAGGTAACAGACCAACAATGTCAAATTCCTGAAATGAAGAAGAAAAAGATTTATTTTTCGTTAACCAAAATTATAAATCAAAAGAGAATACTACAAGATCGGAGATGAAACTTTATGATAACATTATTGTAGTTGATTCTTTCCTCTATGATAGGGCCAAAACTGTTAGTTGAATTTAAAAGTCGCCGATTAATTAATCTTCGTCGAAGGAAGCTATAGTTAGATGTTGAAGTAATATTGTATACTGTGAGTTCCATTTTATGTGAGCACATTTAATTTTTACAAACACTTTTTACAGTGTTTTTCGAAAACTGTGTTTAAACAATACTTTTGTATGTCGGCGAGTATTTGATTGTGTGCGATAAAGGACAAGATAGTTGTGATAGAGAGCATCAGAATGATTCTGATTGTATACGTAAAGTGCGCTTGATAATTGTTCTGAGGACGAGATAGAACTAATCTGATTTTACGGACAGAAAACATACATGATATAAAAAAGAACCTGATTTATATGCAGGTATTTAAAAAGATCGCTTAAATTTTTTTTTTATACCGAAAATGTCACGTCGGATTGATGCCTCAGATATTATGTAAATAATGTTTTTTAGAGTATATATAAAACGGTCTGATTTAGGAAATAATTTAAACTTAAGTAGATATTTAACGAAAACTAGAGTTTTTAGTGGTAAAGTAAATATAGTACAGGACTGGGGTTATGTTTGTCGACAAAGAAATATTTACAGAGCCGTATTCAGTTTGTCGATAACGAAATATGTGAGGGCGAGATTATGATATGTTACAAGGCTGTTACAAACCTCTTTACACATTTACAAATATCTATATTTGCTCTAATATCAAATTTTCTCAAGATTTTTCTTTTATTGCAGAATTAATATATCTGGGCAACCATGCCTATAACATGTATGGTAAGTTTTTCAGGGTGTGGTGTTCCATTTTACCTGCTGTCTTCATTTATGAACCAAGACACTTAAAGCTGATCCTTTCGACGAACAAAAACAATGAGAAGAGTCTATTCTATAGGGCTTTACATAATTTTATAGGAGAAGGGCTTATAACAAACAACGGTGAGTTTAAGACAAATATTTTTACATACATTTAATAATATAGTCATAATATATTTAATATATTGTTCTGAAGCTATTTTATTGTGGCATTTTAAATTAATTACTATCTAAATGGGAATAAGCCACAATTAAAGGTTAAAATACGTTTATTGACGTTTCAATTTCCACTTCGGAAATCGTTCTCAAAATACAAACATTATGTTTGTATTTGTATCTCAAAATACAAACACTAATGTTTGTATTTTGAGAACGATTTCCGAAGTGGAAATTGAAACGTCAATAAACGTATTTTAACCTTTAATTGTGGCTTACTCCCATTTAAATAGTAATTAATATTTAATATATAGCAAGCAAGACAATGTTTTGTAAGAGTAAACTGTAAATGTATTGTCCGAATAAGAGGTTATTTCTAACATAGTTCAACAGCTTCCAGCAAACTTAGATCCGCAGAGTTGTCTCATTTGCCATCAAAGAGAAGCCTCCAGACTTCTTCCAGTATTTATATGTTACTAAGATGTTCTTTTATGTTTTGTTCATTACAGCACCCCTTTATGCATTAAGGTACAGAGTATAATGCATATTTAAAATACATAAGTTCAGTTTTTTAATAAATTAGCATCATATTTAAGGCCTTTTGGCTTGTGGATTCTATTTATTTAAAGGTTTTCCATTTACAGGAATAACAAAGTTCTCATCGTAGACAAAGCTTCTATCTAGAATATAGATTTTGAATCTAGAATACAGATTTGATCTGTTTTGAAGCTTACCTTGTGATGAATTAGTTTAACATCTAAGTCTTACTCGAGAGAATTAAGTTGTAACCATTGCCTTATATAAAGTTTTATCGTTTTATTACTTCTTGTCTGTTCATCAATTCTCTGTGAATTGTTCAATTGTGAAACCTAACAATTTTGTTATCAAAGTCACCACATATTAATATTATACTGTTTAATTTAAATTTAAAAGGAAAAAATTCATAAATGAATTTTATTTATTTATTCATATTTATTTAACGTTTCAGGTTATAAGTGGAAAAAGAATAGGAAGATGATACAGCCCTATTTCCACATGAATATTTTGGAGAAGTTTGTAGATCTATTCACAGAATGCTCTAGCAGATTTGTAAGCAAACTTGAAGGGGAGCAGACAGTAAAAATTACTCCATTTATCAATGACTGTGTGCTGGATATTCTTCATAGTAAGTCAAATATTTAAAAATATTACGCAATTTTAAAATTTTAACTCAGAAAATATGTCAATAAAATAAACTGTTAGCTCTTCTTGTGACTAAACCATTGTTATAAAGTCCTCTAACTAGTGTGTTTTCCAGGTATATGATACACGTAGTTTGTGTCTTTGATGAATGAGATATTTAAGTTCTGGTGTAAAGCGTCTTGTTAAGTATGTCTCATGGTGGGTTTACTATAGATCTTAAAATTTGGATGGTGTTCATCTACGATAGTTTTAAACATGCATCTTAGCAGATGGAGTCCGTAGTGCCAGATAGGTTTACGTATTGATTTGTATAGAATAATTTTGTTTTGGATGTTAAGTTTTGATTTTCGTTGTGGAAGCCAGTGGATTTGCCATACCTTTAAGTAGCGCTGTCTTCTTTTGGTATAGATGTGTTTTCCAATTGAGGCTTTGTTGAAGATGGAGACCAATGTATTTTATGTTGGTTACTGTGGGTATTCTTCCATTATTCATTTTTTGGTATATATTATTTATGTGGATTTTACTGTGTTTACTTCTGTTCAGCAGCTTGTCTACCAATCATTCATTAGCAGCGATCCAGGACGCTACCCTAGGAGTTGATAGGACAGATAATGGATTTGTGCTTATTGAATTTTACAGAAAAGAATCTGATATACAGAATTTGACTAAGAGGAATAATTACTGGATAGTACAATTTTTAATTTGTACATCAGTATTTGTTGAACGCTTGAGAAATGTCTAGGAATATAGCAGTGCAGCATTACTTTTCTTTAAAGCTTTATGATTACCTTTTATCATTTGATGGATTTGCTGGGTACTGACGTAATTTTCTCGAAAGGCAAACTGATATTTTTTGGTAGTAATGTTAGGCATTCATGCTCTGCGTAAATTCAGAAAATGGTCATATTTTTTGAAACTAGGACTAGTTTACCATGCAGTTGAATACATTAATACGTAGAATGATAGTCTTGTGAGAAATTGTTTTAATACGTGGCCCAAGATTATGTTGTAACCTAGGTACTTGTGTAGGTTTAGTTGGTGAATTTCTTTCTTGACTTCTGTAGAGGTATAGATATTTTACATACTACGTTTATAAGTTCTTCTACTTCTTCATTAAAACCTTCTGGTTGAGCTAGAAATAAGATTTTAAGATTTAAAGTAAAGATGTCTGCTTTTCTGTTGCTACGAGTCTATTTGCCGCTAGGTTTTCCTATAGAAGGGTCGGTTGCAAATCGTCTATTAAGATTTCCTGTTATCCTGCTGCAACAATTGTAATGTAAAAAGGTTTCGTTGCTTACGTAGTGCATTGGATATGTGTTGGTCTATTATTTATAGATCTTTGCCAGGTTCTTATGACGGCGAATGTGTAGGGGACACTCGTGATATATATATATATATATATATATATATATATATATATATATATAGGTTTGCGTCGGTTCATTATATAGATTTCCATACCACTATTTGCATGAGTGCTGCGAAGTATTTGGGCTGCTGTATCTAGCTCGTCTAAAGATTTGAGTCGCAAATTATGATTCAATTTTTTTCTAAATAGAATTAAAAATATAACCAGTTAAGGAATTGAGGAGGGGTATATTGTTTATAAATACTGTTCGGTGTATGATCCAGTGAGAGATCGTAGCTGGATTTTATTAGAAAATTGTTTCTAGACATACTTTTGCTTAGAAAGTAGTCTAGTGAATATGGAAGTTTTCTGGGGTCTGTAACATCCTAGCTAAATGAAATGAGTCACTTGTTTTATTGGATGATCATCAATTACTATTTTGTTATAACATATTTTTGCTAAGATAATAAAAATATAGTTTAAAACAGATAATTATAATTTTCGAACATTATAGATGGAGTATTAGGAGTTCCCTTTGATAAAGATTCTCCATACAGAAAGTGAGTTATGCCTTTATTGTATACTCTACTTAGGTTCTTTTATAAAAAATTGTTTTAGAGGTGAACTGCAAGCGATCGAACGATTTGTGAGACCATGGTTACTTTTTGATTCAATATTTGATAGAACAACTTCTGCTAATTACGAAAAGAAACAAAAGCATAGTCTCCATTCATATACCAAAGAAGTGAGTACATTTTTTTTAAATTAAATTCTTATTTCAGATAGAGATTACTTCGTTAAAATTATGTTTCTTTCACTATTTTGATATTTTGTACAAATATAAACTGAAACTATAGTTTTGTATGGTATTTTTTTTATTAATTTACTGTCTTTTATGGTAGTAAATCACAATATGTTATAGTAATTTTAATGGCCATATATGGGTATTAGCAGAAAATTTAACTAAAAATGCTCTAATATACATAGACCAAGTGGTTGTTTTAGCATACAGCAACTAAAAACTAAAGACATTTACTATCATAATAAGTATTTGAGCAAATTTAAATAATATTAGAAGTAAAAATACACACCTTCACCGAGAAGACACTTAAGAGTAGAAAAGACCTAAAATTAGCACAATTTTGGACAACAAGAGGAAAATAGAAAAACAAAAAGAAAGAAGCAACATAAAAGAGAGTTCACCAACGTCTTTGTACAAAATTGTATGACCTTTCTATAAAAAGTAACAATTTAAAAAATTGTCCTTCGAGTTAAATCTTGGGGATGAAAAATTTTCACTGACAATCTTTCCATTTAAAACAAAATTGGCCTCTTTTTTCCGATTTTTCATATTATTTATAGGTATTAAGAGATTAGGGTGGGAATTTTTAAATCGTGATCCAGTATATAGGAGATATAATAATGTACCTATCTATTTATTAATAATATATAGGTACATATGAAGACACTGAACTACTGATACTATTTTTGTAAACTACAAAAGTGTTACTCTTCATATTACATATTTAGAACGTAAGAAGAATTAAGCAAAAAGTGAATATTAATAGGAATCTCGGTTATCAAAAAAAATATATTTAGTCAAAATTAGTATATCGAATGGGTGGGTATGGTATCTTGTATCAACTATTTTAATTAGCGTGCGACTTCATTTCAGGAAGCTGTTATTCAATTTTGAAGGTTTAGGTATTCGCTCGTAGATGGCGACACCTACATGGTACATTAATTTTATATTGAAAAATTTTAGAGATTTTTGATTACTAAAATAACGAAATTTCGAGTAAAATAAAAGTAGTATATTTTATTACTAACTATTGTGTTGCCAAATGTTTAGTAGAAGAAGAAACAGTGTAAATTTAAATAATAAACCAAAATACACTACTCAACAATTGAAGTGGATAATTTTAAAATTCCTAAAATTAACATATAAAACTATTTTTAAAATAATTACCTGTACTATACTCTATAAGCTATCTTTATTGCCAATATTTTTTACATGTCGTTTTTTTCTCCCTATTCTTATCGGCCCTTATCTCGTTCAAAGAGAGACATGTTGTTCCAAACATCAATATATCATTCGTATAAAAGTGCTTGTATTGGCTTTACCAGTTGTCAATAAGTCAAGAAATCTATTTATCACAAAAACATTATGCCGCAACGTCTGTTTTGAACTAGTGCAGCTCGAGCAATTAGTTCGTTGGATCCAACAAGGCATAACTCAACAAGAGGTGGCTATGAGGCTAAATGTGTCGCAAAGTGTGATAAGTAGTGCATGGAATCGGTATGTAGCAACTGGATCTGCAACATACAGGCATGGAGGAGGAAGAGAACGATCTACAACTCGTCGGCAAGACCGTTTTGTAGTTCTGACGGCAAGAGAAAACCCAACATTCACGGCTTCCAGAATTAACAGTATCTTCAGGCATGCTACTGGACGAGCGATTTCCAGTCAAACTGTCACAAGACGGTTACATGCATCCAATTTAAGGGCTAGACGGCGCGCTACCCATCCACGACTAACTAGGGAGCAGCGTGCAAGCAGATATCGCTGGGCGATGGAACACTATCAGTGGAATTTCGAAAATTGGAGGAATTGTCTCTTTACTGTCGAGTCCAGATTTCGTTTGTATACGAATAATAGCCGAATATTGGTGTGGAGGGAAAGAGGACAGCGTTACAATGAAAATCTGAGGGTCCCAACCACTTTTTTTGGAGGTGGATCCGTTTGCGTGTGGGGAGGCATATGTTTTGACAGTCGCACGGACTTAGTGGTCTTAATTAATGAGGCAATGACTGCTACACGATATCGAGACAGAGTCATAGTACCAATAGTTGTTCCATTTTTTGGTGCAATAGGCGAACTATTTGTTCTGATTGATGATAATGCTCGCTCTCACCGTGCGAGAATTTTCAACGAGTGTATAGAAGCTCATGGCATTACAAGAATGGAGTGGCCACCGTGTTCACCTGATATGAATTGCATTGAACATGTTTGGGCCGAAATGCCTAGGCAACAAAACAGGCTCCTTCAACCGCCCCAAAACTTAGATCAGTTGGCCAATACATTACGCGCGATTTGGGAACGTATACCGAAGCAGTTCATCAATAATTTAATAAGAGGTCTTACAAATAGAGTTAGAGCACTAAGGCGACACCGAGGTGGACCCATACACTATAAATTTTTCTTTTCGGGATATTAGAAATTGAGCAGGAATAGAAATTTTAGGTTGTTAATTTTACAATTTTTGTTTATTTTCTATTTTTTTTTTCTTAAAGAATTGCTTTCTTTCGGTTCGTCTGTATGAAAATACGAATTAAAAATAAATCTTTATTTATATCACTCCATTTTTCTATTTGACCTTATGAACAAAAAATAAAATACACATTTTCATAATATCCACTTCAATTGTTGGGAAGTGTATATACCTAGAAGCAGTGTAACAGTGGTCTGTTAATAGCTGTAAGTACAGTTTCCAAATTGGCAGTAGTTTGATTACAAACATTGTTTTTATATACATACGAAGAACATTTTTATTTCGTATTTATTAATTATTTAAAAAACTAGTTTTAACTCTCGGCATTATCTTGCTAATTGCTAGATCGACTATTTACTTTTAAATAAACAGAGTTGGACCTACCCAAATTAAAATTATTGAGATGGAAGTTCAATTTTAAATTTAAAAAAAGATAGAAGATTAAATTTGACAAAATGACAGGTGGTATTTCTGACTACAGGGGTCCATCAATTAATCCCGATCAGCAAAACATTACTTATTCTACCATCACTAAGCAACAACCATTAACAAAATTCCCAAGAAAAAACCAGGCCATAATTTTACTGGCAGTAGATGAAATAAGAACAGAAGAGTACACCATTTCAGTAGGAACTATAGTCCATCCAAAAAATGTACTGTTCTCATCTAATATGTCAAACGGAAGATTATGCATTTACCTTTCAAGCATACAAGTCGTAGATGATTTTCTAAGTCAACATGGTGAAATTAAAATTGGAGAACATACAATCAAAGCACGTAAACTAATTACACCCGCTTATAGACTAGTTTTATCCAACGTATGTCCATCTATACTCCATGACATAATCGAACAGTCTTTAATCAATCTTAGTTTTAAATTAATGTCTCCGATTTCGTTCCTTAGAGCTGGAATACAAGACCCGCAATACAGCCATGTACTTAGTTTTCGAAGACAAGTTTACTTTGCACCTACAGACAATTTTTACTGTACCCGTCCTAATTTATTTTAAAAATAGTTCGTACCGAATTTTTTCTTTCCGATAAATTAACTTGTTACAAATGCCATCAAGCTGGACACGTTTCCTCGGACTGTACCTCAAATCCCTCTTATCCACAAAATACTCAGAAGCTCTAAACGCAGGAAAATTTATGACGAATGACGAATTACAACTTCTTTTATACACATATGAAAATCCTTCATTTACTATACTCCTATTACCGGCCAAAGGTTTATATACAGCAAACGATGCACCATATACCTATATACCTAATTCTTTTTCTCTTTCTGCTCTCTCTTACCTATAGCATTACATATGTAATGATTGTGCAGATTGACTCCCATATAAGATTGTAATCTATAACGAACGCGGGTATAGAAGTATAACTTCTACCGGCAGTCCCACTTGACTGCCACACCCGTTTTTTTTTAACTTTATTTGTTTGATTTGCATACACGGTACCAAATCCCTTTCTTCATTTTTTTTTTCTGTGCACATTTTATTTTTATCTCCATAATTTAAAAATTTTTCTTGGCCAACCTCAAATACGCTAAGTTTTTTTTTTTTTTGTAAACTGTTTTAATACTTTGTTTTAATAAATTTGTCCAGTCATGTGGCACCTCGATTTCCATGGCATTTTTTTTAGCTTTTTCAATGAATACATGTATCGTATCGGCCGGCATATGGGTGTGCCCTGGCTCCATAAAGTAGTGGTTTATCTCAAATAATGAGTTTGTGGCTGGTAGCTCCTTTAAAAGTCTGCAGAACATTGTAGCAACATAAATATCGTGTTCTGTATAAATACAAAAACAGTCAAACGGCACTGAGGTCTCAATCTGCCTACTCCTCAGTGTGTGCCTGTGTGGCTGTTTTTATAATATATATATATATATATATATATATATATATATATATATATATATATATATATATATATATATATATATATATATATATATATATATAATTGTACTGACAGACTATGATACTTCTTCGTAAAATGTATATGTTTTATCTTAATTTAAATCTCTGGTAATGACCTCTGTAATATGCGTAGGTCCTGGGTTTTTTAGTTACACCTGTAAATCTGTAAATGTCCGGGTCAAAATGCTAATAGTCAAGAATCTTTACCATTTTTTACATCAATAATCGGCTGATAGTAATAAATTTTTAAATATGTTCATTATTTCTGTTCTTTTATCTATAAATTCTTTAACATTAATTCGTTCAATGACATAAGATTATAGTTAAATTAGAAGAATTTTTATTATATCTGGTTTCACGCAGATAGTTTCCATAATAAGATGATAAATTTGCATCATAAATATTCACAAATTTAAGCAACCTTAAAATATATCACATAAATTCAATAAAGTTCTTTTTGTTCTTTATTTATAGAATTTTATATGAAAATGAATGTGTCTTATTGAATTTTTTATTTGATGCGTGAAATCCTGTAGTTTCTTTTTGCATAAAAAATTAATAAATTATTGAATTATATATTTAAAAATATCTTAAAATATCTTCAACTACTATATCTTATAAGAATAAACAATATGTATTTTAAACAATATATTATTTTTAAAGTTTCGATGTTTTAAATACACATTAAACAAATTAGTTTGATTTTTTAATCGGAAATACCATTTAAAACTCTATTAAGGATTTTATCAACAGAATTTTAGTTTATAAATCAATTATAAAGTTGCTGCGAAGTTAGGAATCCAGGTATATAGATAGCTTGGATAGATTGCAATCAAAATTCCTTTACATAATTAAAAATGCAACTTTGATTCTACGATTTGTTTGGCGTATATGGGATCAGATGCAGTCTGTACAAGGAATTTCATAAACTCCGTGTTGTTCATTTGAAATGTTACCTTTGATTGATCGGACACGAGATGAAAGTTTTTGTTGCGGGGTAAATGTCTTTATTCCTCTTAATTTAAGAATTTTTTCAATTTTGTCAGTGACACCATTGATATAAGGAAGAAAAGATTTCATATGATGAGGGTCTGAGTCTTCGGATTGTGATTGAGTGGGAGATTTAATATATATATATATATATATATATATATATATATATATATATATATAACTATATATATAAATCGGTTTAAAACGTTCTCCTACGTCTTCTGGTACCCAGTTGCTACTCCTCTCGATTCATCCATGTCTTCTTCTATGTCTCTGTTTTTCATTTCTCTATTGATGCCTTCTCTCCAACTAAGGTGGGGTCTTCCTCTTTTTTTTTTACCGTGAGGGGTCCACATTAAGACTTGTTTTGGGAGACGTTCTTCAGACATTCTCTGTACATGACCATACCATCTGAGTTCTTGGGTACCAATATCGTCTACTATTTTATGTTTTTCCTAATTTCTCTTATTCTGTTGTTCGTTACTCTTTCTAGTCTACGATTTTCCAGCTGAACGTCTCCAGAAATCCATTTCTGTTGCCTATGGATATATTCCGTCCATGTAGATATATATATATATATATATATATATATATATATATATATATATATATATATATGTAAAAGAATAAATCTTCTAGCAAAAGCTGCTATCGCTTTGTTAATTTAAATGGCCAAATATATGGCCTAGGAGGACAAATTCGTTAAACTTCCCGTGCTCGAATCGGTATCAATAAAGTGTTATGACTCATTTCGGCCTATCCCCGCCTCATCAGACACTTGGGCTGATACAAATTCAAACTCGGAAAGTCCGGAAAGTTTTGAAATGACGTTGTATAGAGACTGCAACGGATGATACTCAGAATACAACTTTGTTCTTGAAGCTGAAATTTGTTGAATACTTTTTAAAGAAATGATCGATTGGAGTAAGCTGATGTAATGAAATTGATGAAAGAACTTAGTAGCCCAAGATTGATAAACTTCCCTTCTAGTATATTTAATTGGACGTTACAATATGTTGAAGTTGTATCCAAAAATGTGGCTAGATTATATATCTACAGGTTTTGAGTAAATCCTAAGTAGTCATCATTTATTAGTATTGGGTACTAGTGAATCGGGGGAATACGCCAAACAAATCGTAGAATCAAACTTGCATTTTTAATTATGTAAAGGAATTTTGATTGCAATCTATCCAAGCAATATACCTGGATTACCAGCTTTATAACTGATTTGTAAACTAAAATTCTGTTGATTAAGTCCTTAATAGAGTTTTAAATGGTATTTTCGATTAAAAACTCAGTTTAATGTGTATTTAAAACATCGAAACTTTAAAAGTAATATGGTGTTTAATAATTAAACCTTTTTATACCTTTTTTATAACAAACAAGTTAAGCGCAAATTTTTGGCATATAAACTCCTGGACAAAATTAACGCACCACTTTAAATAATCTAAATATTTCCAATAGGAACACAAAATAAAACTAAGTTGCATTGAAATAATAATAAACACCTACAAATAAGTCCAACATGACTTTATCATGACCTTAATTTGCCTCATTGTTTCTTTAAAAATTTGTTTTTGTCGGAAATGCGTAAATAAGCTAGCATAACTCCAAATTGCAAAAAGGAAAAAAATCAGTAAAGTAACACAATAGAATGCATCTGGGACAATACTAATACCGTGTGGGCCCTTCTTTACTTCTTAGGACTGCATTTATTGCGATTATTGCAAGGTTAAAAACTTGCGGAATATTCTCCCATTCTTCAATAACGGCCTCAATGAGTTGGTTGTGGTTGGCAATAGGGGGTCTACGACTTTGAATCTTTTTTGAGATAGTCCCATAGATGCTCTATAGGTTTCATGTCCGGACTGTTAGGTGACCACTTTAATAATGGAATATCAACATCATTTAGGTGGCCAATAACCTGTCGAGAAACATAAGGACGAGCGTTGTCTTGCATGAATAAAAAATTAGGTCCAAGAGACGGAGCAAAAGGCATTATATGTTCGACAATAATGTTGTCTAAGTAATAATGGGTATTCATAGACCTCGTACGTATGGGGACTAACTCCGTACGAGCTTCAAAACAAATTCCCCCCAAAAAATTTTAGAGCGACCACCAAAAGGTACGTTAGGAGAGATATTGCAGCTGGTAAACCTTTCTGCTCGCCTTCGACAGACACGCTCACGACCATCTGGAGCTTTTAGGCTTACTTTAGTCTCATCGGAGAAAAGAACTCGTTTCCAATCATCGATGGTCCAATTTTGATGCAATTTTGCAAAATTTAATCTCTGAACCCTGTGTTGTCTGGTAAGCAAGCGTTTTTTGGCCGGTTTCCTGTTGCTCAATTCTGCTTCATTTAAACGTCTTCTAACTGTTCGAGACGATATCGCGACATTTCGAACATCTGCTAGTTCATTTTTTAGCAAATTGCTGGTGACTCTCCTATCTCTGAGAGCACGTTGTCTCAAAAAACGATCATCAATTTGATTAGTGCAACGTTTTTGCCCTTCACCTGGTCTTCGATGGTACGACCCTGTTTCATTATATCACCTCACCTTGCGACTGATGCTGGAATGATGTCTTCCTAACAAATCTGCAACGTATCTCATTGAATATCCTTCATCTAGGAGAGTCGATGCTCGCACTGCCTCCTCCATTGACAAATTTCTTTGTCGGTTAATTTTTTTATTTGATTTTTATGCAAATGAACTTCCAAACATGCATGTGATAAAAATATCACAATAAAAAGCTTGTTTCTCACAAGCACTTTGCTTTAATCGGCACTTTTGATGAAAAGTTTAACTCACTTTTAGTCTAAAACGAAGTTTAATACAAATTATTGTTAAATCAAGACTATTATTAGCTTACGTAACAACTGTCACTGTCAAACAAGGTCCATAGGCAACTTTTTGCACAGTAAATTATCAATAAATAAAGAATATTGAGAAAAATATGAGTGGTGCGTTAATTTTGACCAGGAGTTTATGTAGCTTATGTGGCGCTCTTTATTAACTACATTAATGTTTGCGTTAAATTATAATTTTTCATACTAAAAAACACACAGTTGTAAATTTATATACATAAATGTTTACAAACATAAAAGTTGTAGCGAATAATAAAATTTTAAATTTCCACTTTATCACTTTGTATCTTTCTTAATATCAATGCTTTATTAAAGCAAGTTGGCTTAAATTGTAATATTTTAAACTGTAAAATCTACTGTTTAGTTTTGTACAATTACTTAATGACCACCCTGTATCATTAATAGTCGGGGGTTTTTTCCTTCATTTTCTGGCATAGTTGTCGGCATTTATGTATCTTTTTTACGATTATATGATTATTTGACTGTTCCTTGAGGATAGAAAATATAACAATATAGAATAAGGTAAAAATATATGAGGATAGGTTCAATCGTATTTATTTATGTAACTGTTATTAATTTCTGCAACATTTTAGGTTCTCAACAACAGAAGGCAGGAAATAAAGAAAGGAACCAAAACGTGTTTTCTAGACATGTTCATAGAAATAGCTGATAACAATTCTCAGTTTACCGAAGATGATATCATTAACGAAATTGTTACCTTTATGTTAGCGGTATGTAATTTTTTAATTATGGATCAAAACTATTTTTGCAACCTCTCATTTTCGTATTAGAATATTTTACTTATATCTTTAAGGACTAATTCTTTAATTTATATCCCTAGGACTTCTTTCTCCCTTAAACATGTAATTCTCTAAATGTATCTATTATTTTTTATATATTTTTTTATTTCCTTAGGAAGATATTTCTTTATACTACAATTTTTCCTTTGTTTCTTAGCTATTTATTTTCTTTCCTATTAGTAGTTGTATTATCCTCCTAGCTGATTATGTATTCCTATCACATCCTATTTTGTCGTTATTTTCTTATCCATTTAGTTATTTTCTTATTTACGCCTTGCTTATGAAACGATACGATATTTTATGTACAGCAGATCAAAATGAGAAGGGCATTAGGCGAAGAGACACCGTCTCTCCTAAAGTATTTACCGCATTATTACAGAGTCAACATAAATGGGACATTTCTGAACAAATTAAGGGGTTCTAGACGTCCTTATTGCAGATCGGGTAGATCATTCCAGCTAATTTCTTCAAGACATTCAGAGCTCTTCTAGACGAATTGGCTTTTTCAAAATTTTTCCAAAATACAGTACATGACCAACCTTGTACTGCCCAAAAACATTTCAACTAATGGCCCACGGATTTAACAAATGTATACCTATAAGTATCTGGACCAAGAGATTAAACTAGAAAGAGACAATTAAACAACAGAGTTAAAGAGAAGAATGGGACTAACATGGGCAGCGATTACGGAAAACTGAGGGAAGACAGTAGATCAGATATTCTCTTGTGTTTAAACAGGAAGGTTTTTGATTAGCGTGTACTTCTAGTTCTGACATATGGAGCAGAAACATTGACCCTTACCATTAAAGCAATTAGTAAAATACAAGTGGCAGAGAGAGCAATGGAGAGGTCAATGTTGAATATATCCCTCAGAGACAGAGTTTCAAATCAAATAATTGGGAGAAAAACTGGTGTTAGGGACACAGTTAAAATAACTACAATGCCGAAATGGAACTGGGCAGGACTTGTTGCCAGAATCAGAGATGGAAGATGGATCAAGAAAATTTTGGAATGGAGACTTAGACACGATGATTATCGTAATCAAGGACTTCTTTTAACAAGATGGTCGGATGACATCAAGCTCATACAGCACAACTGGATTCAAGGTACTTAGGATCAGATGCAATGGAATTATGTACGGGAGGCCTATGTTCAGTAATGGACTTAAAACGGCTAATGATGATGATAATTATATTTAAGTAAAGTCCAAAATAAACAATAAAAAAAGGAGACATTACGCTATATATACGGAGCAATTCTCGAAACAGTCAAGAAAATGATGCAATGGTAAAACTTTATAAGAGAATGACTACACTTACCCTCTTATATAGACTATCTAAATAAACATATATAGACGAATTAATCACGGTATTTTACAAAGATACAACATCTTGAGACTCATAATTCAAGGAAAAGTAGAAGGTAGGAGGAGCGTAGGAAGAAGACGCGTTTCCTGGTTGAAGAACCTGAGAGAGTGGTTTGGTTGCAGCTCAAGGCAATTGTTCAGAGCAGCTGCCTCGAAGGTCAGAATAGCCATGATGATTGCCAACCTTCGTCGCGGAGATGGCACTTAAAGAAAAAGAAGAACTCTTACCTACTTGTATCTTTTTCCCAGTATCCCTATATTTCATCTACTCTTTTCATCATTTTGATGTTCTCATTTTGATATTTATTTTTATCTTTATTCATAAATTATCTCATCGATATTAATTTTTTTTGTAGGGACAAGATTCGGTGGGAGCTACGATAGCCTTCGCAATGTTTTATTTGGCTAAACATCCTGAAATTCAAGACAAAGTGTTAAAGGAAATCTCAGGAATAGATGATACTCAGAAAATAACGATCAAAGAATTAAACGAAATGAAATACCTAGAGCAAGTAGTCAAAGAGACGTTAAGAATGACTCCAGCTGTTCCGATCATCACGAGGGTGCTAACAGAAGATGTAACGTTAGGTATGCGTCAAGATTTGCTAGAGTTGTTATGAGCATTAGATTGTAACTTATCTTTGCTAACCCTATTTACCTGTTAGATTTTTATTTTAGATATTCTTCCAACGAACGCTAGTAGCAAAAAGCTGTTGAAACATTGACATCTTAAATTGCTAGCAATAGGCCAAATTTAGACCTTCGTAAATTTAAATAAACTTGTGTATTTTGTCAGACGTGTATGAACTCATCACTTTATAGCCCCCCATAAAATTATTAGACCGTCTGAGATATAGTAACCTGATCACCGGCATCCTTTGGAGATAGGTTAACTCATCACCAGCATTTTTGCCCTAAGGCGCTGGTTTTTAATGCGGAAGGTTGTCTATTACGTGTTACGTTTATGAGGTAATTTATTAAATTCAGAAATTATTTTAAGCAAATTATTGCTTTAAAATAGATATTAATATCGGTTTTCTTACGGTTAGGCCTATTAGACGTATCTGCCAATCTAAAAGGTTTTGAGATCTGAAAATTCAGTTGCATAGGTTTTAGATAGTGAACTTTATAATAAAAATATTTATGAGCATGTGCTGTTTCCGTTTATATCGGAAATAGTCCCCTACTTATTAACTAATTAGAAATCTATTTATTATGGCAGAATGAATCAAAATTCCGAAACATGTGCGACAGATGTTATGTATCTATAAAAAAAAAGTGAAATATGAAATAAAAAAACACTGGATATTGGTTAAATATTATATACAACTTTCCACTAGAAAAGACATACTAACATAAATGAATTTTCAATAAAATCATTCCTTTATATGGATGAACGATATTTATAAAAATGTGCCACTTTTACAGAATTGAAATGACATGAGAGACCAGAGCTGCCTACTAAAATATACTTTGTCGACTGAAGTAAGGCATAAAAATTTATATATGTTTTATCTCATAGAACATAATGGAGTTTGAATACAGGGAATTAAAATATTAAGTGAAAATTAAAATTGAAATTTTGATTAAATAGAAAGTTGAATGAAGAGTCGAGTTCTTTACAATACACTAATACCACTCGCGTACATACCTATTGTATTTGGTTACTTGTCGGGTTGGAGTCGGATACCAACATCTGGTATTATTAAACTACCCATTAAAATTTCTTGGATTTATTTTCTGAATAATTTTATTTTCATAATCAGATTTTGTAGAAGATGTACTATATGTCAAATATTGTAAAATACGCAACAAATCTGCAATGGTCGGCCTCTAATTGTGATATTAAATAAGAGTCCTAAATATTTTTGTTATTATATAGTAACTTTAATAAAGTAACAACAGTAAAAAAATATAGAACATAACACTCTTAGTATGATCTGACTCGTCGTCTTGTGAAAAATAACCTTAATATAACATATATTTATTTTCAGATGAAACAGTATTCCCATGCGGTACAATTATTTTTATTTCACCGTTTATGACGCAGAGGCTGCCTCACGTCTTTCCCGATCCAACCAGATTTGATCCGGATCGATTTGAAGAATCAAATCTGGAAAATATACACCCGTACGCGTTTTTACCTTTTAGTCTTGGACCAAGAAACTGCATAGGTAAGTTTTTAAACTATTTTAAAGTATATGTTTTTTGGAACAAAAAGGATAAAATGAAAAGTATTTAAAGGCCTCCTCGAGAAAGGAAACACCAATAATCAGTACCACTGTTGCGAAATAAAATGGCTTGGAATAAAAAAACCATCGAGGAATTTAAAATTTGGGTTTTTTATTTCTTAAATATTATGTGAAAATATAGTTGTAAAAGTGTGCAAAACACAAAAAAATAAAATTGTAAAAAAAACTTGCACTTGCCGTCTAAACTAAATCTAAATCTTGAGCGTTTTAGCTCTAAGGATGGGTAAAACACAAACTGTTATATCTGAAGAGCAGTAAAAATAAACACCACACACGTATATTTAAAATCATAAAATCAGTAAATATATATAAAAAAAACGTTTCGTTATTCACTATCGCTCTGATCAAGCTGTTTCTTTTTCTTTAAGTACCATCTTTATACAAGAGCCAAAAGAAAAAGCACTTAGATAGTAGTGTATACAAACTTAAATGTAGCGACTGCTAAAAAGTTACATCGGTCAAACAAGTAGAACTTAACAAACGTATATCAGAGCACAAAAGAGCTTTCAATAATAAAAAAACAGATTCTACGTAAGCACTTCATCTTAAAGACCATTATCATTCTTTTAATGAGAAATTTCAAATTCATCAGATTCAAAATAAAGGCCTTAAGCTATGTTTATTAGAATCTATGAAAACTAACGAATTAAAAATATAGACAATTCTAAATGAGAAACTTGAGACAAGGAGTTCTCCCCTCCTCCACTTACTCAGTTGAAGACTAGAAAGTGTAAACGCATACCAAAAAAAAATCACTTGACAAAGGCACTCTGCCGAAACCGCTGTATTGATAATAAATTATAATAAATGTTGTGAAAGTGTTGAAAACAAAAGTTCTCAGTGTCTTATTGTTGTATTGTTAGAATTTAACATTAATTTTCTTTTCAATGTTTATCACTTTTTCGTCAAATTGGTTCATTCTAATAAACTTTATCCTCAGTGATTACCAATCATTTGGAAAATTTTGACATATCATGTCAAATTCTTCTTTTTTTATATTAAAACATAAGGCAAATATTTAAGAATAACATTGCCTATATTTTCTTTTATATTTATCTACACTATTTGATATGCATTACTTCAGCTGCTTTCTTCCTTTCAGGTTACAAATTTGCAATGATAGAGGTCAAGACTGTACTATTTTACGTATTAAAGAAATTCCAATTATCAGTAGCTAAAGGCAAGGAGGAACTCAGCCTGTCCTACAGGGCGACTATAAGGGCAAGTGGTGGCATTTGGGTAAATTTAAAACATAGGAAAAGTTAGTGCATTAGAATTAGTTTACCAATAAAAAATATATAAAAAAATTGCAGTTATTATTTTTGACACGTTAACCCTTATCCCTTAACCGAAACGCCAGTTCTTTTATAATAAACCGATAAAAAATATTAATTGAAGTTTATGCATTAATAAATGAATTTGTTTAGAAGTATGTTTCCGTTAACATAGTCATAAGTCATTCAAAATATTTATTATCATTTTTGAAATTATTGCGCAGGATAAATTTTGTTACTTTGTGGCAACACGGGTCCGTCGGACCCTATTTGTTTTTATAACTAAGGTCTAATCCAATATTACAATCTTGGAAAGAGATCTTTACAATAGGTTTTATATCTATTCTAAATGAATTTTAAAACTCATAATAATTTATGGAATGCAATAATAGAGATTAGGTGTACATATTTTAAAATGAATAATGCATCTGCTGTCAGTCATTTGTCATCAGTCATATTGAATTTTAGTGTAAGCAGAAAATGCAAAAAAAATTATCCGAAAACCATTTTCAACTGCCGAACGGTAAGAGATTGCCAATCATTAATGAGACTTCGATAATGAGGAATCTTCTGAAGTAGGTGGCTTGATAGTGACTCTGAAAATGAAGATCTTTCGCAAGCAAGTGAATAGGATGATCAGCAAGTAGTATTGAATGATCTTGAAGAAGAATGTGTAGCTACAAGTTCCCAGATTTTAGATTGTGTAGTTTTCAAAACTAACGATGGAATTAACTGGAAGTGTCAGCACTACCGACAGGACGCAACCGAACCTGAAACATAAACAAAAACAAAATCCACTGTTTCCTACGTTCCGAAAAAACAAAGAAGTGTGCTAGTCCTGTCTACCATGCATCACAATGCTGATTGTAGAGATGATGTTTATATAAAAAAAACAGTAATAATACTCTTATTATATAATAGTAAAAAATATGGTGTCAATACGCTAGATCAAATGGTTTATAAGTATATGTGCAAAAGATGGGCTAACCTCTGGCCTTTTGCATTTTTTATGAATATTTTAGACGTGACTGGGATAGCCTTATTAATTACTTGGACAAATTTATATTCAAAATGTAAGGAAAACAAGAAAAAAGCGAAGATTGTTTTTACAACGGCAGTATAACAGTTAGTGTTACCTCAAATTTTGAGAAGAAAACCAAGAGAACTACATCGGAGAACAAAACCGGAAGGATATACTTAAGAAGACCACCACATCAATAAATTTCCACTAATTGATTAAATTAGCTTTTCCTAGGAGAGAAATTTCTTACTAAGAGTATTTTACCTACTTAATTTAATGGTAAGAAACTGAAAACTTTGAATTCATCATACGAGGTGGAAATAAAAATTAAGTATAACCAAACGGTATAACCTATTTTTAATTAACAATAGTAATCACTAAAGAACCAATAATCTGTAATCAAGTAAACTGGAAGTCGATGAAGTATGCATTGAACAAGTAATGGAGATAAAAAACATTCTCCATCTATTGAGATGTTGAAAAATAAGTAAGAAATTAAGTAAAAGAACAAACAGATTATCCGGATACATTAATAACTCTATATAGAGTAACCGCTAAAAAATAAGAAGAAATGGTGCAGATATGGGAACGAAAAGTACTAAGGAAAATATTTGGAGGAAAAATGGAGAAAGGCGTTTGGATAAGAAGAACAAATGAAGATCTGGGAGAGTTATATGGGGAGCCCAGTATACTAGGAGTAATAAGTATTCATCGACTAAGATGGCTAGTACACACAGAGAGGATACAAGAAGATAGGCTACCGAAAACGCTACTGTCAAGTATAATAGGAGGACGTCAGAGAAGAGGTCGACTAGAAGCCATGCTCCTATTGGGCTCGATGCGCAAATTATTATTGTTAATAACTGTATATGTGTATAAAGACGAAGAAAAAAAAACGGGTGTGGCAGTCCAGTGGGACCTGCCGGTGAAAGTTACACTTCTATACACGCATTCGCCGTTACAAATTTATTTGGGAGTCAATCTGCACAATCATTACATATGTAATTGTATAGGTAAGACATAGCAGAAAGAGAAACAGAATTAATAACAACTTACTAACAATGAAGGATTGAATCAATATTTTGATGAAAATGTATATTTTTATTTTCATATATGTATGAAAGGAGTTGAATGCAAAATTTTTTTACACATACTCTGCAGTAAAATTCATTGTTTATTTTGTTAATAATATAATAATACAATACAAATTAAACTGCAATATTCATAAGTATTTAAAAATGACAATAATATACATAAAAAATACACTACAATACAGTGCAACATAATTCCATATATAATAATACAATACAAATTAAAATGCAATATCCATAAGTATCTAAAAATGACAATAATGTAATAACATTAATAAAAAAGTCTTCCCCGACTGGGAATCGAACCCCGGTCTCCCACGTGACGGGCGGGGATACTGACTACTACACTACCGAGGACATAACACAAATGTATTTCAAAATTGACAGTCCTGGATCATACAGTGATTTATTGAGATTATTATTTTGAAATACAAAAGAATAATATAATTATGAACATTTAATTAATAATACAAAACATATCACATAAATAATAATATTAATAAATATTTTATTATATGTCTATATATCTTTATATAATATGTACAATATTAAATTATATATACAAAAGGAATATTTTTATATTCGAGAGAGTAAGAGAGAGAAAATATATCTTCTGTCTCTCTCTTACTCATTATCTTACATATGTAATGGTTTCACAGATTCACTCCCATACAAATTTCCAACGTGGAGCGCGCGTATAGAGGTATAACTTCAAAAAGGGTACTTTTTAAACTATTAGTGAATCGATCTTACTGCCACTTACTTCTCGTTTTATATATTTGAGCGATACATTTCCCTTTAGAAGTTACAAGCAGCTACAGTTTATTGAAAATACTGGTAGAAAAAAATTACTATGTAAGTCAACTACATACGAAGTTATTGCAGTTCCCAGACTTGTGTAAAATGTAAAAACGCCTCAGCGCCGGTAAAAATAAAATAACACACCAAAGCCATAAGTTGCTAGCCAGGATCGATCATAAAGTTCCGCAAGTGACAGGTCCATGTTCTCAACACAATTATTATTCTTTTCAGGGCCCCTCGCGTAGGACGAACGGCAGGAGGGTGTAAAGGATGATCTCCCGAGCGACGACGAATTTATTAAACACCCTGTGCACGTCCGAGGTCTGACACTCTGGCTAAATCCCTACCATCATTTATTAAAAGTCCTAAACAAACCGTCGTTACGTTGGCGAAGAGTCCCTGCTGACGGATTTCTTATTTTTATGTGTTATTTGGCGAAAATAAACGATTTGTTTAGTTTCTACGTGAGCAACAAATTTGTTTGATTAAACTTTACAAACAATAGAATAGGTTGATCTGGCATCAGCGAAAAATAAAGTACAACATGAAGATTCTAGAATTCTATTAGGTTTTCACCTTTCTCTTCTCATTGATTGATACGAGAATCTCGTATAATAGAATATATATTTTACTGAAAATAATTGATGATCTTTAGTCACTTTCAGAGGATAATATAGGGATATAGGTTTAGTAATCATATTACTTTTAAAATACTTTTAAAATTAAATAAAGTAATTTTATTATTTATTTTATTATTTATATTTTAAACAAATTATATTGTATTATATTGTATTAAAATATTTCGATAAATTATTATATTTGCTCCTAACTTCACCTGTTAACGTATTAACAAAGCACACGTTGTTTACTTCTGATATACTTGTCACATTCTGACAAAATATTTATTATTATTTAAATATAAATAAGTATCATTTAATTACTTTATAAACTAAATAAGATGTTTAAAAATAATAATTATATTTCTATAAAATGATTTTAAAACAAAGAAGTGTCATAAAAATTTAATAGCACGATTCAATATTGTTATCATCGATATATTAATATACCAAGAATAGAGCCTATGAATAAATGAAGGGGTAAGAACCAAAAGGATCTAAGTGCCGTTATGTTCGTTTGGAGATATTCAATGTTAAAGTTAATTGCTTATTGTAAAATCTGTAAAGACGTTTCGTATATGGTTTTTAAGGAAAAAAGCGCATAATATATTTAAGTGTTTAATTAAGATTCACAAATGTTACATGCTTGATTAACAAAAAAAAGTCACTCTTTGGTTCTAATCTTTTCTAGATTTTTTTTAGAAAACGATGATTTTCCTAATAAGAAAACTTTATTGCAATAGTAAACATAAAAAAATATTAATTGTCATAGTCAGAATAGATGTCAAGATCATTATTTTCTTCTTGGACATTTTCTTCCGTTTGAGTTTCCGTCGTTGGCTTACTTTTTGTTGAATTTTTATTCTTTTTGGGTTGGTGGGCCATATTTTGGTAAAAGGTATGATAAACTGGGGGAATAAAAGGCAACAGCTGAATAAGATTTTTCCACTTAGCATATGGAATTTCCAAAACGGCTCTATACAGGGGTTGGTTTAAATTTTCCACAGATAAATTTGGTCTACCTACGTTAAGTAATGAACACCTTTCAGATTGGAAAGCAAGGTCATTATTTGGATGCCTCGTTGTATGGAACACAAGGAATAAAAAGTGTTCGTGTCTGTACTCAAACCATACGATTTCTCGCCATTTTATTGGTCGCTTTTCCATGTCTTTTTTTGGATCACACATGATCCTATGAAGGTAGTCAAAGTCGAGAAAGTCATTTTGTTCCATGGTATATACTTGAAACTTTTTGGAACTTTTTGTTATTAAATCTGTCCAATGTTCTGGCATAAAAATGTTTAAGGATAGCTTTCTTCTTTTCTCGATTCTAGCAAAAGAACGGTCGCATTCCATATACGAATGTCCTGGCTCAAAAAATTTATGTTCTATTATTTTCAAAGTAGTACTTTGAACCAAAAACATAAGCAATTTAGCAATGTTCGTATTTTTATTTTGGCCACCACATTGGTCACTGTAGCAAATCTTTTATGTACTGCAAAAAAATATTAATTAATAATAAACAATGACTAAGTAAGGTATAGCTTTACCTTAATAAGACATGATCCAATTTCTTGGGATCCTCGTTGGCCAATGGTCTCATTCCAGACGTATATAAAGGATATTCCACTAATAAGATCATGGACACAGACGTTATACGTCCATAACTGACGTAGATAGTAAACTTTATTTGTTGAAAGTAGCGGTGTTGGAAGAGTTTTCTGTAGATCAAAACACACTACACGAACTTTTTCTGGATTTGCCCTTCCATGTTCTATGTCTAATTTCTTGCCATTTGTTACACTTTCTACCTTCCTTTGATGGAGTTCTAATTCGGCTTTGCATTTAGCCAACACTTCCAAATCGACAGAATTTTGTATTATAGTATTCAATCCGTCACATGTATAGCACGTATCAGAATGGGGCTTGTGGAATTTTAGATTAAACTCTACACAGAAAATTTTTCTGTAATATGATTTTTTAACAGGAATTCTATTTGTTTCTTTGCACCACTCTATATACATTAAGTGCATTTTTTTTATATTGAAATCCTCTGGAAGGTAACTTGAATTATTGTTCTGAGTCCGCGAATAATGGCTCTTATAGCGGGGAAACATTTTTATGTGACTTATGATATCATTGCGAATATTTGGGACAATTTTATTCGAAGGAGTGTGAGATCCTCGTTTGTCAGGTTCAGTAATACCTTCAGAAGTTTTTTTTTGGCAAACAATTCGGAGTCTTCTGTTGGATATGTCGAATGTACGAAGAAAATACTCCTTGCACACTCTAAAATTCATAAGACGTAATATTGTGGCAAAATTTTTATGCGAAACTGCCCCACGATTAGGCGCTTTATATCCGTTTTACTTATACAATATGCTAAATACTGCGTTTGCAAATCATACGTTTGTATTTCATAAAACTTAGTGAAGAGATTTATTCTCTGTTGTTCAGATATTTTGTCACACTCATATCTGCAACGATGGTCATATGGTTTTAACACCTTCTTCGTAATCTTTTTTCCTTTACTAGTCACATACTCATTGCCACTTATTCTAGCCCGCTTTCTTTGCTGCTTCTTTCATTTACCCATATCCTTATTCCTTTTTCTGGTATTTTTTGGGGTAACTGTAATAAATGGCAAGCATTATTATTACTGTTTGTCAGCACTATCAAAATAACATACCATGAATACCACTAGTAGAAGGTCTATTCTCTGTCCCACTAATTTCCGATTCAACATATTCTATAGATTCATCAAAATCCTCGGATGGGTAGTATTCACTATCCTCGTCTGCTTCGAAGGGGTCGTGTTCACTATCATCCGAATCTAAGCTATAGCTTCTTCTTCTTAAAGTGCCTATCCGTTCCGGATGTCGGCGATCATCACGGCTATCTTTACTTTATTTATTGCAGCGCGAAACAGTTCAGTGGTAGTCGTGTTATACCACTTTCGTAAATTTTGAAGCCAGGAAATGCGTCTTCTTCCCGGTCCTCTCTTACCATTTACTTTCCCTTGGAGAATCAGCTGGAGAAGGCAGTAACGTTCTAGATTTCTCATTACATGTCCTAGATATTCCTTTTTGTCCTAAACTTTTTAGTTTTGACGGTCATGAGAATTTCACATTCTTTCCCCATTCTACGCAGGACCTCCACATTAGTAACTCTGTCAACTCAGGATATACGTAAAATGCTCCTATAACACCACATTTCGAAAGCTTCGAGCCGATTCATAGATGCAACAGTCAGTGTCCATGCTTCCATTCCGTAGAGCAGAACTGTGAATATGTAGCAGTTCAATAGACGGCATTTTGTTTTTAATGATATGTCTCGACTGTTGAAAATGGTTCTCATTCTATAAGCTATAGCTTACTCCCCCTAAAAATATTTTAGGTTAGGTTTAATTTGAATTTAAAAAATCCTATAAATATAAATTATTTAATAAAATATCTATATTCTTTAAAATTCTAAATTTACCTGATGCAATTCTCTTTTCTGTAGTCATGTTCAAACACTATAAACTTAATATTTCACTTTGAAAACTACACTAAACTTGCAAGACACAACGTGGATAATAATCAATAACTGATAATAAATTAGCGGCATAATGGTCTAAGAGCGATTGGACCTCTTTGCCACTAATGAAAACAGGACATCTGTAAACCTAATTATTCCCCTTACCGAGAGATGGAGCAAAACGTTTAAAAATCAATTGGATCGTTTTGCCAGTAAGTAATGTAGTTTTAACTTTAGATATTTGCACTTAACTCATTTTTTTTTAAAATGTCACTTAGACCCTTTTGGTTCTTACCCCTTCAAATACTTTGGTACTTATATGTACAATAATTATTTATTTTCGTTGTTATTTACGTTTGAATAAAAGATATAATGACATTTAACATAAGAAAATAAACAAATTATTATTTTTTTATAGCATAAAAACATATATACATTTTACAGGCACTTAGTTGCACATCGCACACTACTGTTGTGACTGGATGCAAAATGTAATGTGACGTCACTTCCGTCGTCTATCAGCTACATGTAAAAATATCAAAATTTTCCATCCTTAGTATATTATATTGATGATTGTTACTAATTGGATGACGAATCGAATCTTTCATTGATAGATATTCTTTTAATTTTTTACTTTTCATTAAATATCTGTATTTTGTTAAATTAAATGTCTGTATTTTGTTACTTATTTTTTATGCAGTTTTTAATTTAAACCTACTTAGAATGAATATATTATGACTAGAAACGATTGATCGAGACGAGAATAGTGAATCGATGTAAAGAACTGCTATTTTGTGACGCTACCCGTGACGCCTTCTCATTGTGGCGCTAGTTTCATGACGCTTATCTTAGCATTTTACTATAGAGAAAAAAGTAATACAACGGCCGCATAGAAACTTCGCTTCAAAAAATTAATCCTTCTATGACCAATAGGAACCAAGACCATTCTTTTTCTTAAAATCATACTGCCATTGTTTATTAACATTAAGAGCTGAAAATTGAACAGATTATAAACGAAAATCTATTTTTAATGATCCATTGTATAGATGTACTATACCTAGAACGAGTAAAAGAGTAAAAAAATGGAATTTCAAATTGGAGCATGCTGAAAAAATTTGCAATATCTCGGTTTTTATGACACTCAGAAGCTTGATTCATTTTAAATTGCGGTAGCTCAATAAAATAATAACAGTTGGTTAGATTTTTCCCTACAAAAGTTAATTTAAGTTATAAAAGACATATTTAAATTTTATTGATGAATGTATATTTTTTATATAAATATATAATAATAGATAATTATCATTAATTCTTCTTTAGTAACATAAATCATAAAAAACATGCTACCTATTTAAAAAAAAAATGACAGAAATGACTCTAATCATTACAGAGCGATAATGCTTTTAAGAATTGCAATAAAGGTATATAAAAAGATAGCAAACAAGCGAAAAAAGCTAAAAATTGACACATGAGAAGAATCTCAGAAGCATTTTAAAAATCACTGTAACAGTTTCTCCTTTGTTTTCGTAATTTTACATTTAAATATGTCTGTATGTTTTTGCTTCTGGGTTAATTTGACAAAGAAGTATTAAATTGAAAAACAAAGAACTGAAAATACGAAGCACCAGCGGCTGAAACAAATTAACAAATCTACCGTCGATCGGAAGAGGTGTATGACAGAATTCAATCATGCTAATCTACCAAGCTAATCCGATCCTTTTATCACATTCCACCGTGTCACGCTAATTCATACATTTCCATAATGAAATAAAAAGTGTAATGGTTGTTAATTATTCCAAATAATCCCGCCCTTCTCTCATAAAATCGGATAAACACAGAATCCCCACAACGAACGAAATCATTTATTACGTAATATTTAACAGAGGAGTGAGCGTGCATCCGACAGAAATTGCTGGCTGTCGTCTGTCACAAAAAAGCTGGAAAAAATCGGTTGTCGTTTGTTTAGAAACGGTATTTATATATGTCCAGCTAATAAGTGCCAGTGTGTATTTATTCGCTGTATTATTGTGAGGGGCGATAACATAACACAATATTGTGCATATTCACTTTATTGTTTACTATTGTTTCTGTTGAATATTCCAGTAATGGATCAAGCAATTTTGACACTGAAGTATTGACACATTTTTATTGATAGTCTCCTTTTTAACTTCAGGATTTGGGCATATACTCAGTCGCCAGATACGAAAATACCACTAAACATCTAAACATAATACGAACAACTAAATTTTACTGAGGATGTTAATATTAAGACTCCAAAAAGACGTAAAAAGTTTGCCACTCCTACGCACTGGATTCCTCCTAAAACCAGGGAATGGAAAACATCGATTTATCAAGAATCTGTACGCCGCACAAAAATATTTATTAGCACTTTTTACGTAGAATGAACCGTTCTCTCACAAACAACGCTTGAAACGACCGGCAATTTTGAATGTCATTTACGAGCTCGAAAACAATTTAAGACGGTAAAAATGCGATATATTTTAAAATTTACCAGAAATACTTCAACGAAAACGATATTGGGTGAAAGTAGTTGAACTTGTGTAGTTTTAAAACACTTACTTGTGTAATCGAAAGGCAGATTTAAATGTTTGAAGTTGTTTGTAATGTAAAATTTTAAATTCAGCGTTTTTTAGGCATACTTCAAATGTCTCATATTTGTTGCAAAAAACTCAAAACCGAAATTTTATGCTATAGGTTTTGAAGATTAGGCCCTAATAATAAAAAATCTATAGTGACTGGTACAACAGGTAACAAAAGACGTGTTATATTTTATCGATTTCATGAGAATCGTAAAAATGGCAAAAATCAGGCAACGTTTATTTATTTAATACCTTTATAGAAACTGACTTCATTTGTGACAAAATGCAAAAACTGTATACAAAAGATACAGTCTCTACTTTTAAAAGGCATTTTAATTTTTGTCGATAGGGCACTCTGATTAGAATATATCGAATTTTTACCGTCGAGCTAGTACAAATTTTATTTAAAATTGATTTCGCGCGCGTAACTGATATTCAAAATCGCCGGTCGCTTCAAGCGTTGTTTTTGAGATTTCTGAACGGTTAATTCTACGCGAAAAGTACCAATACACATTATTGTTCAAATTTTTTTCAGCTTTACTGTTAACTTAAAACATTTTTTCTGCGGCAAGCAGATTATTGGTAAACCGACTTTTTCCGTTATTCCCCAATAAGATAAGGGTTTTAGGGAGATGTCAGGGGGTAGAAGTAGTAAAATTTTTTGTATATTTTTTGGAGTCCCAAAAATTGACATTCTAAGCAAAATTCAGCTTGTTCGTATGATTTTTAGAGGTTCAATGATATTTTTGACTGTGACGACTGTAGTAAAAGAAAAGGCTATGGATATAATTGTCATCAATTTCTACTTTCATCTCTCCACATTTTTTGTTCGTTTTATCGTGGTTCATCTATATAAAGTTTAAATAAAGTTGGTGACAGGCAGTATCCTTGTCGAAGTACCTTATCCACTTTAAACGGTTCTGGATAGTTTTATCCGACTTTTATTCTACGTGCATTGTCTTGGTAAACTAATTTTATGGTAAAAATAAAAACAAATAATATAAAACCCAACGAAAAAAGCTAAAACAAGTAATAAAATAACTTCTTCTTCTTAGAGTGCCATATCCCTACGGAACGTCGGCGACTGCCATGCTTATAATATTTTTATACTGATCTCGGTCTTGCGCTACGTGTAGCAATTGGTCCGCTGTCAAACCTGTCCACTGCCGCAAATTCCTCAACCAAGAGAGTTTCTTCCGTCCTATCCATTTCTTTACTTCGATTTTACCGTTGAGAATTAGCCGAAGAAACTCATATCTTGGTCCTCTGATTATATGTCCAAGATATTCTAGTTTACGCCTCTTAATAATATTTAATAGAGTTCGTTGATGTCCCATTCTTCGAAGAACTTTTTCGTTTCTGGTTCTGCTAGTCCATGGAATTTTTAGTATCCTTCGATACAACCACATCTCAAACGCCTCGATTTTATTCATGATATCGGCGTTTAAAGTCCAAGTTTCGTAAACTTTTCACGGATTTCCAAATTTAACGAGTTATTGGATAATAGAGGCTTGAATTTTTGAAATGAGTTTCTTGCCTGTTCAATTCTGCATCGAATTTCGAAGAATGGATCTAGATTTTGGGTAATCCAACATCCAAGGTATTTGAATCTCTGAACTCTCTGCAGCGGTTGTTGGTTTAATAGCAGTTGGGTTGCGCCGATATCCACTTTACTGGTCACCATATATTTAGTTTCATCGATATTTATCGACAGTCCCCAATTTGTGCATTCCATGTCAACTCCTGCAGATCGTCGATGTTTTCAGCTAGAATCAGTATATGGTTAATTATTTCTCCTCCTATGATAATTCCTTTTTGATCTTTTAAAGCTTCCCTAAATAGATTCTCAGAATACACGTTAAAGAGGGTGGGAGATAGTATACAGCCTTGTCTTACGCCTCGTTCAATACTGATTGGCTTTGATTCTCTGTTGTTGGTATTAATAATGGCTGTTTGGTTCCAGTAAAGTTTGGCAATAAGTTTGATGTCTTTCTCATCTAGTGGATGCTCTGCAAGGCGGTAATTAGTCTGGTATGCTGAACGTGATCAAATGCCTTTTCAAAATCAATGAAGCACATATATACGAGTTTTCTTACCTCCCAACATCGTTGAAGGAGTGTTTTAGAAAATAGTGCTTCTCTAGTTCCAAGGCATCTCCGGAACCCGAACTGCTCTTGACTAATTATTTCTTCGCACTTGTTGTTAATTCGATTTAGGAGAATATGCAACAGTATTTTAACAGCATGGTTCATTAAACTAATGAGTCTACAGTCGCTACATTTCTTAACGTTTGGTTTCTTAGGTAGAGGAATAAAGATCGATTTTAACCAGTCCGATGGAATTTCACTGGTATCATATATTTGATTGAAAAGTACAGTGAGTTCTTTTATATTGTCATTTGAGAGTAATTTTAGCCATTCGCTGTATATTTGATCTGGTCCACTGGCTTTGTTGTTTTTGGCTTGGTGTATGGCTTTTTCCACTTCTGTTTTTAAGATTGATGGTCCTGTATTTGCACTTAAGTTAGGTAGTGATCCTCGATCATCCTTAAAAAATGCTTTAATGTAGTTTTCCCATTCCTCCATTACTTCGTTTTCTAGGGATAGTGCATGACCTTCATTATTCGTTAATGCTATGGGTGTATTTCTTTTGTGTACTGTAACTTCTTTTATTTTCTTATGTGTGTTAAATTCGTCATGTTTTCGTTGCAATTCTTCTAGTTCCTCACATTTTGCTTGCATCCATAACTCTTTGGCTTCCCTGATTTTTCTTCGAATCACATTATGCTTTCGTTTATACTCTGAGTTATTTCTATTTTTAAGCTGTCTTCTTTCGTCCATTATTTCGATTATTTCATCTGTCATCCATGCTTGCTTTTTATAATGGGTGACAGGTCCACTTTGCGTTGCTGTATTGATGATACCATTCTTTATGTTATCCCATCTTTCTTCGACTGTTGGTACATTGTATACTTGTGTGATGTTGTCTCGAATTTTTTCGTTCATTGTCTGTTCAAAGTAATGTTTAAATTCTTCTTCTTTTAGTTTTTGTCTATCGTATTTCTTTGTAATGGAAGGCTTTTTGATTGTCTTTAATTTTAGGTTGATTCTAGATGCCAGTAAATTGTGGTCGGTGGCTGCGTCGGCACTTGGCTATGTCTTAGTACATTTACATGAGTTTCGAACTCTATTGTTAATCATGATATAATCTATTTGGTTACGCATTACACTACCATGGCCATCTCTCGGTGATATCCATGTATAGAGACGTCTTTTTGGTTGTTTAAAACATGTGTTGGTGATAACAAAGTTTTCCTCTTGGCAGAACTCTACCAATCTATCACCTCTTTCGTTTCTTTCCCCAAGACCGAATCCTCGAGTAACTCCGGGAGTTATGTCTTCTCCTACTTTAGCGTTGAAGTCTCCCATTATTACACAAATTTCGTGTTTTTTTGTGTTATTTAGTGCTTGCTTTAATACATGGTAAAATTCATTAATTTCGTTGTCTGTACTGTTACTTGTAGGAGGGTATACTTGTATTAAGTTTATATTAATCTTACTTTTAATAGTTATCATCGTTATCATCAATAAAATAACTAGAAAACAATAAACGTACAGGATAAGGCAAACAATACGTCATAGAGAAAAGAAAAGCTAGAGCTAATTTTAAAAAAAATGTTGGGGCACGGTGGCAGATGCTAAAAAAAGAATGGCCTTAACATTATCACAGGTGGGATGAAAACAGAATAAAAGAAAATCAAGAAAAGATGGATATACATAGTCTAGTCCAATTTGCAGACAAATTGGTGGAAAGATAAACAACTTCTAATAACGTTCTAAAATATTTACACGAAGTAACACTGAATAACAGCAATTAAATGTTTGTACCAAAAACACTGATTATCACCATATAAGTTTCAACAATTCACGAATGTATTCATTTCAGGGACTCCATAGTCCATCACTGAACAGCGAGGTCCATTGGGTAATACTTTACAATAACATCGATACCTGCTTTACTGTAAAATCAGCAATGTTTCAAGTGCGATGAATAATACATACGGATTTATTTTAGCAAATTGAAATGTTTTCCAATTTTATGATTTATAAATTTTCGGTTTTAGAACGTAAAAGGTTGATATTTGATACACAATACAAAAAAGAGTAGAATAAATGTAATTCAGCGAAATTTGACAGAATTTATCATTTTTTCTCTATAGACTTAATATTTCAGGGCACTTGCCTGCATCTGACCACCTGTGTAAACATCACATGTGCAAAATCATGTTTTTATTTGTCTAGAGTTGTTATTTTAGACCACCCGTGCAAACATCTGAAACTAGTAATCAGGTTTTTTTTGTTTACACTTGTTTGCACGTGGGAAATGTGTAGTTAGATTATTGTAATAACTTGAGTTGTTTTTCAAGCTAACATTAATTAAAAAAAAAGATAACTTCACAAAATCAGATGTGCTTAAATAAAATAACATGTAGGAGTCTACCGGCCTGCTTGTTCACCCGATTTGAATCCTAGAGATGATTTTTATTGAGATACTTAAAAAGTAGTAAAACTAAATCAGCAATTATTGCAGAGCTGAGGAAAGTAATTATTTATGAAACCATCAATTTCTAGAGAAACATAGAGAAATGTAATAGACCCATTCTACCAATGAAGTAAACTTTTATTTATTATGTTCAAATTTAGTTGCACCTAGTTTGAATAAAAAAAAATATTGACACGATTAGGCGTTTCTAGGCTTTTATTTTATCTTTTTAAGATTTTCCTGAATAAATCTAAAGTATTGTATACAGTTGAACTGGTATTAAGCTGACACCTGCCACGTGGGGTACTACCAGCATCCCATAACGCATTTTCATAAATAATTTCGTATTTCAAGTTTGGCAACACTGCTGTGCGTCATAACTTTATACAGCATATATCTATTTGCGTTTGAAGTGGTTATTTGGCATGGTACAAAGAATACACAAGGTATGATACATAATGTTCCAAAATCGGTTCGCTTTCGCGCATGACGTAGTCAAGATCGCAATGTAGTTGTATAGGAAAGACTTTTAATTTTAAGTTTTTTTATATAATTTGGCTAATTTAATTATAGTAATTATAAAGAGATGATAAAATTATGTTATTATAATATTTATCCTTTATAAAACATAGATATCCTTTATAAGACAAGTTTTAATTATCTTTTATTACACGTAGGTACAGGTTAATTAACTTATACTCCAGAGTTCGATATTTCAGATGTTTAAAAAGATACAGAAAAGTGGTAATGGAGGTATACAAAATTTGTACCTATATATACCTACTCAACTAAACACAAAATCAAAATAAATAATGACAAAGTCAACTTTATTTATATCGAATGAGCTAGCTGGCCATCGAATATGAGTGTAGTGAGGGCACACAATATTGCACAACATTTAAAATGACATTTTTGTAATATTCACACATAAAATTATCTTGGTATTGTTTATAATAATGATAGCATTGTATATTTTAATAATAATAACATGATTTAACAAAGAAAAATATGCTATTTTGGAAGATGCTAAATTGATTTCCTCCGAAACAGTTCTTATTGCAAATTGCATAGCAGGCTGAGGCTAATTTCTTACTAAACAAATCGATATGAAAAAACCATTAAGGTTTCATGACTAATAATTAATAAAAATAAAGATTTAGACTTACGTCGTTGACCTAGAAGTAGTAAGAAGCTGCTGAAGATACTTTTTGGACTCTCTGTGTTCGCCTCCTTGTACGCGTTTCTTTTGGTTGGTTAAAAGGGTAGCCGATGTTGATTTAGGCAAATAAAGGCTAGGTACTGCCTCAGGTTTGAGTTTTAGACCCTTTTTAGAAAAGTAATTTGAAAGTTCCTGTTGTAGATTTCTTTGGTAATCTTCAGTTTTAAAATGTGTATAACAAATTCTTGCAGTATTACAATTAAAATTATCCTATCTACAACAAGATATAATCCACAGTTTTCTGGTCACGCTATCTTTAGGAAATGTATGAAACCTAAAGATTTTATCTTCATTGTCACTATTGCAACAAGCAATTGCACAGCGTACTTTGAAAAAGGTACAAAACCAGATATACAATGGCAAATAACTACTATATACTATACAGTATAAATAAATAGTAACTAAACACCATTTGTATAAAGACACATATATAAGCATATATCTAAATTATTTTTCTATTATAAAATAGATGACTCAGTCAGTATTAAGATACTTTAAAATATATTTATTATCTCATAACTTGCAATTTGCAATAGTCACCATTGATAAGTCGATATTTATTGTGTTTTGCGTTTGAACTAATTTGTGTCTTATTTTCATATTATTATATTGTTTGATAAGTAAATTTTGCATATAATAATCGGTAGGTTATAGTAATGTGTATATTTTTTATTCTACTAAATTTCAATATAACTCATCTAAAATACCATATTGCATTGTAAAACAGATTTTTCTCTATTGTACTCTATTTTGTTTTTATTTCAGTAAAACTGCTTGGAAGTGAGTGACAGTGAATCAGAATAAGCAAATCTACTACTATTTACCTATTCACAGTATTTCCTCTGCAGAAAATTTTTAAATTTCAAGGGATTTGCATACAAAAAGAGTACTTATATTATTAGTATATGTATGAAAACAAAAATAAATATTTTGCCTGAATCTCTAAGAGAAGTAAAGGTTTTACGCTACTGAAAATATATTGTTTATTCAATTATAACCAAAACAAAACATTTAAAAAAAAAATTAGATCACCTTTTAACCATAATTTCAAAATTAATGTGTACGTTAAGCTGTAATAATGGGTTCGGGGTGGTTCAGGCGATCTTAACTACGTCACACTCCTGGGCCAGCTGTCAAATGTCATGCGCAATATCATACCTTGTGTATTCATTGTGTCATGAATGTTCATGTGTCATGATTCATTCATTCATGATGTCAGTTGTGATGTCTATATTTGTTTTATTGACTACGCCAAGGCATTTGACCGTTGTCAGCACCAGAAGATGGTCACCGCACTACAAAGAGTTGGATTGGATGAGAAGGACATTCGGATCATCATGAATTTATACTGGAACCAGCATGCTCAAGTCAAGGTCGAAGACCAGCTGACCGACCAAGTGAAGATCATGCGAGGAGTAAGACAAGGATGTGTGCTATCGCCGACTCTTTTCAATATATACTCTGAGGAGATTTTTAATGAAGCCCTCACAAACCTAGACATGGGAATCCGAGTGAACGGTGAATACATCAATAATATCCGCTACGCCGATGACACTGTGTTACTAGCAACCAGCCTAAACGATCTGCAGGCCTTACTAGACCGAGTGCGAACTGTGAGCGTAACATACGGACTGAACCTTAATATTAAGAAAACTAAATTCATGGTTGTCAGCCGTACAAATTTAGATCCCGGGGCACTAATGGCAGGTAGCGAAGAGATCCAGAGAGTCGACAGATTCACTTACCTCGGAACTACCCTCAACGTACAATGGGACTACGCTCAAGAGATTAGATCCAGAATTGAAATGGCACGGTCTACATTTATTAAGTTGAGATCCTTGCTGTGCTGCAGTGATCTCAGTTTGGGAACCAAGATGCGAATAGTGAGGTGCTACGTTCTTCCAGTGTTACTGTATGGAGTTGAAGCCTGGACACTGACGCAAGCCACTGAAAAACGAATCGAAGCCTTCGAGATGTGGATATACAGAAGGATACTAAAAATATCTTATGTGGACCATGTCACCAACGTTGAGGTCCTACAGCGCATGACAAAAGAAAAAGAAGTGCTTAATTTAATTAAACAACGCAAGCTTGAGTACCTCGGCCACGTGATGCGGAACGAAGAAAAATATCGAATTCTTCAACTTGTTATGCAGGGTAAAGTATTTGGCAGAAGAGGACCGGGACGCCGTCGTATCTCGTGGTTGAAAAATCTCCGACAATGGTTTGGGATGACCTCAGCGGAGCTGTTTCGCAGAGCAGTCAACAAAACCATGATAGCCTTGATGATCGCCAACATCCGGACCGGATAAGGCACTGAAGAAGAAGAAGAAGTGTATTCATTGTACCATGGTTATTTGGTAGCATCTGACTTTATAGCTATAAAATCGACTTGGGGTGTTATCAGATCCCCATTTGGGAGTTTAAGTTCTAAATTTTTTGTGTTTTTGATAAACAGGTTGGTATGTTTACATAATAACAAATTTAAATTAATAAATAGACTGTATGCCGAGATTAAAGATTTGTCTGATTCTAAGTAGATACTAGACAGTTTAGCAATTACAATTCGGATTCAGAAACGTCAGCAGCTTCGGATAGCGACGAATCTGTTTGAGACGCAAAAACTGTTGTAGAAAAGGGCGGCACTAGAAAATGGAGAACTACAAGGGGGGATAGAAATGTTCGTACACGATCGCAAAACCTCCTGATTCATTTACATGGCGTAAAACAGTGTGCAAAAAATTGTAAGATAATTTTGGAAAGTTGGAACTGGCTTATAGATAAAAATATTTTTGAAATAATAGTAAATTTTACAAACAAAAAACTTTTAACAACAAAACGTTGCTAAAAAAGCATAGTTATCAAACATGTATGGCTCAGTTAGAAGGCGTTGTTTGATTTACTGTATATTCCTCTGAATGCCAAAACATGGAGGATTTGTGTTTATAAGGGAAATTGGACATTGGCATTTTCAGAACAACAATCAGTCTCCATAGGTACTGCATGCCACTAAAACGCCTTTTTTTTTGGACGTAATAGACACATGCAGTAAAATACGTAAACTTGATAAACTTGCTCCAATCTGTGATGTTTATACCATTTTTCAAAATAACTGTGGAAACGTATATTCCATATCTGAATACTATTGATGAATAGCTGGTTTCTTTTAGAGGTATATGCTCATTTCGCCAATATATACCGAGTAAGCCAGCTAAGTATGGCATAAAAATATTTAGTATTGCCGATGCCAAAACATGGTACTCATTGACATTTGAAATATGTGTAGGCCAACAACCTAAATACCTTAAGCGGTATCAAATAGTGCAGTTAGCTTAATTATGCGGCTATCTAAGCCAATTTACGGTTCTGGTCGCAACATTACTGGAGATAATTGGTTCACGAGTATTCCACTTGCCGTAGACTTGCTACAAAAGAAATTGACATATGTCAGATCTATGCTTAAAAAAAAGAGAGTTACCTAAACAGTTTGTGGAAACTAAAAGAAGAGCACTCCACAGTTCAAAATTTACATATACCGACAATATAACAATTTTATTATTTGTACATAAGAAAAATAAAAATGTAATGGTGTGATCGTCAATGTATTTACGAGTAGAAGATTCCATGATAAGTAAACAGGATATAAGAATCTTCCAAATATAATTACATTTTACAACCAAACCAAGTCCGGCGTGGACAAGGTGGATGAGCTATGCGGTTAATATTCCACTGCCAGAACATGTCGAAGATGACCATTTGTTGTATTTTTTAGAATTTACCTTATTTTACAATTACAGTAACCTTAACTTTTAACAATTTTGCAAAAAAATTAATTACTGTGAAGTAGTAAAATTTCTGATTAACAATATTGAATCATCAATTTGTAGAATGAATTAGCAATAAGTCAACCGTATTGTTTCAAGAACAAAATATAATTGAAATGTAAAATGTTGGTAGTTCAGATATTTTTCCTAGATGAACTATATTTAATATAATTTGGTATAATATATTTTCGTAGTCTCATTTCGCCACCATCATCAACTAGCTTATATGTGTCTACTGCTAAAAGTAGGCCTTTCGTAAAATCTTTCACTCATTTCTGTGATGTATCGTATTTACTCACTTCTATTAACATCGGGATAACATACTTCTGCTTTTTTCTCCTTTTTCTTTTTTTTTATGTAGACATGAGTTTGTCAGTTTTTAAATGTGCCTCCAGTAAATTGTCGTTCCATCGTTTTTGTGGTCTTCCTACTGATCGTCTTCCTATTGGGGAACCGTCTCTTCCTTTACTACTCTATTTGTTGTCATTCGACTTATATAATCGTTCCATTCTACTCTTCTATTTCTTAACTAGTTCTTGATGTTCTCCACCTTGCATCTACGTCGTATATCTGTACTTCTAGCTCTGCTGTTTGTCTTCTTTGTGTCAGGTCGTGTTTCTGCCGCGTATGTCATTTCTGATGACTGTTTTGTAAATTCTGCCTTTTGTTTCTCTCCCGATATTTTTATTGCTCCATACTGTTTCATTTAGGCAACCTGCCACTCTGATTGCTCTGTTTACTTGATCTTTTACTTCAGTTTCGACCTTTCCGTAGCTAGATAATGTGATGCCTAGATATTTAAGCTCCATCACTTTTTCTACTATCTGACCTTCCAGCTCCAATTTATATCTTAGTAAATTTGCTGTTATAACCATGTATTTTGTCTTTTTGTATGTGTTTAAAAAATTAACTCCTTTGTAATTTTCCGGGTCCGATTTATCTCCCTCTTTGAAGAGAGGTATTAGGATGCTTGATCTCCATTTTTGAGGAATTCTATTTTGTTATATTATTTTTTGGATTAGTTTTAATAGTTTTATGGTAAGATCTGGTCCTCAGTACTTTAGGAGTTCGTTCGGTATTCTGTCCTTTCCTGGTGATTTTTTATTGTTTAATTTCGTTAATTCTTCCTTTACCGCTTTCTCCTCAATATTTATTTTTTAGTTTGTCGCCATCTCTGCTGTTGGTAATTCATTATCGTCACCTCTAGCAAGTAGGGATCTAAAATAGTCTACCCATGTCCTTCTGAATAAGCTTCGTTTTTATTAGTTCGTTCATCTTTTTTTTTTGTCCTTTTATCATTCTTCATGCTAATTTTTGTGTTCCGTATAAGTTGTGTTTCATCCGTTTTGAGAAGCTCTGTCAGTGTTCCCTTTTTATTTGTCTAACTAAAGTATTCGTTTCATTTGTGATTCGTTTATAGTGGTTATATGCCTGTTGTGTTTGTTGTGTTCTGTATTGTAAAAGGGCTTTCTTCTTTTCTTTACATTTTGTCTTGACTTCCTCTCTGAACCATAATGATTTATTTTTTGATATGTTAGGTAACTTTTACTGGAATGCATTACTTATTTAAATAATTAAGCATTTACATCTTAAATTATGAATACATACTATGAATAAAATACTGAACGACTGAACCTCGATTTATTTATAACATACTGGTTAATAGGCCAAATAATGTTTATATAAAAATGCTGAATCTTCAAGGTTAAATTTGAGGAGTAACAAAAGTATTATAAAACAATACACGCATGGTAACAATACGTGTACTCTAGTTTCTAATTGTCCTAATAAAGTTTGGTAAACAACTACTGTAATTTGTTAAAGTAATGTTATGCCGTTTTATTAATCTAGGATATATTTTCATATTAGAGACACAAGAGTTTTTCGGCTCATTATGTAAGTATTCAAATTGATTAATGTTTATGGTAGAATTTAAAACGAAAGGAATATTAAACGTTAAACTAATATCTTCAAATTCAATCTGTTTAAGTATTTTTTAGTCTTTTGTTTATCAGAAAATTTCGAAGAAGAACATCATAATTTCCAAAGGGCTATAGAAAGACAGGTCTTTTTTTTAAACAAATTTTTTGTCTAGATAATGCCACTTGCTTATCCGATACGCAACTGCGCTGATGGCACATCAAACAAATTTCCTGGGTGGTGTTTTACAATTAAAATAAGTTTGGCTCTGCCATCTTGATAAAATTTATTCTAGAGAGGGTAATGCGTTTCCTCTTAAAAAACCCATATAAATTCCACTAAAAAGAGATCAGAAAGTGGCGAAAAAAAGAGCGAGCCAGATATTGCGCTGAGCTGATGCGACGAGAATTCGAGTCCGTTGTTCGTGTAGTGTTGTAGAGTTTCACGAAATGCTTGATGTTTTCGGTTTTTACGTTTATGAGTTCGGTATTTGTTAACGTTTTGTTTTTATCATCAAATAATGACAAAATAGATTTTTCAATGGGCTTTATGATTTTTATATTAAATATTATGAGATTGTACATTGTGATTTTAGGCTATAAACAAAGTAGAATATTAAATTTTCACATTTCAAATTTATATCAAAGTGCTCAACAGCACTTTTTGTTTAATTATATGCCCGGCTATTTTAAAAAGTCATCCAAAAATGGTTTTTTTTAACGCGAATTCAAACTTACTTAAAGATTATATTTTGCACATTTTGTATAGTGCAAAGGACAGAGAACGATAATTAATAAATCGTTTTTACTAACTACTGAGCTTAACCTTAGTCACAAGGTTCTTCTTCTTTAAGTTCCATCTTTTATCGAAGGTTGGAAATAATCATGGCTATGCGGACTCTGTTGACTGCCGCTCTAAAAAGTTCTGCACTACTGCATTCGAACCATTCACTTAAGTTCTTAAGCCAGGATATTCTTCGTCTTCCCATATTTCGCTTTCCTCGGATTTTGCCTTGCATAATAAGTTGTAATAATGCGTATTTTTGCCCTCTTATCACATGTCCTAAGTACTCAAGTTTTCGTCTTTTGATAGTTAATATTATTTAGTTACTTCCACGTTTGACATTCTTTGAATCCATGGCATTCGTAGGATTCTTCTGTAACACCAAAATTCAAAGGCAGCCAACTTATTCAGATGGCCTTGTTTAAGTGTCCACGCTTCGAAGCCATAAAGAAGAGTAGAGAACATGTAACATCGAAGCATTCTCAGGCGTAGTTCTAACCTTATATCCCGACAACAAAGAAACTTTTTAAGTTTAATGAATGATGCACGTGCTATTTCAATGCGTGTCCTAATTTCTTTGGTTTGGTCTACATCTGATGTTATCCATGTTCCTAAGTATTTATAGTTATTAACACCCTCAATTGCAGTATCTTCAATAGTCAATTAGATATTTGCATGTGCTGATTTAGTCATGATGATGCATTTAGTTTTCTTTAAATTTATCCTCAGTCCGTACTCATGACAGCGTTCATTAAGGCGTTGCATTACGTTCTGTAAATCATTGTTGTTATCCGTCATTATTACTGTATCGTCTGCAAAACGTAAGTTATTCAAAACTTCTCCATTGATAGATATACCTTCTATTGACTCTGAGAGCGCTTTTTGAAATACCGCTTCACTGTAGACATTGAAAAGTAGTGAGGACTCCTCTCTGTATTTTGATATTTTGGGTGTACTGGTTGTCAACTCTTACCTTGACAGTTTGATTCCAATATAAATTAGATATAATTTTCATATCACGACTGTCAATATTTTTGATTTTTAATATATCTACAAGCTTTTTATGTTGAACATTATCCAATGCCTTTTCAAAGTCTACAAAACATAAGTACATATCCTGATTCATGTCCATGCATCTCTAGTACTCATACCATTTCTAAAGCCAAATTGTGTGTCACTTATTTCATATTCAAGAGTTTTAACAATTCTGCTGTGAATTATTTTCAAAAATGTTTTAAGTGTGTGACTCATTAAAGCTATTGTTCTGTGATCTGAGCAAGTTGTTGCACTTGGCTGTTTGGGAATTGCTACAAAGGTCGATTGCAGCCATTGTCTGGGGATTGTGGCAGTCTGATATATTAGATTAAAGAGTTCAACCATTACATCAATAACATTTTCATCGATGAGTATTAATAATTCGATTGGCACATCATTTGGTCCAGTCGCTTTACCTTTTTTTGTGTTTTTGATGGCATAGATGACTTCTTCTCTTAATATTGGTGGTACGGTATCCTCGGTGATTTCTGATGACAGTTCTTCTCTTTCATCATTAAATAGTTGTTGGATGTAATTGGTCCAGTGACATAATCTCTCCTTCATATCAATAATAATATCCCCTTTATCATTTTTAAGGATATTCGTTCTTATACGTTTTCTAGAACCTGTCATTTCTTTGATTTTTTTGTGTAAATTAAAGCTATCATACTTTTTATCCAGATCTTCTAATTCCTTGCATCTGTCTTAGAGCCACCTCTCTTTTGCCTCTCGAATTTTCTTTCTGATGTTTCTCTGAAGTTCTTTGTATTTATTCAGGTATTTTGCTTTATTTTTTCTTCGTTCTTCCATAAGTTCAAAAAGTTCTACTATCATCCAAGGTTTTGTTTTTTCTTCAAGTGGTTTGAGGGTTTCTTTTCCAACTGACACAAGGGTATGTTGAATTTTTCTCCATTTTTGGTCAATAGTTAGAGTTTTCGCATTATCTTCTTCGACTTTCCTTAAGTTCTCGTTTATTTTAAATTTCGTTTCCACATATGTGTTGTCTTGTTTGAGACGTCTTGTATTCATGATTTTCTTGGTGCTAATACTGTTGACTTTCCTTAGTTTCACTCTCATCGACAAAACAACCGGGTTGTGATCGGAGGATATGTTCGTTCCTGGATAAGTTTTAGATAATATAGAATTTCTATATCTTCTGTTGACGATAATATAATGTATTTGATTTATGACTATTTTGTTGTTATTTTCAGCTGGTGACCTCCATATATATATAGTTTACGGTTAGGAAGTTTGAACAAGGTATTTGTAATTATGAGTTCCTCATTGACACAGAAATCGACAAGGCTATCGCCACGTTCATTCCTTTCCCCGAGTCCATATCGCCCCACTCAATTCTCCACTTCTCCTTGGCCCACTTTAGCGTTCAATTCGCCCATTATAATATTTATATTTTGTCTTTTAGTTAGCCTTAAGACATTGTAGATTTGTTCGTAGAAGGTCTCTATGGTGTCTTCATCCTTGTCTGCAGTGGGTGAATATACTTAGATTATATTTATTTTACGTTTTAAATGAGAGTTTAGAGACAGCATTAATACTCGATCAGAGTAGGGAACAAAGTTACAAACAGCTTTCTGAAAATTCTTATCAACTATAATGCCAACTCCGTGTTTGTGCTCGGAGTCGTTGTTTCCAGAATAATACATTGTTCCATTTCTGGTGTTACATTTTCCTGATTCAGGCCATTGTATATTGCTAAGGCCCAGTATGTTAATTTTCATTCTGCACATTTCCGACACAGCGTTATCCAGTTTGCCTGATTGGTATAAACTTCTTACGTTCCATGTTCCGATTTTCAAGGCTATATAGTTATTCTTATTTGCTTGACAGGGATTTACCTTGATGACGATCTGAGAGGCCCTGTCGTCTAAATCTGATTGTCCTCCCCTGCCGGATCTTGGAATCCGAGTTCCATGATCATTAAGTAAATTATCCATTAGTGGATCCATGATGATTTTTACTAAGGATATCCTTACGTATCTTTAATGTGGTACTCATTCCCTGGCTTTCCACATCCCAATACCGTTGACTAATTTAGTTCTTCCGCTTTCGGAGTTAATTTCTATGCTCCAGGGCAATGAAGTGCCCTACCACGTGTCGGTTCTTCCACCCGTAGCTGTTGACCAACAGGTGGAGGATTACTTATACCGGTAATCGTTCGGTTAATTTAACAGCTCTAGTATCCAATAATATACCGATCCAGGATCATTTCCCCAGGTCACTAGGTAGTAATACCAATTTGACAGTTGACTTTCTTGGCCTCCATCTGGTAGACAATTAGCAATATTTTTTGAGTGACATTCTGAAAGGTGTCATTATATCCTTGGATTGATATCAAATTTTGATCTTATTGTACTTAACTGCGCCAAGAGTCCTATTATGTCTCTATACCAGTAATTTCGTCCTTGATTAGAATGTAACTCGAAAGGAACTCCATGTCCCTTAGAGTAGAAAATTTTACTCGCTTGACGATACGACGTGTGATATAAATGTATTAAGTACTTATTTCCTTTCTCTATCATCGGAAGTGGACCGAGAATATCTACTACAAGTCGTTCAAAAGGCTCTTTAAAAAGATATTCTTGTTCAAAAAACTTCTTGTCCTAAGACCTTTTTCACCGTTACATAAATCGCATTTCTGACACCAATCTTCTACAACTCGGCAACAATTGATCCAGTAAAATCTGTCTCGAATTCTGGCAAGTGTTTTTTTGACTCTAAAATTTACTCCAGAAAGGTTGCTATGAAGTTTTTGGAATACACTTTTATTGTGTTATTTTGGCAGTACCAATTGTTGAACTGTACGTGCTCTAGCGGGGCTTTTCCACTTCCGCTATAAATACTTGACCATTGCAAAGTACACATACTCTCATTGAGCCCAGCATGCCTTTATAGTTTCACGGTATTTGGTTATTTCCTGCCAAATAGGTCGTACTCCATTTTTAAGCTATTTTTATATGATTTTAAAATATTATCTTTTTTTTTGTTTTTTAAGGCTTTTCAGGAAAGTCTGTTCATTATTTTCTGCCCTACTGGAGACTCCTTACCGAATAAGGACTGTAAGTCAACTTATCTGGAGACTTACTTCTTCGGTTAAATTATCTTTTTATTCAAGATGATACTGCCTTTGAACATGTAATTTGGGTAAAGCATCTTGAAATTACTGTAATTGTTTATTTAACACATTTCTTCTTCTTGTAATTTCTTTTGTTTAACCGCTTGCCTTACGAATTAATTTGAAAAAATCTGTGAAAAATGTAACAATTTTTTTATTGGCATATTTTAATATATAAAAGTAATGCAAAATCTAAATTAACAAAACATAAAAAATAAGACATATTAAAGGAAAAATTAACCCTTTAAAAAAACCAAAATTATTATCTCATCACCGAAAAATTAAGTGCTAAAAACGTTGTTTGCCAATAAAAGCGTTGGTATATTTTATATATTTGATTTAGTGTGATAGTCTTTGAATCATTGCACAACACATAATGGCACTTGACAGTTAGGACACATATATCTCGTTTCCTTTTTAACTCTTTTTCCGGTGTTATCCCTTTTTCTGCTACATATTGCACATTGACGTGTCGGATTATTTTTCTTCTGTGTTGAAGAAACATATTCTGGGAATTGTCTATTAGATAAACAAAGAGGCGCTAGAGTCGATCCAGGGCGACCAGATTTTGGCACGATTATACTGGAGTGACAGGTTTCAAATATCATTTCAATCACATTCATGCGAAATTGTAAAGTGTGTATTATCCTCCATTTTTTTTTATAACAAATAAGAGTTCCAAAGACATAACTCTGTCAGATGGTAAAATATTTTCTTGTAGTATACCTTTCCACGTTTTCTGCTTATAGGGTATTCGCTGATATGCTGGTCAACTTGTGATGGGTAGCTCTTTCGGGGCGATAGACTCAGTAAAACACAGGTTTGAAATAAAAACAAATCTATTAATTTAGTATATACAATAAATAAAAATAAAAAGGAATTCTACGTTGTATACTTATACAATGAAAAAAAATTAAAACGAATCCTACGTCTCCGTCTGGATCCCACGATGAACGAAGTCCCCGGCGAATGTCTATAAAAGAAAAGAAATTAATTAGTATTAAAAAGAAACGAAATGGGGGAAATCGATCGCGCGCAGATTTATACTCGCTTTCGCTTCAATTCAGCGAAAGCTCCGAGTATGCTCGCAAACAAAATATTTAGCTGTGCAGACCCATGGCAATGTTCAATACACAATGCCGACGGGTTCCGCTTGGCTAAGGACAGAGAGTATGATCCTCAATACGGAAATCTCTCCGTCCCGGTTGGTTCTGTGCAGATCCACGGTAATGCTCAATACGCAATATCGATGGGTTCCGCTTGGTTAAGGACAGAGTATGATCCTCAATACGGAACTCTCTCTGTCCAGAATGGCTCGCAGGTTCACTACACCGGCGAGTCAGGGAGCCTAGAGCGCTAGCTACAAGACTGTCTAATTCCGCTATTCACACGCCTTAAATAGCCGTTCTGATTCCCACTTCGCCATCACGTTGTAGAAGTGGATGCGCAAATATTGACACTCCCACGGTTCGAACTGTTAAACGATCAGAGCATCGTTACTGTATGACCCAGTATCTATCAACTCCTGCCATTGTAGAATTGTAGTCATTTACTACTATTGGTTTTACGCTTTCTTCATTTCGTTTTTTTAAAACTATAGTATCTGTGTTATGGACAGAGGAATGCATAATTATATCTCTTTTATCTCGCCATCGTAATGCTACTAATTTTCCAAGTTGATAACCAATGATATTTCCTTTTGGGACTTTTTTGTGTGCATGAGTGGTGGCATTTCTTTTTTATTAGCTTTTGCGGTTTCATAGGTGTCGGTTGTTTTTTTATAATCAGAAAATTAGACAGTTGAGGAGAAGAATAAAAGTTGTCAGTTATGAGGCAAGGGCCTAAGTCGAATAGCGGCTCTATAGGAGATAGTACAATTTGCGATGTAAATCCATACGTTGCATAATTTTAGTTGATAACAGTTCCTTTGACGGTATATATTATAAATGACCAAACATAACCACTTTTAGACTCAACACAACATATAACTTTTATTGCCAAATTGAGTTCTCTTGAGCGGAATGTATTGTTTTCAGCCAAGTCTTCCTTTGTATAATAACAAACTTTAGTCTATTCCGAACGTCACGATCGGGGTAATAACACTTTCTAATTTTTTTTGAAAAGTGTTAATAAATAGGCCAGATTTTATTTAGTTTCGGTTGCTTGTTTGGTTTATATTCTTCGTTATTAGAAAAATGTAAATATTTATTTATTTGGCAATATCTCTGATAGTTCATAGTTTCTCTGAAAAATGAAGTTGATATTGTGGATTGTTTTGGCCAATACAGTTGTTGGTCCGGCTTTTTTATGATGCTCTGTAGAATAACTAAACCAAGGAAAACACGTATTTCAGCATCTGTAGTTTCCTCCCAATTCTAATAATTGCTGTCACCACTGTAGAAGACGCCTGTCTCAATATCCTTATCAATGCATCTACAATTCTTAGGCGATACTTATCCATGCGAGCGGGGCAAGGCTTACTGGTTCCACTAGTCTGGACTGACTGGTTTCGCCCTCGCGGATTTACAAGAGGGTAGGGAAATTTTGGGAGGAAGGGGATTAAGGACTTCTCGGTCTCAGATCCTGCAAAGAGTGAGAGGCTATGGGCTTACGTTAGAAGCCGGAGCACTGCATAAGCGAAATGTGTATCTCTTCTAGTCTCTACCTGTAACGGCCGGGAAGAACAAAAAAACAAATTTCGAGTTTACAATGTATTAAATAGACTGTATACTACAAAATATCACTTATGACCAATAATGTTTCGATCAGGAGCGAATGGAGACGAGAAGAGACAAAGCAAGGAATTAAAGGGCGGGCAATTCCGTATTATTAGATATACCTTGGGTTAGTATATAGATCTTAGTTACCTTCGCGTATTTAGGCTCTAGCTAATGAATACGCCTCCAGTCCTACAGGGATTCGAGATTCGTCAGTTGAAGCGCGCTATCGCGAACTTTCGAATTTCCAGATACCGGCACTTCTTCGTCACACTATCCCGTCGAGTTAAATAGCGCGCTCACTGGCTGCGTATCGTCCGATCTCCCGTACTTCTTGCGTGGGGCGCTCTCGAGTGCCACCTTCCCACTAGTCAACTAGTAATGTAAACAAGTAATCCTTTCGACGTAGCTGGAGCATTTATAGTTATTTGTTCCGCATACCGATTGATTTTGGTGGTAATTTGAGCAATACTACTATCGTCAACGAATTTATTGAAGAAGTGTAAGACGTTGTTTGGCTCAGGAATTTTAACATTTATAGAAGATTTCCCATGAAACTTGGTGGAGGCGGCGGTGGCGATAAAATATTTATTTCACACCATTTACGTGCTACTGTTACATTAGTATCACTATCATCTGAATGATTAAATTCATCACAAACACTTTCGGTATTACTTTTAGAACCTGAACGGCTTATATTATATTCTGATCCACTATTTTCGTACTGATAATGTTCGTCTCCACTATTACCCTCCATGAATGCCACGCAGTATTCGTAGATAAAAGAAACAAACTGAATTCTAGTCTTCTGGATGTCGATCTAGGCGACATTTTAACCTCATTCTTTGGTTTTATTTCCTTGTCTTTTGCAATGTCATATTTTTTGCTATTAAAACATATTCTGTTTTTAATTTAAGTTTCTTTTTGAAGAGTTTGAAGTAAAATTAGAGATAAAATATGTTGTTGGTTATCTGCGGTTTCTTGAAAACTAATTTTTTTTAATTTTGGGCAAGATCTGCAAATACTTTTCGCCGATTCATACTCCTGGGTTAAGATTAGTGCTCCATTTAGCGTTTTGTGTTGTTTTAATTTAATTTTAAGGGAGAGCTTGTTATATTTTAATATCCTGTAGTACAACTATAAATGACTGTATAACAAACTGTTCCAGAAAATGTTCAGCTACTTGAGGGTGTGTCAAATCCAATAATCCTTTATTATCGGCTTCAAATTTGGAAAACTTGCTTTACATGCTGCTACCCATATCTTGTCTATAAAACTTGAATATTAGAAAGGTATAACTGGGTGAATCCTGGGGGAAAAATGGCACGACGGTTACTGTCTGTTCTCGGAGCGACACAACCAAGGACGCATTTCTTTCTCAGTATAGTCATTTGCTCGAACTGCAGCTTTAAATTTAAAACGTTTTCCATGCTCTTTGATCATTGACTGTAAGTGGTTTTAAAATGTTGCTATGGAAGATTATGAAGCTGTTTCTTCGTATACGACATTAATTACTAAAACAATAGTAGGTATAGAGATTGTGTTACCAATTTTTCTTAAACTCAGCTATTTATGTTTCTAAATCAGATTTTAAATCATTCTATTACTGTTTTAAATCGTTTTGTTGTAACTAAATTACTTTGTTGTTGTTCTATTTTATTTTCTAAATTTTTATATCGTTCAGTTGTTCTTATTTGTTTAGTATACTAGTAATTTGACTTAACTTCTTACTTAAAATTTTTGTGAATTTGAGATAAACAATGAATTCTACCTCTACTTTTCTACGCCTCTTCTCTTTCTCTTCCTCTCGTCTTTCTTTTCCTCTTCTTATCTACGCTTGTCCTTTACCTATTTTCTTATAGCCTTCGCTTATGTTTCTCTTCTTTCCCTTCTTGACTCTTCTTTTTTTCTTCTTCCATATTTAAAAACCATGGTCGGTCGTATTAAATTCATTTCTTTATAAAATTCAGTAGATTTGTATTTTCAATTAACACTTATTTAATATATCTTTCATCTCACACTTCCACCGATGTGACATTTCTTTCTAATCACTTTTATTCCAAATAGTAAACAATATTACAATACTTGTTCAGATGGCAGGAATATTTACACATTCAATTACTACTACCCCTTGAACTGACAACTCCCTGTGTTTATATACATCTTCTGCCGTTTCATACCTTTTAGAATATTTAGGTGACATCTAGAACATTCTAGATTTTTTATACTCCTTCTATTTGGTCAAGGGACTTTTTCTTTATGAAATAAATCTTACGCAATGGCCGTAACAATATATTACCACAAATTAAAATCTGTATTGTTATTCTGGCGTTAGCAGATCTCATTTTGTTTAAGAGTCATATTGCCTGATCAATCCAATCAAAACATTTCAAACAGATGATGAATAAATTAAAAAAATATGTGCACATATATGCACTTAAAAATCTTATTCAGCTCCGTGAAGTGTGCTCTATTCCCATTACCCAGAATCCCCATGTACCAGTATTTACCAGCAGTGTTACACCGTTCTACTCCTCATCCTCATCCAAGTAAGGCTTGTGGATAGGGGCGTGCGCCATTCTGCACGTTTTGCCGGGAATCTCCGGCATCGGCTCAGGCGGCAAACAGTCTTCACTCGCTCCAGACTCTCGCGATCGTTCCATCGGCAGGTCCAGGACGTCGGTCGTCGGACGCGATCTCGCTCGCCGTTCAGTCACGCCCACAATTACGTACGTAAATATTTCTTTCGGTAGGATTGATACGACACGGGAGTTTTACTGTGGGTTCTTTAGGATTCCGGGACTTACTCGCTGTACGGACCAACTTGACAGTTTTAATCAAGGATTACTATATATTGTTTAAGTGCAATTGTGCAGTTCATTGAAAGTTTTTTTGACGTAGAAATAGTAAGTACATATTTGTTTCCACGATCGTAACCAATGATCAAAAAAAATGTTTATACTTAAAAAAAATTTTTAAAAAACACCCCGAAAAAAATTATTTTTTCCTGTTTTGTTTTGTTAAAGTTATAGAATAGATCAGAATATTATCCTGATCAAAGAAAGCCACAAGAACAGTATAAACAAAAAAATCTGACATAGTAAAGATCAGAAATTTTAAATATTTCACTATAATAATAATTCTGACTTGAACATCATAACGAAATTCTAAACAAACTACGCCAGAAAAGAGTGTATCAGATATGTTGTAAATTTATAAAAGACTAATGGATAAAAAGTTAGTATTGTATCCGATTATGACTTATACACCGATAACACTTTATTTGCTTTGGTGTAATCTAAAACGTTGTTGTACTATGATCATGGAATTACTATTGTACTTTGTTGATGATACGAATTACAAGCATTGCTTAAACATGTTATAAATATGAATTCTTTCACCTGGTTTTCGTTATATATTCTGGTTTTTGTTTTCTTGGCTTAGATTTATATTCTATTCAATTATCGATAGAAGAAGGCAGTCGAAGATGATTGTCTTTTTTATTTTCATTCCATTATCTATATATTAAGTAGTTGTCCTACTATCTACATATTCTCTATCTACAAGAATATCCATCATACTCTTATGTTATTATTACCTGGTCGACTGTGAGACTGCCGAGTATAGGACTGTATACCGGAGGCAGTCATTAAGTAGTATTTCTGCATAACGATTTATTAGCAACAGTTGTTAATCTATCAAATAAACATTTAAATGCGACGGAGAATTTAATATTGCTAAAAGGTCTTTGCGATTACTCATCCATTTATTACAAAATTGGACATCATTAGCTCAGTGCAGGAAATATCCCAAAATTTACCAACCCACCAGAACAAAAACAATAGAGTACTATGTAAAATTGAATTGGAAAAGTCTAATAAAATTGAACAGAACATAAGTAAAGAGGAAATAATAGCAGTAAGAACTTTAAAAAATGATGACTCCATATTATCCTACTAGCGGATAAGGGAAATGCAACTGTGATAATGGATAAAATTCAATATGAGGACAAACTTAAAGACCTAATAAGAAATGGACCTTATACCAAATTAACAAAGGATCCAACGAATGCTTTGAAAAACAAGATACATTGAATTTTATTTAAGTGTAAAGATTTTATTTATTAGATCATCAAAGAAAATTAATTGTACCTCATTTCAGTAAGACACCTTATTTTTATGGAGTACCGAAAGCGGAAGTTCATAAAGCGAATACACTACCTAGACCTATTTGTAATACCATGAATTCTCCTTGTAGTGAACTGTCAAAATTTTTATTAAATATTCTACAACAATTTAAAAATAATAATGACACATTTAAAAATAATACACAACATTTTTTAAATAAACTATCAAATATTGAATTTAATTTAAGTAATATTTTAGTTTTGACATAAATAATTTATTTACAAACGTAAAATTAGATAAGACTTTAAAAATAATCAAAACAAAATTAGAGAATGATGATATAGTGACAACTAACAAGACTAAATAATACCTATTTTTAACTAAATATCCGTATAAACCGTATTCTTCGGATATCCTGGACAGACCACATCACTCACGTGGAAGTAATGCAGAGAATAGGCAAAAGCAAAGAAATAATCTTCACCGTAAACAAAACGGAAGCTTGAGTACTTCGGACATGTCATGAGGCATACTAAGTACCGGCTGCTACAGTTAATAGTCCAAGGAAGAATCGACAGTAGGAGGGACCGGGAAGAAGACGACACTCATGGATGCATAACCTGCGACAATGGTTCGGACTAGTATCGACCAAACTGTTCAGACCAAAATAGCCTTGTTAATAGCCAACGTCCGAAACGGATAGGGCAAAGGAAGAAGAACTAAATAGTTTATTCTATAAAAAAAATTTTGGTCTAGTAATGGGCTCTGCTTCATCTCTCATTATTAGCGAATACATTTAGTGAAGATTTCGAAACAATATTATTTCGAATATTATTTCTAAACACAATTTAAAACCCATAGTATGGTGGAAATATGTAGATGACGTATTACTGACGTAATATAATAATACACTACCTTTTCCCGATAGTTTAATAGAAGGATACTGCATATGAGACTCAGGTTTATAGAAAACCAATACATACTAACAGGTAGGTACCTAAAGTACAAATCAAATCACAACGTTAATGTTAAAAAGGGAATCGTTAAATCCTTATACGGTTAAGCGAAAATTACTTATCCTAACCAAAATTCGTTCTTTTTTTCTCTCATTTTTGTTAATATCTATTTTATTAAATAATGATTATCCTTTGTTATTAACAAATAAAAAAATTGAAGAATAGACCGAATGTAACAGAACAACTAAGAACGAGATCCTATAATATTCACCAGAAATAATAAGAAGAAAATAACAATACTATACATAAAAGGATTATCAAATACCTTATAAATGCCAACATTTTTATTTAGGTGAAACATCAAGACTATTAAAAGTTAGAATAAGTAAATATGAATCTTTTATTAAAAATAGAGACTTTGTTACATTTCAAATATGTAACACGTTTGGGAAAATGAACATAGAGTTCAGTGGAGAGCCAATCTGCCAATACTTCCAAGTTATCTTCTTCCACTAGTTTTAAAAATTCTACATGTATTTCGTCTAATTCAGCTACCTTATTTTCTTTACAATTATTAATAGCATAGAATTTGGTTTCATTTATCGTGATCTTCTGTCTCTGTAAAAAATTTAATTCTTGTATCTCTTGCATTTCATCTCTCTCCTTTGAAAATATTCTCTAACGTACTCGTGTCTTGTCTTTTATGTGTCCTTATTGACTCGTTTTCCCACTTTATTTGAAAAGTTCGTTTGGTGTGTTAACAAGTCCTGGTGCTGTTTTGTTTTTTTTTTAATCTACGTATACTATCCCTGATTTCGTCTTTTATTATTTCCCAATTGTCATTATTATCAGTTTCGTCTTCTTCTGCCTTTGTAAGACTAATACTGTCCCAACTATAAAGTTCTTTTATATAAGATATCCACTATTTTGCCCAATTTGTTTAGATTTTTATGTTTAAGAACGAGTTTCTTCTACTTTTAAGGATTTTCCAAACTTTTCTTTGCTCAGCATATGGGTCAGATTTCATATCTTTGGGGAATCTCGTCCAATAATTCTGAAAAATTTGGTGTTCTTTCTTTTAAGTTTGTATTGCAGGTAGGTGTTAATTGTTTATTGCTGCAGTATTTTAAGTATGCTTTCTTCTTGTATGCCAGATCTCTATTCCTGGTGTTGAACCATGGCTTTATTATTTTTTGTATAAAGCTATTTTCCTGACCCTAACTTTATTTTGCTATCTTCAGTACATTGTATTTTTGTTACATTGTATTTTGCACATATTTTATTTACATTTCCCCTCTGTTCCTAGGTTTGTTTGAAACTTTTCTTGTAAGCTTTTTTCATACAACAACTGTAGAATCTGTCCTCTATGACTATTTTATGTCATAGTTATAGACTGTTATTTCTCACTCTTGTGTTTCGATTTCCAACAATTAATATTTTTTTATTTCTTTGTGTCCTGTTCAACCCATCTTTTAAAAATACTGTAAAAATCTTTCGTTTTACTTAATCTCTGCCTATTCCGATGGATTAACTAATTTTAATATGAAGTTTATTGTTTTTCACGGACAAAGACGTTTCAGAATTTGTACTGTTATTCTATTAAGCTAATGATCCACGCAACAGCATCACAGTCATGTTGACATTACAAACATCTGCAAATTTTTGTTTTTTGGGAATGTTGCCACAAAACTCTAGAATTAGTTGCACGTGAAACTTTCTTCTCATTTTATAAAGTGCCCACTAAGTTTTGCAACTAGATCTAACATCAATTGTTAACGCTATTTCAACACAAAGGTTTTTGTGAAAAAAGTTTTTTTGTCTTGCCTATCAAACATTTTGTGGATAAAAATGTATCGAAATTTTTAAGCTTAAAATGTAGACAAAATTAGCTTACATTTTGTTACAGCCAAAAACAGCTCTTTAAAGCCATTGTTTTAAAAGATAATTGCGCCAATAGTAGGCAAATAGGAAGTATCCTCTAAAACAAGTATAATTCACATTACCGTTAAACAGCTTCTAACTTAATATATTGCACGTAGGCCTCTTCAGTTGTATTTTCTGCTTTCTATCTTGTCTCATGTATATACAGTTTATTGTAGCCCTTATCAAAACTTAAGAGGATCTTCCAGCTAATGCTCAATTGTTTATCTATATGAAGATTTTTAAAGAAAGCTATTGATATCCCGGTTAAGCCATTAGTATATTTAATTAATGTAGAGTGTTTATGTAATGAAGTATTTCTAAATAAACTAAAATACAGTAATCAAAAAAATATTTTTTGTAAATGATCAGGTAAGGTTATAAAGGGAATAGGTTAGTCAAATCTAAAGCCAGTTACATAAATTAAGCTAGAATAAATGAAAATCTAACTAGTACAACTAATACATATTTTAACAGTTTATATTCTATTTTAATCTTTACATTAAACTAACTTATCAGTTTTAACAAGAACTATATCGACTACAAAACATACACATTTTAAGGAAAAATTGTAGTGAAATAGGTCATTTAAGTATGTAAGAACAGATCGTAATATAGAACTTTAAAAAACTCTGCGCAAAATGGTCCATCAAGTTTAACATAACTTTAGTATTTATATTAAATTAGCATTATATCAAATTGACAATTTTGCTAAACATTAATGCGCTTTGTTACAATTTTATTAGGAATAATTTTTTTTTGTAGAATTTTGTCCCTCATTCTAAATAACGCGTTACTTTTAGGATTTACAGTCCATGCGAGATTATTTTGTCCCTCAGTGTACTAAATTGTTTTATCTGTGTACATAATTCACATGATTGGATTACATGTCTGCAACTGACTTATTCGAATACCGGAGCAAGGTCATTTTCTATTACAATTCTCCAATTTTTAACAATAATTCGTTGCGAATGATACGATAAACAATGTCATTATTCAATTTGCGGTTTATGAAGCTCGTTAGTAATAAACTGATTAAATACGGTGATCTGGTTTGTGTTATAATAATTTTATATCAATATTCCATGCCTCAACACCGGCGTTCCATAATACCGAATAATCTATTTACTATTTTATATTCAATTATTATCAATGAGTATAACTAAATGATGCTCTTAGTATATTACGTATTAAATGATGTTGACATAAAGACATATTTTGAGGTCGTAAAATTTTGAATTATAATAAAATTGAATATGTGTTTTATGTGACATAATTTCTAGGATAGAAATTTAGGTTTGTAAAACCGATCGAATCGAATTTTTATTTCATGGTGCTGATAGTTCCACATCAATTTTAATTGGGGTTCAATAGGGCTAAGATCTGGTGAAACTGTTGGCTATTTAATTATTGCCAAACGCAGAATCAAAGCTGAACTATAGATGAAAGTATGGCAGCTTTCATTTTCCTGCCGAAAACATCTCAACATAAATGAACATTATATAAATATATAACAAACTATCATATAAGATAAATAAACAAATAGTCACTGAGTGTGTTGGTGTACAAATATAAATATATAAATAATATATAATAATGCAAGTTATGTTAAGTTTTACTATCTTTAAAACCTCCTTTAAGGATTCAAAGAAAGTATCAATATTCGTACATTGTTCTGTTTTCATTTAGTATATTTGTTATTTTTTCGATTTTCTATTTCTGCTGTAATATGTGTTTACGTGTTTGATGGTTTCTATTGGATCGTTATATATCCTACTAGGTTTAGTTGGCTGTGTTAATTTCTTTAATTTAATTTGTATTTTGGAGCAGAGTAAATTATGATTTGCGCTTGATAACAGCGCTGGGGCAAGTTTTTACATCTTTAATTTTGTTTCGAAATCGGTTATTAAGATGTCTATCTATTTAATTCCGTAGAATTCTACTTTGTTGTCTATTTTAAGGGGATTTTATCTATTTAATTCCGTAGAATTCTACCTTGCACGGGTACAGACACCCTTTTAAAAGTTAAAACTAGGGATTTGTAATGACTAAGTCAAAGTTTCCCGTGATGTTTTGCGTTATCTTCTGTCCATCTTTAGCGTTAAAGTCTCCCATAACTATTGTTGTTTCGTACTTCTTTGTTATTTTTATCACTTATTCTTTTTAATAGGAGAATTCTTCAATTTTCTGTTCATCTGCGTCAGCATTAACTTAATGATATTTAAATTTACAGGTTTGGTACTCAACTGTATTAAATTTACTCTGTCTGTCATTGAGATTAAGTTAGTGATAAACTTAATAATATGCTGTATCATAAATATTGATATATATATATATATATATATATATATATATATATATATATATATATATATATATATATATATCAAGTATATTCTTTATGCCTAGTAGAAAAATAGTTGAATTCATGCATCTTCTGGCCAAAATGTTGGATCCATAGCTTTATTAAAGTTTTTTCTAGTGAATTGTCACTTTCGAAGACAAATAAAAATCCGGGTGCTTTCCTGTTATCACTTGAAATTGGATATATACTTCTAACAATGACTTAATAATTTTTCTTCTTGTTGTTTTTCAGCTTTTTTTACTTTCAACTGGTATCTAATGTGCATGCATCTATTCTTTCTTCAGGTGTTATTATTTGAGACCATTGTTCCTCCCCGTCATTGTTTATTTAAATACGTTTATTCATCGACGTTGAAAGCTAATTTTTCTCATGTAATTTTTTTATATCGATACGATCATTAATAGGGCTTTTCCTTGTGCCTTCTACTTCACTATGTTAATCTGTCTGACTTAAGAAGTATTTCTTCACTATATGTTTAAGTATGGGAATTCCTCCAATTTCTCTAGTATTTCAATTGTTACTCCTTAGCTTGCGCAGTTTAAGGCATTTTTTATGTCCAGGAAGAAGGCCATCAATTACCTGCTCCTACATGTGACATTTACTTTCCTGATCCTACTGACTGCGTTTATTGCAGATTTTTCTTTTCTAAACCCATATTGACGTTCAGACAAGCCCTCGTTATCTAGCAGTTCTTTCTCTAGTCCTTGCTTAATAAGTAAGATCTTTTCCATTGTAATAGGCACATAGGTTTAAAAGCTCTCGTTTCTTCAAGTTCTTTTCCGGGTGTGGATATAAGTAATAGATTTGACGTTTTCCAAGCTTCTAGAAATTTTTGCTTTCTCAGGAAGTCATTAATGATTTCTTTCACCCATGGAGCTTTTTCCACCATGATTATTTTTTCTGTGGTCTCCTGGCGTTTAGTGCTATCCCCGCCTTTATTAACTTTTGAGTGGAGAAGTCTGTTTTCGGCTTTTCATTTCTTGTTCGATTTGAATCGTTTTTTACACACACCTTTTTTTGATATATAATGTAGGCGGACAAGATTAATTACCTTAGAAATATTAGAAAAGTAACTAAAAGGGATGGACTAAAAGAAAAATAAGAGCAGATATTTTAGATTGAATCAGCATTATAAAGTCAGTGTTAAAGATTAGGAAATGCAAGGCAAAATAAAGAAAAATAACACAAGATAAAAACAAACAAAGAAAACATAAGGAAATTTAGAAACGCAACGCTTGCATTATCACTGAACAAAGATGAGAAACAATAACAAAAGCAACGAAATTAGCAAAAAGTACTAAAAAAATTACCAAATTTTATTTGTTTTTCACATTAACCATGGAACATGACACCTACACATGGGTGTTTATCACATATCCAAAGGTTTTTGTGAAGAAATAAAAAAAAGTAAATATTTCATGATTTCCAGACACTATCTAATCACTATTGAATACACAAGAATAATCAAATAAATCATTTTATTTTCTTTCTTTTTGTCGAAATATTGGAAAATAATTAAAAAAGATTTTCTAAAAAATCAGAATCATAATTCAAAATATTTGACCTTAATTTATATACAAGATGGTACTTCTAACTAAAAGGTAACACCTTTTAATTAAAGAAAAATAACTCATATTCATTCTTAGATAGGTATTTCAATTTTACTAATTTTGATGACCACATTCACAAAACAGTTCAGCTCTATGCACCAAGCGCTATGCTTTATGGAAACCGAGCATTCATGCTTCGTTTTTCTAGGTTTTTCTTTGCAAAAATAACACCTAGTTTGTTTTATTACTTGTGGGATGTTATGTTCGAAGGTCTTGCCATACATTTTTCTGCAAAGAAGATATTTGAAGTCTCTATCGTATTAGTGGTTCAATTAAAGCTATTCCTTTGAGAGATTTGCAAGAGAAAGTAGCAGTACTGTATTTATACCACTTGCATCAGGCATGTTAAAAAAATTCTTAGTGGTCCTTTTCTAGAGTTTTCTGATGCAGTATAAGAATGGCATAGTTGGTCAAACGTATATGTACCTCCTTTTCATTCATTATACTTGTGTATAAGGTTTGGTTTTTCTGTAAGAGTATTTAACGAATCATCGTGTGTAATGTTGGGACCAAAATAACATTTTTTTTGAGCTGTGTAATGTATGAGAAGATGGTTTTATTTTCGTAGAATGTGAATAATGATGTACCTACTTCTTTTTTATCGAGAAAAGATGGTGGAATTTCTCGTTTATTTTTTCCCAGTGTACCCAAGAGAGCTCGTTTGAATTGCCTCTTCATTTGATTAGCCAGAGATATATTGAGGTGAAATAGTTATCTACTTTTATATTTCGGTTATTTCCGGGTATTGGTTCCGAGAATTTTCGAACGTAAAAAGCTGACAATTACTCATTATCATCTGTTTGGAGTTTTCCAGTATGTGGAATAGTGTTAACCATGTAAAGTGTATCAGACTCATTTGTCATAATGATCTTTATTCCATATTTATCGGGCTTGGTCTTACTGCTCATACAAAATGTTAAACGAGCGTTTACCTCTGACTCCTACAACCTGTTTATCGATAATACATAACTCAAAAGGAGTGAAGTATGATATACAGTTGCTTTTAAAAATTTCCTATGATTCGCATATAGGTGCAAATTTATCCGCTGTTTTTCTTATTGCTCTTTTTTCTTTATCACGACAACTTAGGCGTACAGCTAGAAAATTAAACCTCTGCTGCGACATCGTAGCACGAAATATTCCACTTCCCAAATTGTAGGAACCAAAGTTCATCAATGTTGAAGTTAGAAACATGCAATGCACCAGATAATAACAATAACCCAACTTCCACTTCTGTTTTATTTGTCAATCTGGTATAACTTTACACAACGATATTTTCACTTTTGCGAATGATTTCTTTATTTGTGTAAAGTGCGGTAATATCTAAAACATTTGTACATTAAACAGTAAGTTTCAGGCTTTTTCAGCGTACTGAAGTATCCTGGCTTTTACTTTGGTGCCTGGTAATTGCGTAACAATATTTCTGGCCGCTATACGACCATAGCTTGAGGGTTCTTCTGTAGATCAACGATGCCCGTCTTTTCCAAGTAAACTTAGTAAACAATATTTCTAACTGGTTCATGATCTAATTCACTACCACTTTGTTCACTTTCATCAGTATCGGTATTGGAGTTTTGTTTTTTACATACTCCTCGTCGAATTCGGGAATCGGCACCAACGATATGTTGACCATCATCCTCGTGGTTTTCGTTAGAAAATAAATTTTCTACTTCCCTTTCCACTTCAGCTTGGGTCAACGGACGACGCTTTTCCCAATTTTCTTTCCAGTTACATAGAGTCATTTCACTAAAAAATAATTATAAGAAAAATTAATAAATTATCACAAACCTCACACATGTGTGTTAATTGATCAAATGAGACCGCAACTATACACTCGTCCTTGGCAGACTACAGATTGAATTTACATGAAACGAAATTTAACATTGAATTGCTACTGTGCATATGCTACATTAAGCAGTGTCTGGATGGGTATCTCACACCCAGGAGTGAGCTTTTACAATTTTAAGGAACAGTATTTGTAATTAGTTATTTGAATGATGTCAGTGTTTTCATTTGTTTAAAAATAAAAAAAGGAAACACTAAAAAAGACCGTATTAAACAAACAAAAAGCATTGTAAAAAAAGTAGTTTCGATTATAAAAGACGAAATTTTTAAAATTAAACAATAGAATAGATTACTCAAGGTCAAAATATTTGTCAAATGAAAATATTCAATTAGATGATCAATTTGGTCGTAGCCTACAATAATAATTGTGTTAGTAAGTGTAGATGTAGAGTAGGTTAAAGCGTAAAAAAACACTTAAGTAATTAACCTAAAAAATGCATAAACATTTTTGCAAAGTGTTTTTAAATATATACGCCATTAAAAACTGTTAAATATCGTTGGCCTAGTGTACAAAAGTGCTAAGTGGAAAATAGCTAACTCGCGTAATTGCAAAAACCAAGTTTACCACATAAAATCAATTAATATAAATTTTGTTTTGACTGATTTATTTGTTCTTGGTAAACTATATAATTAATTGATAATACCAGTTAAACAAATTTAAATAAAACTCATAACTGCTTTAGATATGGTATATTTTCAGAACATAAATTTAGTAAATAAAAGAACAATAGATTGTATGAATGTTTATGGAGAATGTTTATTTTGTTGGCAACTAAATATTGGGATATAGAACGAATATTTCTTTTTAAAAGTAGCATCGCCCTCACACTTTATAAGACCGCTCTAATTCTATTGGGCATTGACTCGACTAAAGACTTGCACTCTTCAGGGGTAAATTAATTTCAAATCTGCTATATCTTCAATATAGCTTTAAAAACAAATACCTTTCCTACCAAATTAAAAGATACATTACAGTTCCTATTTTTAAATCTGGTAATATAAATTATGTAAAAAATTACAGACCTATTAGTATTTTAAATTCTCTTGCAAAACGATTTGAATCTACCTTATATAACAACAACTTATTACAACATTTTATCAATTCTTTTAATCAATATTAACATGGATTTCTAGAATCAACAGATCAACAATTACAAACTTTTGATTTGTGAACTGGCCTAATCGAGCTAGAACGTGTATGTTCGAATCGTACAACCTCTTTAATATTTTGTTGTCTAAATAGCGAAACAGTTGATATTAATTGATAAGAATCACAGTGGAGTAAAGTTATTGTGTTGTGCACCTGCCAGTAATATTGTGGTGAGTAAAATTTAATTTTACTTGCATTTACTGGCATAAAAACATTCACAACACTTTATTTAGTAAACGACTTTTTGCTCCTGTTATCAATAATTAGTACGGTACAATAAACATAAACCTATTATTGGAACAACTACCTGTCGAATAGGCAGCCAGAATTACGATGAGTAATTACTGGTTGCTAAACGTAATATTCACCAATAGAAGACAAAACTAAAAAGATTTCCAGGGTTGCTTTTGACTACGAGGGCATCCCAAATAATAATATGAGTTCACCGACTGAAAATAATCCTTAATAATAAACATCTCAAATCCTTCCATCTCTTACACAGCTGCAGTTAAATCAGCGCCGAAATGCTCCTTTCCAAAAAAGGAGCAGGCCATAGTGATCCATTCAGAAGAAGACTTAAAGTTATATGACTACGTTAAATCCATAGGAGATATTATCGGACCAAGGAATATATGCTTCGCCTCAAGGATCTAAAACAGCAGAATATGTATTTATTTAACCAAAACAGATCTAGTTGAGCAGCTCATTTCCACAAATCCTACTATTACCATCGGAAACTTTATCAGAAATTACCATCCTTTCAGTCAGAAGATTATTCACTCCAGCAAAACGATTGATCATGTCTAATATATGTCCTTCAATACCCAATGAAATAATCCCTGAAAAACATAGGACTTCAGCTAGTCTCTCCAATATCATTCGTACGAGCTGGCATCCCAGGAGATGAATACAACCATATCTTGTCCTTCCACAGGCAAGTATATTTTATGCCACCCCATGATAATTCTGAGATTCAAACATCCCTGATTATTCCATTTGAAAATAATGATCATAGAATATTTTTATCCACAGATAAAATGACTTGTTTCTACTGTAAAAAACCCGGTCACATAGCATCAAATTGCACCTCCCCTGAATCCAATCAATCACAAAATTCGAACAAAACATCTCCACTTCCCTCTGATATTTCCCAAGCTGCAAGTCGAAATACACTACCGGTAGTTCCACAAGACGACAATTCAGAAACACCTAATGACACGCGCAAAATTAATATAACTTCAAAAGGTGAAAAGAGACCAAAGTCAACTGACTCATCAGAAATAGAACACCCAACTGATTTAGAGTTTATCGTACTAGAGCAAGCCACAAAAAAAGTGAATCAAGCCAAAAAGAAACTCAGAAGGGACTCTTCTATTCAAGATGACAGCAAAATATCGCTTGAATCTAAGAATAAAATCATAGAACACTATCAAAAAGACTCCTTTACGTTACCGGTCCATAACTTCCTAGCTTTCTTAGAGAATTGCTACGGTAAAACCAGTCCACTGAGCGAAGCACTCCTGTTTACAAACAATATAGAAGATCTTCTCTCCGACATTTCCAAGATTTACAAATCAATAACTGAGAGATCTCTCAAAAATCGACTAACTAGAATTAGTAAGAAAATTAAAACGGAACTAGGCTCTGATAATTCTGACGCCGAAAGCATAATCTCGGTATCCTCTCAAGACAATTTCGAAGAAGACCATCTCTCTGAAGGGGCAACTACTTCACAAACATAACACTCATTTTTTTTTTCTCTCTCATTTACTCATTTTTAATTTAATCCAGTGGAACTGCGACGGGTTTTACCCCCGTCTAGAACGTATTCAACAACTAATCATGGACACGAATGCTGACATTATTTGCCTACAAGAAACAAACTTCAAGCAAACGGACAAGAAATATCTCAATGGTTTTCAAGCACATCACTTTTTAAGAACAAATTATATCAGAGCTAGTGGAGGCACATCTATATATACTTCTAAAGACTACTATTGTAAAAAAGTACACTTAACTACCACACTAGAAGCTATAGCTGTTACTATTTGGTGTCCAAATAAAATTACTATCTGTAGCATTTACATACCACCTTCCCACAGCCTTACTGAATTTGAGCTAATAAACTTAATTAATCAACTTCCAGCCCCCTTTATTTTAGTAGGCGATTTTAATGCCCATAAAATTCACTTTGGGGATCGGAAAAAACATTTGGTAGAGGAAAGGTCGTTGAAAATGTTTTAAACTCCTCTAACATCTGTATATTGAATACCGGATGTTACGTCCCTCCACATATATTCTTAGTTTTTTATTAATAATTTTTATTATTTTATTTTTATATTTAATTCTTTAATTAAAGTGTGTGTATGTCTTGTCAATCGTGAATTGATACGGACCTGTACAGTCCGCCCCCCCCTAAAAGTCTTAAGGGTGCAACGCTACGGGGCGATACGCACTTCAATCTTAGATATAGTCTTGTATAGATCGGCGCGATAAACACTTCAGTATTTTTTGTGTAACCTGACCACGTGACCTTGTGAGAAGATTCTGTTCCCGAGTCAACCCAGTGCACTAAGGAAGAAGAAGGAGTATTACATCAACATCACAGGTACCGTAATTTGATTGCATACACACACAGTATTTATATTAATTGATAAATTTACATATAACTTATTTTCATATTAAAATAATGCCAGCACCTTTAAACAATTATGAGTGAGTGTTTCTCTTTAGAATTTACAGCTCATTCACCGGATCCCAAACATACTTCAACATTCTTAGTGGCACTTTCTCCTCAATTGATCTTAGCTTATGTGACCCAAGGTTAACACCACTTCTTACCTGGACTACAAGGGGTTGCCTTTATGACAGTAATCACTTTCCTATCTTGAGTTCTAATTCTATCAGCAAACACAGAGCAAAAATTTCAAAATGGAAATTATCTCACGCTAACTGGAAGAACTTTTCAGACTTTGTTGAAAACAAGATCAACCAGCTACAACTACCAGAAGATTCTGATATAGCACTAGACTCCCTAGTAAGTTTAATCACCCTGGCTGCTCAAACGCACATTGGAACATGCACAATATCGTCTTCTCGTAAAACTGTACCCTGGTGGAATACTGAATGTAAGAAAGCTATCTAAGAAAGCAAAACAGCATTATATAAATATCGTAGAATCAGAACTGAGTCAAACCTGATTAAATTCAAACAACTAAAAGCTATAGCGCGAAGAGTGATTAAACAAAGCAAAAAAGACTGCTGGAATAAATACATATCTTCCATATCTATTGACGCCCCTTCCAGTCAAGTTTGGAAGAAAATTAAACAAATGCACAAAAAAACAACACACTTGTCAATTTCAGCGCTCAGTTATCATAATTCAATAGTAACTGAAGATGATCAAATTGCTAAAATTATGGCAACTCATTTTCATAATAAAAGCAAAAACGACAACTACACAAATACTCTGACTCAACATAAAGATCTTCCTTCTACTACAGATCTCTCAGATGACCTTCTCGCTTTAAACACACCTTTTACTTTTCAAGAGCTTTCCTTTGCTATATCTACCTTAAAAAATTCTGCAGCAGGAATTGACAATATACCCTTTATATTCCTCAAAAATTTAGCCCTCAATGGACTTACAAAATTACTTTCATTTTATAATCTTCTTTGGATAAACGAAAAGTTCCCCAACCTGTGGAGATAATCCATCATTCTTCCAATTAAAAAACCCGACAAACCTTCAATAGAGCCATCCTTTTATAGACCGATTTCATTAACATGTTGCATGTGCAAATTAATGGAAAAACTAATCAATAATAGACTTAACTGGTTTTCTATAAAGCACAATATAATTAGCTCCGTTCAATCGGGATTCAGACTACATCGAAGCGCTATGGACAATTTAGTATTGCTACAAAACCATATAACCGAGAATTTCAATAAGCAACATGATACAGTTGTGGTGGCCTTCGATATTGAAAACGCCTTCGATACTATTCCAAAGAGTGTAATATTACAGAAACTTATCGATAATAATATTACAGGCAATATTTACAAGTTCATAAATAACTTCTTAAATCACCGTAAATTTAAAGTTGCAATAAACGGTATTGAGTCAAATGTTTTAAACAGCTCAATGGTGTACCTCAAGGCTCTGTTTTAAGTCCAATTCTGTTTAACTTAGCAATTAATGATATCTCAAAAGAAGTTCGCCAACCGGTAAAAGCTCTGCTGTACGCTGATGATCTATTTATTTACTGTAGTGAAGCAAGCATATCCAGTACATCAAATATTATTCAAAATGCTGTAAACAACGTATACTCTTGGTCCACACAACACGGCATCAAACTTTCCAGCTCAAAATCTAGGATACTAAGATTTACCAAAAAGCAAAGCGTTCAAAACCCGGAAATATATCTAAACGATGTTTCTTTACCTACAGTAAATGATCATAAAATCTTGGGCCTAATATTTGATCAGAAGTTAAACTGGAAAATACACTTAAAAAAACTAAAGGACAACTGTGCTGGTAAACTAAATATATTGAAAACACTTGCACATCATCAATGGGGAGCTGAAGAAAATATGTTATTGAGAATCTATACAGCTCTTATTCGCTCTAGATTAGATTATGGATGCATGCTCTACATGACCGCCTGTAATACTTATCTTAAATCCCTTAACTCAATACAAACGACCTCCTTACGTATATGTCTAGGTGCATTTTGATCTAGCCCCGCCGAAAGCATGTGCGTTGAAGCTTTGGAACCTCCTCTTTTCTTACGACATCAGCTTTTACTCTCTTCCTAGTTTACTAGAGTTTCAGCCAACCCAAAAAACCCAGTATTTAAGCTCATTAACATCCCCCACGCTTCTGAAAATAGAGACAGATCTGTTTACCCCCTACCACAATTAGTAAATCCTTTGCTAGCAGCCATAGACCTGAATATAACTACCCCAATCAGTACTTCCAATAATTCTCCATGGACCAATAAGCTACCTGCTTTCAATACCAGTTTAACTCGACATAAAAAAGAAGACACTCCTAACCACCTCCTTAGACAATTATTTCAAGAAACAATAAATGCAAAACAGTACAACCAAGTTCTTTATACCGACGCATCTAAAGATGAAAAGAATACTGGCTGTGCTGTATGTACCGAAAACATAACTTTAGCTTTATATCGACTACCAACCACTTATATGGTATCCTTAAAGCTCTTGAAATGACTTCTCCCAATACCAAATCTCTAGCTATATGCACTGATTCTCTTTCCTCAATTCAGTCCATTGCCAACATATACTCGTTAAATCCGATAGTCCAAAAAATCCAACACATCTGTCATCAAAACCACAGCAGAGGAACATCAATAACCATTCTTTGGACCCCATCTCATGTAGAGATCACTGGAAATGAGTCTGCAGATATCGCAGCAAGAAAAGCAAGTTGTTCTGACCTAAGCCAAGAAAAAATTCAAATTCATCAAGATCTAGCAGCAACCATAAAACAAAACACTCGTAAAATATGGCAAAATCATTGGAATGGACAAAACACAAAACTGTACATAATCAATCCCACTGTATACTCATTTAAGATACCTACAATGACTAGGAGGGACAAACTCATCATTCGAACAGTATATCATCATAGTAACACTATATGTAACTATGTTAACTATCTGTAACTTACTGTATTTATCTTATAATGTAATAATCTTATATGAATAATGTAATACTCCAGACGTTCTTGTACCCGTGTCAATGGCCATAGATGTCGAGACACGTTAATTTCAATAAAAAAAAATCATTTACGCCCTTAATTGCTCACACAACTAACAGAAAATCTTAAAACAACTTTAAACAAATTTAAAGAAAATAAATAAAGCATTTCAAGTAAGTGCAAAGTTGTTTGTTTTTTAAAACATAATATATTCACCAATGAATTATATTACTACACGGTAATATTTTAAGCGTTTTATATTTTTATATATTTTATGTGTGTGAGATGCAAAAATAATAAACAGTGCATCCCTTGCAAACCCGTTATTGCCGGCCCTGGTTCTGGCCGTATAATAGACTGCTCCTTTCTGTTGAAATATATAATTCTCACCAACATTTAATTTCACAATGTTTGGTAGTACGCTGTTTTTAAGTATTTGTTGATATTTCGCATTATTTACGGTAACTTTAATAAATTCAAAACATCCTAACCCTGAAACTGCCATACAACCCCAAATTATTACTCCTTTAGGAAATTTTACGGTCCGAGTCAAACAGTCCTTGTGGTAAGCCTCATGCGTAGTGCGAATAATTCGTTCACAGTAATCACCAACACGTACGTCCAATTTTGATTTGTTACTAAAAATTATTCGGGACTAATCTTCTACCGACCAAGTAAGTTTATATTTTCCCCACATGAGCCTGGCTTGTTTTTGTTTTGCAACGATGGCTTTTCCTTTGCCGATTAGAAAATATAATTTTTTAAACAACGAATACCCTTTTAAATTGTTGCTTGTAATTCAACCTTATAAAACTTTAATCCAGATTTATGTTTCCACTTTCGACAGCATTCTCTTTGTAGATTTAATAAAATTTCATGATTCCGTTCAGCTGTAACTTGCCTGCTTGTTTGCCATGTTTTTTTTCCAAATTTTTCGAACAGATAGCAAAAACAGATTAACACCTGCAAAGGAAAAGATAGTGTACAAATTTCATATTGGTCGTCAAACCCTTGTGACGACTTGTCAAATTAGAGTTACTTACAGCATTTTAGTTGTAGATTGCTGAATCTGTTGTTTGTCTCTTGTGGGAATGAAATTTTACAAAAAAGTAAAACAAAATAGCAACATATTTAAAAAACAGGTTTCCACTGTACAAGTTGACAATAACAACAAAATTATTGTTAATTAGTACGAAATGAGAAGAGAATGGCAACTGTATATATCAGAGTTGTTTGAAGATGACCGAATCCTGCCAAAATTGTACTGAGAGCCCAGCATGTAAAATTAATGCAGATGCTAACAAATATACGAAAATATGACAAAGATATTTATGTCCTTAAAAATATATACTGGAATCAAAGTGCTATCGTAAAAATTAGAGACACTTACACCAACGAAATCTCCATATAAGGAGAACAAGATTGCATTTTGTCCCCAACATTGTTCAATGTTTACTTGTACTAGCTATTTAGAAAGGCAGTTTGTGATATCCATATGTAATTCAAATCAATAAGGAACTACCTACTGTAATTTGATAAGCGATACAGTAATTGTGTCAGAAAATATTGAAGGTCTCCAAAATTTGCTTGATCGTATTTACGAAGAAGAAGAGGAAATGGGCATTAAAATAAACTCAAACATAACCAAATTTTTAGTCTTTAGTCGTAACCCAAATATAAATGCAGAGCTTCAATTAAACGGAGTCCAAGTTGAAATAAATCACAAAATCATATTTGGGAACTGTCATAACGGCCAACTAGATCCAGACATAGAAATAAAGAAATGAATAGCAATAATTACTAAAACTACTTTTAAAAAAATGAAAATATTTATCTTCAATAATCATCTCAGTTTAGAACTAAGACAAATAATGATTAAGTGCTTTATTTGATCTGTACTTTTGTAGGAAGTAGACGTGTGGACACTAAAAGTATTAAGTATAAACAGAATTTAAGGATTGAAAATGTGGATTCATAGACGGATGCTGAAACTACCTTGGATAGCAAGAAAAACTAATAAGGAAGTAATAAAGAGGGTCAACAAAGATTGAGAATTGCTAAAGACTGTTAAACACCGCAAAATGTCTTATCTGGGACATATAGTCAGATAGAAGACGATATTGAATATTACAACTGATCCTTAAAGGCAAAATAGAAGGCCGTAGAGGTGTAGGAAGAAGACAGGTTTCTTGGTTAAAAAACATTCGTGAATGGACTCAGATATTAAATGCAGGACAATTATTCTATGTGACAGAAGAATGGCAAGCCTTCATAATGGTAATCGCCTACGTCGGTTAACTCTGATATGTGACGTGAAGAAGAAAAAGGGGATGAAATTATACAGTAAACTTGTCTTGATTTACTTTGCTCTTGTATCGTACGGAAATCGAGAGAGAGAAACAGACAGAGAGAGAGAGAGAGAGAGAGAGAGAGAGAGGTAAGGTATTCGGACATCTGTCAATTTACAAAGGTAGCGGTACTTACATTTAAAATATTACAAATTTATAAAATTATACTCGGTTTTCCAACAACCTAGACTAACGATATACACTTTCATTGTCAATTTCAAAATAGTCGAAACTGTTAAATATAATATTAGCTTTTTTACAAAAATTATTCTCTATATATCAACCCACTGACCTTATTTGACGTAATCTGATGCGTACATTAAAAGCATGCATTCGTACTATTTGCCAGCTAATATTGGAGAATTACGGTAAAAGGTAATAATCTATTTTCAGCAACAACTACATCCACTGTTTGTAAATATGTTCAATAATCTGAATATTCAGTGGTGAACATTTTAATCCTATACCATATACGATGTTTATTTTCTGAAATTTGTTTGTAATACAATGTTTTTATTTTTTTCTGTCAAAATTTAAGTAGATCGACAACAACTTTTTTGCGTGACAATTACTTCCATGTTTCGAAATAATTACAAATATCTTGATAACGTGTGCCAAAACAGATCCTTAATAGAGCATTGGCCATCGCTAAGAGTTAATTATTTTCTTCGGCAAAGTACATTCCTGAAACGATGAAATTAATAGCAGTTTTTATCCTGATCTATAGCTCCGATCCTGCCATTCATTATCCTTCGAGGATATGCGATCAAATGCCGCCTGCTGCGATGAAAAATGGACTATCCTTTTTTGCTCCTACTGCTCGAGATCGCTTAAGAAATTTTCACATTATGTGAGAGGGAGCGAAAAAAACCGAAGAAAATATTTTTAACATGGCCTTGTCGTTTACATGAAATTTTAATCAAACTAAATCGTCTCGATGGACTAAATAATTTTATAAAATATAATAAATAATAATTTAAAAGTAAGATTACAATTTCAAATGCAAGTTTAACTTGATTATATTGAAGGTTCTTAAAAATCTTGTGAATAACAATCAGTTTTAATCAGTGATTACGCCTTTATTCCTTGTATTAAATAGCAACGTACAGTACATACAGAGTGTCCCATAATAAATTGGACATTAGCTAAAAGCTGACATCAAAATAAAGCGTTTGAGCTCAAATTGCTTAGGCAAAATGTTGCTAGTTTTTGTTCTATAGGGTGATTCATTAATATTTTTTTATATTATTTTTAGGGATATATTGAAGAATATTTAACCGATTTAAGTGAAATTTGGTAACTTGCTATTATTTAGTATGCTTAATATGAAAATGATTAGTTTTACCATTTACACTAGGTGGTGCCACCTACTATAACATTGGTTTATTAATGTGGCCATAATTTTTTTGTCCGCCTTGTATAAACATTTTAGGAAAAGAACATGAAATAACCTTCAATAACATGTGTTGAGAGGCGAAAGATACGAATTACTTCAAGTTATACTGGAAGCAAAAGTACAGGGCAAAAGATCAGTAGGAAGACGCCAGAACTCGTGGCTGAAGGACCTGAGGAGATGGTTCGACCGCTCATCCACAGAAATCTTTCGCGCAGCAGTTTCCAAAACTACAATTGCCATTTGGATCGCCAACCTTCGAAAGAAGACGGTGCCATGAGAAGAGAAGAACATTCAATTCTACACAAAAATGGTATACTTGTTTCAAATCAAAAAAGTGCACCGTTTTCGAAATAAACGTGTTTTTTAGAGACGTGCATAAAATAAAAAAAATTTACAAAAACTTATATAAATTCAAACATTATTCAAATGGTCTTAAATACCAGTGAATATTCAATGTATTAGTAGTAGATAAATTTTGCAAACAAAAACATATGATTAAAATCATTATGTGAAGTGAATATAAAACAATTGACACAGTGAATAATTCAAAACGAAACGAAAAAAAATTACAAAAGTGTTCAAAATGTTCACAATTAGATAAACTACATATTCTAAATCTTTTGTGTAAGTTTTGACTTATTTTAAATATTTAGTTTCTTTGGGCCCTAACTCCCTCTACAATATTTTGTCATGCCTCTTCACGGTTATTTATTTTTTTTATTTAAGTGACTTTAGGTAACCTCACAAGTGAAAGTCTAGGGGATTTAGTTTGGGACTGCGTGCTGGCCATGGGTATACACTACCTCTACCAATCCACCTTTGAGGATAAATCATCTAGATAATTTCTAACTTCTGGGCTATAATGTGGTGGTGCAGCATCATGCATGTACCAAGAGCTACGTCTCAAATTTAGAGGTATGTCTTTTAAAAGAGTTGGTAAATCTTATCTCAAAAAATTTAGATACGTTACTCCGTCAAGCTTAATTGGTAATTCGAGTGGTCCTACAATACAATCCCCAAATATACCACACCAGATATTTATAAGAAACTTATGTTGAAAATGATGTTCTTGGAAAGTATGAGGATTTTCTGTCGCATAGGTATGGTTATTGCGCCAGTTAAACACACCTCTTCTAGTAAATGTGGCTTCATCGGTAAATAAAATTTTATTATAAAACATTGAATCTACTAAATGCCGCCCTATCATAAACTGACTAAATCAGAGCCTTGCTGGAAAATACTCTGGTAAAAGATTCTGTACTGAAGTAAAAGCAAACGGATTCAGATTTTGTGTCCGTATTATTCTTGACACCGTAGATTTGTTATACCAGTGACCGCAGGAACAAGTTTTACTGCTTTCTAGATCTTCTGCAACACGCACAACAATTTCATCCTCCATATCCGCATCAATTACTCTCGCTCTTCCAGCATTCCTATTTTTGGGATGAAATGACCCTGTTCGCCTAATTTGTCGAACAGTGATCTAATAGTTTTATGGTTTGGTTGCCTTCTATTGGGATAAAGTTCGAAATAGCGTTGAGCTGCTTTACGAGAACAAAAATTTTCCTGGGCATACAAACAGATCATATCGCGCATTTCTATATTAGAAAATTCACTATGACGTGGCATTTTACCTTTATCTTAAGTGGTTTATAAAAAACTTAATAGCACTTTGACAAATAATGAATCGCACTGCACTTTGACAACTAATAATCAATAAATTCGTAGTTACGTCTTGACGTTGCCATTCAGTTCAAAGCATACTTGTTTTGCAAAAAATTAAACAGAGACATGCATCATTAACAAAATACGTTTATTTCGAAAACGGTGTATTTCTTTTATGTAAAAGAAGACTAGGTACTTTTTTGGGTAGAATTGAATGTTAATTCATGTTTTTGAAGTTATACTTCTTTAGGTACAATGGGGAAAAATGTTGAGAGTGAATTTTTATAAAAATGACAGTATGAAGTACCGATGCGCTCACCGGCAGTATAAAGTTAGTTGCTAAATCGTTGAAGTTACGTATCACTGCAAATAAAGTGTCAAAAAAATATATTTTATAATTTTTGTGTCTTTGAATTTGTCTTCGTCGGAAATGGGATAATAGATATTAAAATATGATGAAAATACGATTAAAAGGCAATCTTAATATTATTTGTAGATAAACTCCATTCGCTTAGCTCGGGCATATTTTGACAGATTCATTGTCGGAAACCTACAACACAACAATTCCTACTTCTCAGTATTAATAGCTCAAGTATCCTACTATTGCAGACTTCTTTCTTTAAAAAAAGAAGAATTGTTCTAAATAGTGGAAGTGTATACTAAACCCATCAAATTTTGTGTAGTATATATTTAAAAAATATATTTTAGTTGTTATAATTTAACATAACTATTTATTATATGGTGCAGATAAATAAATATTGATTGTCGGTAATTCGCAAATTTCTATTTTATTTACTATTTAGTTTGTTTACTATTAATATTGGCTGTGAGTACGTGTGCTTGGTTGTATAGTAATTTCCAGCCACTTTTAGTCTGTCAAAAAGTAACTAACTTCGCAAAAAAAAATACTAAATTCACTAGACAGTTCGGACTGGGAATAGCGAACCGAGTTTATAATCTGTCAAAATAATTCATTTTAGTATGAATTTTACGACCATAGCACACTGGCTTACATCAGTTGCCGCTCGAAAACAGGAGTCAAGCAGGGTCGACCGGAGTCAACCTTTCGATGGGTGACCGCTTAGGAACATGTCATGTTATAGCCTTGCTTACTTTTTTTTTATTTTCGGTATTATTTAAGAAAATTTTTAGGAAACTTGTAAGTATTAAAATTAGTTTAATATTTAAATAAAACACAAACAAACTGTTTAAAGTATATTTGTTTGGTTGAAATCATATAATAGAAGTATAACTTCTGACCTGCGTACAAAGTACACACATATTCTTTTTTTTTTACAATAATAGACTCGCACTGCACTTTGACAACAAATAGTAAACAAATTCGTACTTACGCCTTGACTTTGCCATTAAGTTCACAGCATACCTAGGTACCTGCTTGTTTTGCGAAAAATTAAATATAGACATGCGTATCATTAACAAAATACGTTTATTTCGAAAACGGTGTACTTTTTTGATTTGAAACAAGAATACCTTTTTGTGTAGAATTCAATGTTATTTCATGATTTTTTCCTAGAATGTTTAAACAGGGCGGACAAAAAAATTACGGCCACATTAATGAACCAATGTTATAGTAGGTGGCGCCACCTAGTGTCAAAATTTTCATATTAAGCATACTAAATAATAGCAAGATACCAAATTTTACTTAAATCGGTTAAATAGTTTTCAATATATCCCTAATAATGATATAAAAAAATATGAATGAATTATCCTGTAGAACGAAAACTAGCAACATTTTGTCTAAGCAATTTGAGCTCAAACGCTTTATTTCGATGTCAGCTCACCCATTACTCATCACCCATTAGCTAATGTCCAATTAATTGTGGGACACCCTGTATAATGGAACATGAACGATCATAAATACCGCCTTCCAATTGCGTAAAAAATTCGTACCGTTTCTTACTCTAAATTAAACTATATGACTAGTGCTCAAGTGATAACTATATTAAAATAGTACCTTATTAAGGCAGTAAAAGAGTTTAAAAGTAAATTTTTTACAAATATTTTAACATTTATTTTTGCTTTTATCATCCAGGTCCCAATATTTCTTCGTCCAGTAATAAACGGCATAAGTGGCATTCTTTTTGTTTCTTCGTCGAAGAAATTCTTCGAAAGTGCATCTACCAGGGCATAGTCTACTTTTCAGTAGGTGTTCTATGTTCTGAACTTCGCCGCATTCGCTTAGTGAATCCTGTGCGTCAATCCAACACCACCTAATTTTTTTCTTGACACGTGCAACGACTCTTCTTAAACTCTTTAGAAACTTCCATGTTCTCGAGTAGATACATGTTTCACAAGGATTATCTAGTCAGGTGGCCCTAGTGGGATTATCTTTAGACAGCCTTTCCTTGAACATAGTCTAGACTGATCGTGTAATGGTGCTCCATATAGTGGGTGTCTATCATCAAACTCTTGTTTAAAATCTTCAGATGTGTTTCACGTGCCTGGCGCGATCCGTTTAAGGCTACATCTAACTGTTTTGCATGTACAGATCTTCTCCACACCAAGCATGCATGTTCCCCCGTCGAGTAGCACATGGCTTGTGCTGCTGTTTTGAGAACTGTAGTGGTTTCTTTTAGTATTGTATTATACTATAGTTTCTATAAAAAACTCAAACAAATAAACAATACTGTAAAACAAACTATTAAATGAAACAAGACTTAAATAAATTAAGGAAAATTTTGCATAAATTACACTATGCTTGAGAGAAGTACAATAGAAAATCTTAGAAAGAAAAAATAAATAATTTGTACGAAGATATTTGAGAGACGTTTTATACATGGATTATACATGAAGTATATTTTGTAAGAAAAATGACAAAATAAACAATTTACAAATGCTCGTCAGGCTTTTACTTGAGGTTTGAATACTAGAATAAAATTTTCAGCTGGTGAAGATCATCGGTGTTATTGGACGAGATAAAGGATTTGTTTATCAAGACTATCTTTAGAATCTCTGACTACCTTGTAGAAAATAATCGAAGATTATTTTGGCCAAATTATTCTGTGTTAAAAGATCTGAAGAAGAGCTAGCGACAGCAGATGGATAAAAAGAATAACCGAATGGAGCCCCATAGGAAGGAGGAAAAGAGGACGACCCCGAAAATCCTGGAGGAACGAAGTAGACGACGCCATGAGTAAGAGAGGACTAAACGATGGAGAATGGAACAACAGAGAGAGATGGAAACGGTTGAGCGAGGGAAGGCAGTGTATACTGTAGAATCCCTAAATATATATATATATATATAAAAGATCTGAGTTGGTACAACACAATGAAAATATTTAGAATAGTTGAAAATAACAAAAGTTTGGAAATATTAAGACAAAACATGCCCGCAGAAAGAAAAACCATCCACAAACTAAGAAATTAACAACTTTCCCAAGTATCCAAAAAACAGCAATATATCCAGAGTCGATCATTATTAAAGATAGTTGGGTAAATTCAAAAAGCAGTGACACCAACTCAGTAGGATAAAGCAGAAATTATTCTACTTCATAAAAATGGCACCTCAGAATCCACAGACCCATTAGTCTACTTTTCTATATTAAGAATATTTTAAAAAAATAATTACGATTTGATTAGAAAATATTATAAAAATAATAGTTTCTCCAGATCCCTAGAAGACAAAATCCCAGAGCGCCTGCTCGACGAAAATTAAGAGTAGCTGATTTCATAACGATAGTAGCAATACTGGAATGGAGAAATTAAGCCTACCGATGTATAGGTCGTCCACTTATACGATAGACTGACGATTTAAAAATTTTGCCTTAAAAACTTAATGCAAGAGGCACAAAATCGAAAGAGATGAAAAAAAAAAAAATGACTGAGATCTCTATTCAGCAGGGGACAAGGGAAAATTGTATAATTCTGGCTTAAACCCCTACATGTTGTATTTTATTCGAAGGTTTACTCCAGTCGCCAGAGACAAAAATGACATTGAACCTCTGGAGATCATACGAAAAAGCTAAATTTTCCTGAAATTGTCAATTTTGGGACCATAAAAAAGGGCAAAAAGTTTATGGAGAAATTTTTGACTAAGATATTTTCTAAATTTACTGAGCGGTTTCATTGTCTTAACATTAAGTAATTCAATAGGTGTATATCTCATATCACCCATGCAACACCATCTATATGACCTAAAATGTAATTACTAGCCGATCCGTAAAGAATATGCAGTTTTCCAGGTCAGTTTTATATCCAGAATCATACCCAAATATTTTAATGATTGACAAAGATTAAAGTTGTTATTATTAAATTTTATATAAATTTAAACTTTCACATTACAAATGATCTTCTTCTTCAAGTGCCCTGTCCGTTGCGAACGTTGGCTATCAACATGGAAATTCTGATCTTGTTTGCGAATAGTATGACCGATGTGAGCCCGAACCACTTCCGCAGATTTTGGAGCCACGAGTGTCTTGTCCTGCCTGGCCCTCGCTTACTGTCTACTTTCCCCTGGACAATCAATTGCAGTAGACGGTACTTATCGTGTCTGAATATGTCTCAATATCGTGCCTAGATATTCAGGCTTTCTTTGTTTGGTTGTGCTCACAAATGATCTAAAACGTTTAAAACTGCTTCTTGTGATTGCACAAGTACGTTGTTCGAAACGATACAACTTCAGCTACGAATCCCGAGCACTGCCGTCTTTTTGAAAGCATTTCCCGTGACATGAAATCGTTTGTAACGTGAGAGTTTAAATTCACCGTTTTTAGATATACTTCAAATGCCTCATATTTGTTGCCAAAACTTGAAATTTGATTTTATAGGTTTTGAAGATTAGGCTCTAACAATGGAAATTCTATAGCCAAAGGTCGGTGGAAGTGATACATTTTATTGATCTTGCCTTAAAATGTAAATATTGCGTACGGAAGCTGAACTCCTAACTTTAAAAAAGCATTTTGACTTTTGTCGATAGGACACACTGATCAAAAGGTATCAAATTTTTACCGTTAAATTGATACAACTTTTATTTAAAAAAAAAACAATATTTCATGCGCGTAACTGATAATTAAAATCGTCGGTCGCTTCAAGCGGCATTTCTGAGAGAACGCTTCATTCTACACAAAAAATGCGAATATACATTTTTATTCAAAATTATCACAGATACATTTTTGATGTTCTCTGTATTCCCTCTAAGAGGGAGGTTTTAGGGGGAAATGCAGGGATAGGAGTGGCAAACTTCCCCAGCAAAATTAAGCTTGTTCTCGTTTTTGGAGATCAAATCTCTGACGACTGGACTATTGTTAAGGTAATTAGATTATTTTTATCAATTCTTGTACGAAACTGAGACAAGAAACTATCGATGTTAATAATTTTTCTGCTTTCAACTCTCCTGTGTAATCTTTCACCATATACAAAACATTCTTTCAACTTGAAGACCTTTCTTTGCACATTTTAAAACTATTTTTCTGATTTTCTTGTACAGAATGTCCCATTAAGAACGGGATATCAGCAAATGAAGATTTTCTAATTCAAAAACGAGACGGTTAAACAAAAAACGCTGAGTAATTTAGAGTGTATTAATGTTAAAAATTAAAAACAAAACTATTGGCCATATTTTTTAATTTTGTAAATGTTTTTCTATTATAAGATATACCTGTTAATTACAAAATGTGCTAATTTAACTTTACCAGTTAGTAGCAGACAGCATGCAGCAAGATCAAATTCTCCATGAAAAATTTTCTTATTTTATTATTATTAAAACCACTTTACAGACTTTTTAAAGAACTCTGAAATAAAAATATACTCCGCAGTACTTTAGAAAACCAACATTTTGTAGTTATATCCCACTTCAGCCAACTACTTGAAAGTTGTAAGAAATGGCGCAGATGCAACAACTCTTTTCCAAAGACCAAATGTTGATTTTAATAACAGTTCGTCATATTTTATACTTCTTAGGAACTTTAACTTCCGGAAGTTGTTGCCTCTCTTCCGGCAGCCGTTGCATAATTAATTGAGGACGAGTCTAAAATGATCCGTTGATGAAAACTTAAACGGCAGAGGGAAGCGTCTTTCCCGGGGGTTAATCTTTAATATTTCGGTTAGTATCCATAAAAAGTTTTAATAATTTTTTTATTAACATTCTTCCCGTTTAATTAAGATAAAAAGAATTCTCTGGTATATATTAACGGGTTTGTCTTGCGGATGTTAGTATTTTGTATTGCGGAGAGCCAAATTTTTTATTTAATTTTTGACTGTTTCTTTACTTATTTTGCTTTGCTGCAGTGTTTGTTATTACTTAGTATATTTCAAAGTGTTTGTTGTTAATATATTATATTTTTTGTCATCTCTTTAATAAATTATTTCATTTGCACACAAAAAATGAAATTCCTGTGGTTGCTTTATATCATAAATCATACAAGCTTTATTTAAAAATCCTTTATAAAAAGTATATAATTAAAAAGACCCTTTCGAGCTAGCTACATCACAGAACGTTTTCGGATTAAGTCCATCATCAGTGCATTTACCTGGAATAAGTATTACCACTTTAGTAAAGACAAACATAAACATTAAATTTTAAATAAGGTTAAAGCAATGTGGTCGAATACTTACCAGGTGCACATGCGTGGAGTCTCTAAATGTGAATAAAACCCTTTAAATTATATTAAATTTGTTAATTATTACATCTTTGCCAATAAATTGGTATGATGTTAAAGTTTTAAACAGATATACTGCATAGCAACGCAAGACTCCCAATTGGGGTTTGCTACACCAAAATATCTTGGAGTGACTCTTGACAGAACTTTAAGTTTTAAAGAACACCTACAAAGAACGGCAGCAAAACTGAAAACGCGAAATAATATAATCCAAAAGCTATGTGGTACGACATGGGGGTCCTCAGCCTCCGTACTCAGATCATCTGCTATCGGACTTGTATACTCGACAGCTGAATATGCTTCCCCAGTATGGCTCAATAGCAAACACACGAAGATTATTGACACCCAATTAAACCAGACAATGCGAATGATTTCAGGTACAATTAGACCAACACCCAACTATTGGCTTCCCATCCTGAGTCACATTCCACCGCCGAAACTACGAAGAAGTCACTCCCTTCTCAGAGAATATCGAAAAATCCAGTCTAACCATCAACTACCCATCCACCATGATAGGCGTGATATCGAAATGAACAGACTGCGCTCCAGATATCCTGTCATGTTAAGGGCCATCTCCTTACATCAGGAACATTTCGACCTCACCAACGCTTGGAGAGGACAATGGGAGCGCGACTCACCACAGGAAGCACAGCAAATGGCCTGTATCGAACAGAAATCGCCAGGCTTTGAACTGACCCGGAGTACATGTACAACGCTAAACAGAATAAGAACAAGAAGCGGTAGATGTGCTGACAGCTTACATAAATGGGGAAAAGCCCTTACTCCGGAGTGTGACTGTGGTGCGCAACGACAGACCGTCCATCATATTGTTGAAGAATGCCCCCGTAGGCGGTTCCCTGGAGTTTTTGACGAGTTCCTGAATGCGACCGAAAATGTTTTAGACTATATTAATGCATTAGATGTTCGTTTGTAATACTCCATGTAATGTTTTATATTGATTTTTAAATATGTGTTCTTATTGTATGCCATACGATAAATAAAATAAATAAATGGGGGTTGCTAACCCTGAGCCTACGTCTCTGAATGAGCTCTAGATGGCAACTAATTAAACTGATATTTTTAGGACGGAAGTATAAACAATGCAGTCAATGTAACGTGTATGATGGGGCACTAGTCAACAATGTGTTAAAATGTATAAAATATAGATAAAGTGTAATATACCTTGAAAATTATGTTAGAACATTGTAAAACAATTGGATATGTCAATAGTCAAGGATGCGTTTTTCAATCAGATCTTACACTCTTCAAAATGAAGCCTCTAACTACAGCAACCATAGTAGTAGTACTGTTAAATGGGGTGAATAGAAACAGTTTTCAACTTTGAACATAAATATCGTGAAGTATTATGAGATGTAAGGAATTGAAAGCTACCTTGGTTTATGGGCCTTGCAGTCCTCTACAAACCTACACCAATATTTTTTCTTTTAAGTACAAGGAAGAAAATTTTAAAAATTTAAACATGCTGTTTCTGTTCGCCCCATTAAGTGGGGTGAATAGCAACAGACACTATTTTCCAAGTATACTTCAACTGCAGAACCTGTGGGGATGATAGAAACAGTCAGCACTGTCACTGCCATGGGATGAAAAGAAACAACACTTAATAAAGAAGTTTATGTAATGTAAATATCAAATTATAAATGACCAAATATCAAATTATAAATGAGAAAATGAATCATTGATAATCAAGTTAATTTAATTATTAGATGGTAAAGTTACTGAGATCATCAAGGAAACTAATGCTTGTTTTCATACGGGAGGAGGAAGAATTAGATACTTCAACTGGCAGCAATAAGTTTCTTCATTACATCCTCCTTCAGGAAAAGGCATTCTTCTTCAGTTGGTAAAAATGTGTTAGAAATTGATTTATTGTAAAAAATTCTCACATAACCATTGTCTTCAAGGCGAGAGATTTTGCTAATGTACATTCTAAACACATTTTTAGGTTTCCCATATACTTTTACAATTGCAAAGTCATCAACATGGAGGTTACTGTCGAGTTCTTGATCAAAATTTTCCTTATTAGATTCTTCGGAGTCAGATAGAATAGGTTATGCATCAACATTTTTATGTTTTTTTATTTTTACATATTTGTTTTTTGACCTGGTTAAACTAAGGAACTTACTCTTTTTTATAGTAGCTTCATCTCTGTCAGGTCCTTTTTCCGAATCAGCAACAATTGCCTGCCATGCAATTTTCATTGGCCGAAAAAATGCTACATCTAACGGCTGTGTTACATGCGTAGTTTGCTGATAGAAATATGAAATGAACATTGTTCTCTGAACACGTTTGTATGATATCAAGTGACATGTGGCTAGCTAAGTTGTCTCCGATCAAGTATTTTTACCGTCATATCATCTAAAAAATGAAAGTATGACGGTTTCATAAGGAGACAAAATTTAACCATCAGCAGTAGCAGAAAACATCACTGAGATGAAGGTTTTAGTAGAATTCATCACCTCTTGAGGATATATTTACATCCTCATCCAGCTATTATTTTACTTCTGCCGGATCACCAGATAAGTAAGATTCGTCTTACTTGATTATATTCGATGGAGGAATGTTCTATTCCAGTTCTATTCTATTCTATTCTATTCCAGTTCTATTCCAAGTCTGTCAAAGTATTCAATAATTGTTCCGGAGAGATGGTTGCTATGGCAAATTGTCTTTGAATTGCTCTATGGTCTTGCCTTGGCGGTCAAGAGAATATTTAATTAAAAGTCTCAGAGTAAACGACTCAATGGGATAGCCCCATTCACTGCAAATAATTAGGCGACTCATGAAAGTTTTTTCCTTATCTTCATTCAAAGCGGTTTTTCCCTCCCTCTTTTTTAGCTAATTACCCTTTCTGAAATGTCTATAAAGAACACTATAGTTGATGTCATATTTACTCTCGGCTTTCCTGGGGCTGAGACCATTGGCTATCTCTGCTACAGCTTTCTGAAGTAACTCTGGATCTTGTATTTGCTTCGGTTTCACAGGCTTGTAATTCCTTGATATGCTAAAAGTATATTAGATATTTTGTTAAGTATAATAGGTATCCTAAACTATTACCATGTTTCACTCCTATTTACCACTAATAAAATAAGAAATAAGAAGTTTTGGATTTGTGGGGTGAATAAAAACAGCTGACTACTGTGTGTATTAAATATGTAACATAACCTCAAATAACATTCTGAGAATAGAAAGATGTGTTATTTATACATTTTAAAAATATGTCGTCCTTTTTGTAGGTATATAACACAAGAGAAATAGTCGAAATCAAGAACATAACATGACAGAATATAGTACTTACATGTAAAGTCTAGAAGATGACGAATTATCTGCTTAAATCAAAACCTGTTATTCTTGCAATAAATCTGACTCATAATGCTGCCCACCAAATAAACTTATTTTTCCCTTCAAATTTAGAGTGTTACCAACCAAGTGTAACCAGAAATTTACTCCCTGAAATGTGACATAACTATTTTCGAAGTTTTGTTACTATTCACTCCACTGTTTCTATTCACACCATTTTACTTATGTCGTTCAGCAATATTTATAAATATGTTGGATAATCTGCAAAAACGTTATGAAGCTTGTTTGCGCCGCAGTGGTTCATATTTTGAACATATAAATTGAAAAATAAATATATTGTTTACTTTAGGTACTGTTTATTTTGGCGACTATTTTAACGCCCATCCATACATTAGAACAAATCCTACCTCGCCCACAAAAGTAGAGAAGTTAAATTTTCTCATTCAAGTAATATTAATTCCATTACGCGTTAAAATAATTTTTAGAACAATGCTGAATCTGTCGACGTTACACATTTCATCCAACAATTCAACCCAAATTTCTAATCCCGAAATTACATCGCTTGACATCGTATGACATGGAGGCTCTTATAGCTTATGTTGGTATTGTAACGGGCACAGACAGACCATGTTTAAACACTCGATCCATGTCCCATGCCGAATGTATAGGCTGTTTGGTACGTGTATTAGCCAATGTTTGGATGATCACTTTCGAGATGTATGTGATTTATTCTTGGAAGCTAAGTAATTGCCGACACATGTGTCTACATATAGCGACACGAGTAACTGTTGGATCAGTAAAATTATGTGATTTGTTTATAGAGAAATGTTGCACCATAAATAAATGAAACATTACAATCTTTAACTCCTCCTTCAGATTTGTCATTTAGTTTTTTTTGTTTATTTAGAAAAACAGCTGCAACCAACGTAATGGTTACTAGTGGCGACTACTATATACAAAACTAGATTTTATAAAATCTTTTTATTAATTTAAAAATATTATCTGTATTATATATTCAATAATAATTGCAAAATTATTTAATATTTGTTGTTCCGAATAATCCAAAATTCTACTTTACATTAATTTGCTTTGACGTTTAGATTTCCACTTCGAAAATCGTTCTTAAGATACAAAGCATTAAGATATTATTAACAAAATTAGAAATTAAATTACTACCAAGTGTTCTCTTCTACCCTTTGTTATATCGTACAGACAGAAAGTTTATAATGGTCAGCTTTTACGTTGTCTTCGATGCCATGGATGAAATACCTACAACGATTAATGAATGATTCGTTTATAGTTTTCTTGATGAGCTTAGATTTTATAAACTGTTTAAGGAGGCTTACTCCTTTGTCATACTTTGATGCATCTTTGAAGATTTTGTTATAATGCTTATATTGCTAAACGGAGATAATAATAATAATAATAATAGGCGAGTCTTCTACAGCTGGCGCCGTTTCTCGCATCCTAATTTCCAGTGTTTTCTGTGGAAGCAATCTTCAGTTTTTAAATCTCTAGCGGTCATTGCATCTTCGACATCTTCTCTCCATATCCGTCTTGGTCTACTTCGTTTTCTTCTAGTAGATGAAGTCCATTTTTCCATCTTTTTTGGCCATCTATTTTTAGGCATTCTCTGCATGTGTCCATACCAGTTTAGTCTTTGGCTTCGATAGTATCTATTATGTCTAAGTCAATTCCCATTTCTCTTCCAATGTTTACGTTACCCACCCTATCAAGTCTAGTGAGCAGGCAACATCGTTTTTAATAGTTTATTTCGATAACCTTAATTTTTAATTTGTTTTTTGATTGATTTCCCGTTAAGTTCGGCGCCGTACAACCCAATATTTTCTATTATTGTTTTATAAATATCTCTTTTACTTTCTTTTGGTATTTTATTATTCCACAATAGTTAGTATAGCTGTCTAATGGCTGATCTTGCTTGGATAATCCTAGAATATATTTGTTCGTTACTACCTGCTTTTGATGTCATTTGGACTCGGGACAGGTTTCAGTTAATTTTATAGTTAAAATTTCAATTTGTAGGCTCTCTGCTTTTTCTCCTTTAAGTAAATACTCGGTTTTTTGTATATTAATTGTAAGGCCCCACTTAATGTGCTCCTCCTAAAGTTTTCTAAGCATATAGTCTATATCGGTCTTGTCTTCAGCTAGAATGGCTTGGTCGCCAGCAAAGTGTACCGTATACAATCTCTTGTCTTCGATTGGAATGCCCGTTTTGCAGTATTTTTTTCTCCACACTCCACACTGAGAGCGCTTTATTCAAATATATTTTGAAGAGTGTAGATACTATATAGCAGCCTTGCCATTACCAATAGGAATTTCTCTAGTTAATTTATTTTCAGTTTTAATGTTTACCGTCATATTTTTGTAAAGCTATTGTATTGCTGTTATATATTTTTTTATTTATTCCTTGTTTTCCATTGGTACCCAGAGCAGGTGTAGTGGTAAACTATCGAATGTCTTTCTCAGATCTACAAAGACTACATAAGGGGTAAAAGGTTATGGGCTAATCTTTTTTCAATAACCTATTTTAGAGAAAATATACAGGATCTACCTGGACGAAAGCCATTTTGTTCTACTAAATCTGTTATCTCTTTTTCAATTTTATTTCTTAATATTTTCCATAAAGTTTTGAAAGTGAATTTATGTTACTTAACCTGAAATTTGAACAATTCTTTCTATCTCCTTTTTTGTAGATGTTAATATGTGCTTTTGTCTACTCCGCTACGCTGCTGAACGAAGAATTATCTTTAATGTACTTAATATGTGCATAATTAATATCATGTTTTTCTAATAGGGCTAGGCTAGTATTTTTATATTCGAAGTAGGTAATTATTGTCGAATTCGAAATATTAATCATGATGAGTATTTTAAAAACGGTTGGGAAGGTATCGTGGGAGTTTTATATCCAACATTTTCATGCAACATCGTATTCGCACAGAGTTAAGTTATTTTTGTTTTCTAGCATTTTATAATTTTTATCTCTATTAACCCGGCACCAGTGTAGTAAACTGAAATGGAAAAACCTGTGTAATAGAGTATCAGACTGCAAATTAAAAAAAAAAATAAAAATTTTTAGAAACATTTTTAGAAAATTTTTTATTATAATTTGTATTTGAACATATAACAAACTTAAATCCAAAGAAACTAGTGTTTGCAAAATCAAATTGCAAACTGAATATTTGAATACTACAAAAAAATCTAATTTTACAGCATAATAAACCTGACACTTATTTTTTCTCGATTATAAAAAAAGATCAGAGAACTAGTAAAAATAAATGAATTTTTAAAAATACATAACATACAGAATACATTTTAATTATTTTTAGCTAAATAGCAAGACTCACAATGCACCACTGAATGCTCTAAATATATAGTTTTTTTACAAATCACACAATTATAAAAAGTCATTCTGTTCTGTTTTCTCGGACAAACATTACATCTTCTGGCCACTTTTATTCTTTTATCTGGTTGCACTTCATCATTTCTTGCAGTTCCTTTAGGATGGACTTCTAAATTTTGCAAAAGCCTTAAGTTTGAAGACCGAATTTGTTTGTATTCGGTTACTACATGTAATGCTAAAAATTACAAAAATTTCCTTCGTTTTGTCTGAAAATCGTCAGTATTGGTATATTACTCTAGCATTGTATAAAAAATTGTAATCGGCCACCTTTTGCTATTACGTGAATGATCTTATAAAGCCGACAATTCATCTACCACATTTACCTCACATTTTGTGGCGTTATAAAAATAAACTATTTCTAATTTTTTATTTTCGCCATCACTATCGTTAATACCAGGGGTGTGGTGTAAGGTTGACATTGGAAGAACTATTTTTTCTTTTTTTATACATGTAAAACTAACGTTATAATCTCTTGAAATCCAAATTTTGAGAAATGTTCTGGGCTGTTCCTCGATGTTATAAAACTTTTAGGTATTTCCCTTTGGTTTTTCTTACCGTTCTAGTAGACGTCAATTGATGATCTTTTAAAAGCTTCATCATCAGCTCATAACATGTGAAGCAATTATCGAATGTTGGTTGGTAGAAATGTTAAAGTAAATATTCGTTTATATAATAGTTCATTATGAGATTTTCCAAAGTTTTGTCTATATGATTTTTAAAATTTCTCCACTAAATCGAAATAATTTACCATTAAGAATGATATAGGCCGGGGTCAGTATCGGAGATTTTAAATAATAATAGAATGGTATTATACTACGAATTAATATGTACCTCGTATTAGGTCAAACTTGAAGAATATGTCAGTATTTAAATCAAACTTACTAAATACTCCCATATTAGACCCAACTAGAAGAATATGTAAGTATTTAAATCAAACTTACTAAATACTCCCATATTAGACCGAACTAGAAAAATATTCAGTATTTAAATGAAACTTACCTAATACTTTAAAGGAAAAAACTTTCGATAAGTTTGTGCTGCCGGTACTGATATATGGAACTAAATCAAGGGCTGTTGACAACAACACAGTCCACAAACTCCAAGTCACTCAGAGAGCTATGGAAACAAAAATGCTTAACATTAAGCTTTAAAAAGACGAACACAAGTTACAGATGTAATCCAAAAGATTGTCATGTTAAAATGTAACCAGACAGGGTACATGAGAAGAATGGAAGACGACCGTTGGACAAAGCGAATTATTAAATGGTGACCAAGAGCAAACAAGAGAAGTAGAGGCAGAATTTAAAACAGATGGACTGATGACATCAAGCGAATGGCTGGTCACGATTGGATGCAGAAAACAACAAACAGAAGTGAATGGTCACAGCAAAGGGAGGCTTATATCTGTCGATGCATGGAATAGCTGTTGATAATGATGATAAGAAGAATATGCTGACCGCTAAAAACTCAGAGAATTTTTTTCAAAAGTCAAATATCTAGCGAGAAAATTCAAACCGCAGACCCAGATCATCAAAGATAATAGTAGAAAAATCATAATAAAGCCGGAGGGTATCGCAGCTGTATGAAAAACAATATTGTAAACTACCATTCTCTAAAAATAAGATAGATGATAATACAGAGCGAAGAAGTTAAAAAAAAAACATAAATAAATAAATCAGAAATTAACGTAATAACAAAAAAGTTAAAATTTAGACAAGCAGACAATCCAGAGGAAGAACTCCAACATAATGGTCGAAAGCAAAACAATACGCACAGAAGAGAGAAAATTGGAGAGAAATAGTCAAACGAACTACATGACACCACTATATTCTTACGAAGGAGAGAGATAGATTAGGAGGATAGTGGTTATTGCCGTAAGTGTACTCGAAAACTTTCCTAGAAAGACGTGGAACTAGAACTAGACCGCACAAACTTAGGTCTATTTTGGAAGATTTTTCCGTACATATGTCAAATCTTTTAGGGAGCCATTTTCCTCTACGATCAGTTCACTTAAACCCCAAAATAAAGTTTTAATCATTAAAATCGCCTACGATATTTTGGGGAGACGGTATCTGTTTTTAATAAGGTTTTCTACTTTTTCATATCTAGCTGAGGAAGTATGATAATATCATTCAAAGAGTAAATATATCAGAAACTTTATCTTTTCTGAAAGTGGAAATTCTAGTTTAAAATATACTTTTTTTTTGAGTGATACTTAATTCGTGGATTTCTTCCATCGACTCGGTATTCGAGTTATTGTTCCAACTATATTAGAATAGTTGTTGAATAAATATTGTCAAAATTTATAAAATATTCGTTACCAAACATACTTCTTAATGAGAAAAGTATGAAAGTTAAGGATCTGTCAGCTCTTAAACAGTTTTTAATCGATTTCGCGAAGAAACTTTATGTCAACGTTCATTAAAAATGCTCGCAGAATGTTTTCAGCTCTAGCTTTGTTTTAGTGCTCTATTTACTTTTGATAGTGACGTAAAAGTCTACGAAATAATTACCGACAGCACCATTAACTAATTTAATTACCATTTTAACTCTCCAGAATTTAATTTAGTCTCTGCTTTTGAAACTTTCTTGCCTGATGCTCTCTGATGTTTTCAAACAACTTAGAACGTGGCTGGTATATACTGCGTAAAAATGTTAAAAGGCTGCATGAAGAGTCACATGTTTTTGTTGTTTAACTATATAATAGAATAAAGGTTTTTAAAAAAAAATAATAAAATAACAGAATCTAAATGAGAATATTCCAAATAATATTGTCAGAAATCAGATTGATTTTTAATACGAGTAACCCTTACGCTGCGTAAGACTATATGAGGAGCTATTTTTCAAAAGGCAACAAGTCCATTTTTCCAATTTTTGGGTATGGTTAAATAACTGATTTGACGATTCTGCAAATCGCAGGAGACCAAATTATGTGTTTTAGAATTAAGGGCATATAGTTATCTAGAATTATGATTTTTGGTAAATCAGAATGATTCCTATCCATTTATTTGACCGCCATTTAAATGTACTTGTCTCTTTTTGAAAAAAAAAAAACGCGGACTAGTTACATTTTGAAAAAAATATGTATTTTAATTAATACACTAAAACATAAAAAACGAATTAAAAATATGTATTTCATTCACACCTTTAGTTCTGGCTCTTCTTGAACACATTCGCAATTAACGTGATGGTCGTGATTATTTTTCGCATCCTCTTCATAGTTTTGAATATTATTAATCAGCAGTTCGAAATACCAACTTAAGCCTTCTTCAAGACGCCAGTTTTCTCCGAAAGCTGCAATCAAAAGTTTGTTAATGGCTTTTCCTTCATCAGCCGAAATCTTATTGTTTTCCCTTAATGGTCTCAGTGAAACACCTGCTAAAGATATTTCTCTTTTCAAAAGGGTTTTTTCTCTTTTTGAAGGATCGTTGTTTCTATAAAATACTTGCGAAATTATCGTTACTACATTATTTTGTTTACCACGGTTTAAAGTTTTCTTTATATTAACAATTTTTTGTTCGCTTATCCCGTCGTATTTATTAAACACCGCGAGCAAGCCCTTTAGATCGTACACTTTCCAATCCTTCTCCAATTCAAATACATTTCCAAACTTCTTGTAGATAGCAGTATAATCTGAAGGTAAAATAATTCTGTCGTGTCTCCGTAAGTCTTTTGCAACTCGTCCGAAGACGCGATCAGCAGGCAAATAAGAATGACCACGCACAGGATAAACGATTTCAATTTCTTTAATATACATGGGCGATTCCCTATACAGCCAGTACATTAGGAGGTGCAGGATGTGGCTATTCTTATTTTGACCGCCACATCCATCACAAAACAAATGAATTTTCGTTACGGATTCATTGAACTGAGAGTGCGTTAAAAAATGAAAAAGCGCTGACCCAGCCTCGTTTGATCCTCGGCCGGAAAAGTTCTCAGTCCAAATATAAAAGTTTGGCATTCTGGCATCTACATCAACTACACAAAAACAATAATAAGCTATTTGGAGAGTAAAATGTTTCCTATATGGGAATTTTTGGCAGATTTTGAACTTGTTGGAGGTCAAAACAGTAAGGAACTTTGTTGTCTCGCTTTTCTTTCATTAGTAAATTAAACTGTTTGGCCTTATGTTGATGAACTTTTAAATCACGTTTGGCCTCATCGTCTGTTGGATTATTTTTTATTCGAAATTTTGTGCGTTCGCAGTAGCTACATACATCTGTAGCAGGTGAACCGAATCCAAGATTAAGCTGCGCAGAAAAAACTTTATGAAAATAACAATATTTCACTTAAAACTCGACATCTGCTTGATCAATATACGTCTTCCACATTTTTCTTATGGTAAATGACGAATGCAGATAGAGCCTTTTAGATTTATTGCGGTAATAATGACTCTCTTGGGCTTTAAAATTACCAATGAATTGTTTTACTCGTTCAAATTTAGGTAGTTGTTTTTGAGAACGCCTGTCACCGCCACTTTTATCTCCAACGCTTTCTCCGTTTAGAGTTTTACGTGCAATTAATAAAACACGTCGAGCTTTCACTTCAAACAGTTTTAAGAAAAAGGCTCTGGAAACAACAGAATATCTTCCCTTCTTACCGACCTGCAAAACAATAATATCCCTTTAATACGAAACTATTATAGTCAAATTGGTGTTAATAAACTTACAGTCTACTGAATTTGAAAATCGTGTGGCTTAGAGGTAGTCGCATTTCTCTTTTGGTTCCTTACAGGCTTAGAAACTTTCAGTAAAGACGCTAATCTTACATTTTGCTTATTTTTGGAATTATCTTTGTAGACATAATGTTTAACGTGTTTTATGTTTTGAAGGTTAATTTCCTGGCATCTGTAATTTTGCTTTTTATTATGTTGACATGGAATTTCCCAACGCACCAAATTTAGGTCCGTAGATACATATCTAAATCCAATACTTACGTAAAAATCCAAAAGTATGGAAAGAAATTTAAGTAAAAAAGGAATTTTATTCAATACAATAATTTACACGGTAACGGTACTGTAGTAATTGCCATTTTTAACCTCAAAAAAATATTGCCGACTTCTTAACTTACTTTGCGTTCCTTTTAGCAATTCTCTCATTGGTATTCGATCTTGAACTTTTGCGAGTATCTGTCACATTTTGAAACAAAACATGGACATGTTGCCTATTGAAAAATACCAGTTGGTGGACTTGTTACGTTTTATAAAATATATGCAAAGTATTGTATCTATTTACAAGGGACGTGTTGTGATTTGAATAACAAAATGTTAGTTTAGATGTTGCTTTACGTCTAAGGAATGCAACGCCATCTTTTCTTAAAATTCGGAAAAATTGGACTTGTTGCCTTTGAAAAATAGCTCCTCATATCCGCAACTATGTGTTATCTAGTGATGCTTAGAACAATAGGCGGAACATTTGACCAATATCAATAAAATCACGTGATTACAATATAATGTCATATACTCTCCCACAGGCTTTGTACTAGGATTTTAGTCTTATTTGTGTTTATTTGACAGACAGTTTATTTATATCATTTTTCTAACTACGTATTCCACTACTAAATTAAGCAGTTTAGTTGCCAGCTCATTAGTCTGTTTTATACCCCCACTGCCTATTTCAAAATACTTTTTAGCCTTACATCTCTTATCCACTTCATCTGCTTTTTGTACCATGGTGTAGTCAATAATTGTTTTTGATTTAATTATTCTAATGAACTTGTATATATTTTTATGCTGAAAATGTGTATACATTATAGCCAAGTTCTATCTACACAGAATTCTAGTAATAGGTTGCCATTTTTGTTGATTTTTCCTCCCCTTACAGTTCAATGACATCATTTCGTTTCTTACTTCCTTTTCAAATCTTGCATTTATGTTTCCGCTGATCATAGTGGTAGTTAATAAATAATTTTTACTACAAATTTGTTTAATTTGATTAATTTCTCTGGATTTTACAGCGCCATGAATACTACGATTGAATACTAGCCATCTTGGAATAAGGGGTACAAAGGGTTTTCGCGCTGTATCTCGTGAACTAGTAACCCTACAGAAAATTTTATTAAATATTATTTGTAGAAAATTCAATTCTCTGCATGTCTGCAACTTATAAACAACAATAACTAAAAACTTTTGAACACATTGTTTTTTGGCCTTATAACTTTTTTTCTGGTCATTTTATAAGCAAAAAAATATCAGAAAAATATTATAGAGGGTTTTCAACGAACAGTTATCACTGGAAATGTATATCCATGGTGTCATTGCATGATTCACCAAAACATAAGTCAGGATGCAGAGCATTTGAGTCCTACTTGTCGGCAACAACACATACTTTCACAGTTTCTCTTGATCTGCAGAAAATTCATTTCAGAAGTTTATGGGGTGCTGAAGTTTGGGAACGGTTGATTAGTATCCCAATTGTTTATGCTTTTTCCAGCCCCAATCGTCAGGATTTTCTTGGTGAAAAACTCTAACACTGTGAAAACGAGCTGCAACTTGTTGGTGAAAGTAATAATAATTTAAATAGAACTTTGGTCACTGTCTTGGCGAATCGTTTGTATCTCATGCTATTAGAGCATCATAATAATTTCCACCTTATAAATAAGACAAAGATGGCTGGCATTTCTCACTGAGAAATAATGATATTCAGCTAGATAGCTTAGGGTGTTTCTTCTATAAAATTGTGATGAATTTAAGATTGCCAATACTAATATTGTGTCCCATCTTGCAAAACATGGAGAAATAGCAAATTCTGTGCAATGACGTCGCAATAATTAAACTTGAAGGACAGTACAATTGATATCACTTACACCCTTTTGAAGGTTTAAAAAATTGGACACATTTGACACACATATTGGACTGCTTCCTTCTTAATACCGTAAGCAAAACAATAATATAAATGTACTCTGAACGGATGATGATTGCATCTGCATTAGATTCAGCCTGGCTGGCACTAAAACCAACTTCTGATAGAGCAGTTTTGAGAAGGTCTAATAACTTTGTTTTGTACAATTCATTACCAAGAAATTTATCTTGGAACAATAATGGAGCTGGTATTAAACTTTATCTCTGTCAATTAGTGCTTTTTCGTGCGACGCAAGCGCACGAGTTGGGGTGAAAACTTTTGTGATGGCGGAATGGGTTCATAATGAATTAATAATAGCGTAGAAATGTTAAGAAAATAATAAATTGATTTAAAATGATATGAATAAAAAATAAAATACAAAACTAATCCTAATGGTTATTTTAATCGTATTCTTATAAGTAATCAAGAATACGGTCAACTTCAGAAAAATCCGGAAATCATACAAATTTGTTTGAAAAAGATTCGTTACAAAACTCTCTAATATTGCTTTGACATCATTGTATCGTAAAATGACTAGAAAAAAGGGTGTGGCAGTCCAGTGGGACTGCCGGTAGAAGTTATACTTCTATACACGCGTTCACCGTTAAAATTTTATATAGGAGTCAATCTGCACAATCATTACATATGTAATGCTATAGGTAAGAGAGAGCAGAAAGAGAAAAAGAATTAGTTATATAGGTATATGGTGCATCGTTTGCTGTATATAAACATTTGACCTGTAATAGCAGTATAGTAAATGAAAGATTATATCAATATTTTAATGAAAATATATATTTTTATTTTTATATATGTATAAAAGGAGTTGAATGCAAAAAAAATTAACACATACTCTGCAGTAAAATTCATTGTTTATTTTGTTATTAATATAAAAATTACAATACAATAAATACACTGCAACATAATTCAATATATTAATACAATATAAATTAAAATGTAATATTCATAAGTATTTAAAACTGCCAATATAACTTACTTTACGAAGATAAAAATAAAAAACCAACAACTCGGATTATGTTGTAAATTTTCATTTTATTTTAAAATTTATGTTTTTTGCGTATATTACATATATTTAATAAGATTAACGTGAGGTTTTTAAATATTTCAAAAATAAAAAAGGAAATTCATAATTGGGATTCGAACTTACAACCACCAGCGTATGAACCAAACACGTAAAGGATTTGCCAATTAGACATGACACTAACGGATTTCAAAATTGACAGTTCTCGGTAAAACAGTGATTATTTTGAAATACAAAAGCCTAAAATAATTATAAACGTTTAATTTTAAATAATACAAAACATATCACATAAATAATAATATTTATACATATTATATTATATATAATATTATATATATACAATATTATATATAATATAATATATGTTACGTCCCTCCACATATATTCTTAGTTTTTTATTAATAATTTTTATTATTTTATTTTTATATTTAATTCTTTAATTAACGTGTGTGTATGTCTTGTCAATCGTGAATTAATACGGACCTGTACAGTCCGCCCCCCCCTAAAAGTCTTAAGGGAGCAACGCTACGGGGCGACACGCACTTCAAGTTTAGATATAGTCTTGTATAAATCAGCGCGCGAAACACTCCAGTATTTTTTGTGTAACGTGACCACGCGACCGTTTGAGAAGATTCTGTTCCCGACTCAACCCAGTGCACTGCGGAAGAAGAATTGTTACATCAACATCACAGGTACCGTAATTTGATTGCATACACACACAGTATTTATATTAATTGATAAATTTACATATAACTTATTTTCATATTAAAAAGCACCTAAATAAACAATTATGTGTGAGTGTTTCTCTTATAGAATTTAAAGCTTATTCAATATATATAATATTAAATATATATTTATACAAAAGGAACATTTTTATATTCGAGAGAGGAAGAGAGAGAAAATATATCTTCTATCTCTCTCTTACTCATTATCTTACATATGTAATGGTTTCACAGATTCACTCTCATGCAAATTTCCAACGCCGACCTTGCGTATAGAAGTATAACTTCAACAATTTAGAGCTGAAAAGAAAAGATTTTAAAAAATTTTCATTGTTTTTTGCTAATAACTTTTTACTTTCTATTTTACCATGTTAATAATAATGTTCAATAACATTTTCAGTATGGTTGAAAGTTTGCGAGGTAGAGCGCGAAAACCGTGTACCCCTTATTGCAAGATGGAGAGTATTCACGAATACGGCAAACTTCGGAGCGCTGTAAAATAAAGAGAAATTAATGAAATTAAATAAATTTGTAGTGAAAATTATTCTATGAAAAACCCTCTATGATATTTCTCTGGTGTGATTTTATTGTAAAATTACCAGAAAAAAAGTTAGAAGTCCCAAAAGCAAATTTGTTCAAAAATTTTTAATTATATTTATTTATTTTATTACAGCGCGAAAACTCTTTCCCCCTTTTTTCAAGGCGACCCCACAAACTTAAACTTCAGCTTACATTTACCCTCCAAACACATCAAAAAAAATAAAATTGTGTCCTCTAAAAAATGCAGGCAAGGCATAAAAAACGTAACATTTCAATTGACTATGTTTTTTCTCCCTAACTAAATAATATTTTTATGCAGAGAAATGGCAGCATAGAATACTATAAATAGTCCAACAGTCTTTTTATGGTATCTCTTTTATTTAAATACTAGCTTAACTTTGAATAAGCAGTTTATTTCTGGTATAAGTGTCAGAAATCATTATTAACTATTACAAATACAAATAGGCCACCGTAATACAAAAACGCCAATATAATCATCTATTTTTATTATTATTGCCTATACTTACACAAGTCTACGTTCAAATTTAAATGTATAGCAATAATATTTAAAATTCAGAACTAAATTTCTTGTTTCACCCATAAAATAAAAGGGTAATATTTCCACACAGCTCAGAAAGTATTCTTTTGACCTAGTTATTGCGTTCGCGAGGTACTGTAGCTCATTCTTGCTATAAGAAAGTTCTTATAAACTTTTGCCACATTTCATTTCTGTAGTAACACGTTTTTCCATGTATTTTTGTTTCTATAAATCTCGTTATTGCGGGACTGGTGTGAGGGGAACTACGAAACTTTAAAACAGGTCACTAAGGAAAGTATATGTAAATGTGATCAAAAAAAAGTTTACTAATAGTATATTGTCTGTTTTAAATAATTTTATCAATTCTGAAGCTAATATAAAAGTTGACTAACTGTCATATTGGTATTATTACCCAGTGACTCTACTCTTCAATTTAGTTGCTTTAGAATTTACGTAGACCCAATAGTTTATGCATAGTATCGCTTTATGGAATACACATTTTTAATTTTGCCATAACTATTTGGTGAAACTTCGTGAAACTTAACCTAATACGCAAATATCAAAGAAAAACTACTAAAAAATAACTCATTATTTTGTATTGCCTCCCTTAGCCTCTATAACTGCCTGTACACGTCAGCTCATGCTGTTTATGAGGTTGCGAATATCATCTTGCTGGATGTTTTGCCATTCCTCTTCTAGAGCCAACCGAAGTTCGTTAATTGAGGCTGGTGCGACTTCGCGACCTCTAATATTTCTATCAAGCATGTCCCAAATATGTGCTCTATTGGTTTCAGATCTGGTGAACACGCTGGACAGTTCATTTTATAAATACCAACTTCCTCTAAATATTGCGTGACACAAATTGCAGAGTGGGGTCGCGCATTACCTTGCATTAATAGAAAATCATCGCCCATATATTCAGAAAAGGGTACTATGTGATTCGCTAAAATTTCCTCAATATACCGGTGTGCAGTCAACGAATCCTCAATAAATACCAATTTAGTGTGCAGCTCTCGGAATATTCCTACCCATACCATCACCGAACCCCCTCCATGGATAACGCGGGGACTGAAAGCGCACTCCGCAAATCTCTCTACAGTTCGACGCCATACTCGTTCTCTCTCATCATGAAGACAGTATATCGACTCATCCGTAAAAAAAAACATTTCTCCATTGTCCTAAATTCCAATGTAAATGTTCCCTGGAAAATTGTACTTTACCCACTCTGTGCCGTGGAAGTAATTTGAGCCCAGTTGCTGGTCTGCAACATGGCAAACCAAATTCATGTAATCTTCAACGAACTGCAAATACACTTACATTATTGCCTCGAACCTCTCAAAGCTGATTTCTGGTTTGCATCGCTGTTAAATGACCATCCCGCAAAGCGTTGACTTATATAAAACGATCATCTAAAGCGGGATCATTTAAAGTCCTAAATTGTGGGTGGCAAATTAATTTGGCTCTAAAAAATTAAACAAGCCATATTTTGATATGAAACACAATGCTAGGAGACATGGTTGCAAGCGAAAAATAAGTTTTTACGAAAATTCGCAAACGGAATTATTCTACAGGATGTTTCAAATTTAAGATAATAAAATCACGTTTTAATTAACCACGTACAATAAGTCTAATATAAAATACACTCACCGGCAAAATTAACGGAACACCTTAACAATGGGTCATGTTAGATGTCTCGAATTTCCTAAACATGGCTTTCTTAACATTTTCTTTTATGATTCATTTGCTTGTGTTGGATAATAAAAAAGTTAGGTACTTTAACAACTAGCCATGTTTTTCATCAAAAAATTCTCATTTTCTGCTTAGTTTCACCGGCATATTTAAAGGAACAACCATAAAATCTGAGTATTTTCTCTCTAGTCTATATATTGTTAATATTGTTTAGATAATATCATAATACGAATGTTGGTGAAGTATTTTGAATTTATATTACAATGGTAGTACAACATGAAACCTGTTTAAGAAGAAATAAAACACAAAGATGTCAGACTCAAACAAAATACGGATTTTAAACACATCAACTTTATTGTACAGTTTGAACTTAAACTGGTTTTTTTATGCATTTTTTTTTGGTTTAATAGCGTGTGTTTGCCCACGAGCCCTTACAACTGCAGTTATTCGTCTTCTCATACTTCTGATAACGCTATCAATCAGTTGTTGAGACAGTCTCTCCCATTCCTCAATAAAAGTAATTCTGACTTCCTCTCTAATTTGAATAGCAGGAACCCGTGCCCTAAGTTTTCGGCCTAGCATGTCCCACACATGCTCTATCGAGTTCAGGGCTGGGGAACAAGCTGGCCAATTCGTCGTTGTTATACCCACTTGTAATAAGAAATCTCTTACACAGCCTGCGACGTGTGGGCGCGCATTATCCTGCATTAAAATAAAATTTTCGCCAATATATGGTGCAAAAGGTAGCACATAGGCTTGGATAATATATCTGATATACCTATCTGCTGATAATGCTCCATCATCAATCACCACTAACTCTGTTCTTGCTCCCAAACATATACCGCCTTACACCATAATTAAATCTCCACCAAAAGGTACGGTCGTAGTAAAATTGAAAGGGGCATTTCGTTCTCCTTATCGTCGATACAATCTTTCTCTACCGTCGATGTAATTTACACAGAAACGGCTCTCTCCCGTAAAGTGAATTTGACTTCAGTGGTTAACATTCCAATTTTGATGTACTCTACCAAATTGAAGTCGTGCTAAACGATGTTGTCTCTGGAGTCTGGGAGCTTTTATTGGCACGTATGACTTGAGACCGGCTTCTTTAAGTCTCCTTTTTTACTGTGCGTTCACTTATGGTAGTAGCACGAATATTTTTCTACAGGTTTTTGGTTTGAACTGCCGTTTGACGTCTACTACGTAATATACAACCGTGGTTAATCGTTTTCTACCTTGTCCCCTTCTGCTTACATACTCCCCGGTTTGTCTCCAACGACTTACACAACGATGAATGGTTGATGGTGATTCACCAAATATTCCAGCAACTTCCCTGTACGTTCGACCATTTTCGACCATTGTTACGCCCCTAGCAATATCAGTCGGTATTAAATCACCCATTTTACTTACTTTTTGCAATAAGAACACCACTAATTAGAACAAATCAAAAGAAAAATCACATCCAACAAACTCAAACAATTTAACTTATCAATTAAATACAAGTTTGTACTTGTTATCAACAGACAGAACGACTGTAAAATGTTAAACACAATACAAATAAACAAATTAATTTGACATTTTGACAAGACTTTCTTGTGACAAGGGGCATTCAAAGCTATGTAGATATAGTCTATAAAATACAAATATAAAAAAATATTGCATTAATAACTTATTTCTTTAAATTTTGCGGTGTGTGTATTAGATTGTTAACTTCTCATAGCCTACTTTAGGACTTTAGGCTTGTTTATTAAACTAAGCAGAACATGAGGATTTATTGATGAAAAACATGGCTAGTTGTAAACGTACCTAATTTTTTTATTATTAAACACAAGCAAATGAATCAAAAACAAATGTTAAGAAAGCCTAAGGCTATAATTGAGTTTTAATTTCAATATTTTATATAAATATGCTAGAATATTCCACAGGGTGTTCCGAACTTTAGGGAAAAAACACAGTATGATTGTTACACCCGGTATAAAATGACATTGACCTGTCTAGCAACAATATTATTACAGCGATATTCTTAAATAATATAACTATAACACATTAAAAAAAGTCACTGAAATCGGACAACAGGTTTAGGAAATTCGAGACATCTAACATGTCCCATTTTTAAGGTGTTCCGTTAATTTTGCCGGTGTGTTTATTAACAAAAAACTGACTATACTATTAAAATTTATAAATTTATACACAGTATGCAAAAAAGGGCTAAAAATAAAAAAAATATATATATATATATATATATATATATATATATATATATATATATATATATATATATATATATATATATATATATATGTATATATTTGCAATCTGATAACCATATTGTCAAACATGTTCTTCTAAGTTTACAAAGCATATTATGTGGACTGTTTTATTGCATTCTATCAATTTCTCAGCTATTTGTACAGGATATTTTGTTTTGTTGAGGTTTCTTATTATTGTTGATTCGTTTGATGCTATTTCTAGATTTTTAGGTATTCCATTATTGTTGTTATTTCTTCCTTTTGTAAAGTTACGTTTCTCTTACAAAGTATGTTTAATAACCGTCCTGCAAACCCATTTCGCATATTATACACAATTGCTATTTACTCTCAACAAATACATACGTTTATATGCAGCATAGTAGTGTCATGAATATATCTCTTAAGGTGGGTACACATATGCGAGCCGAACTGTTTGCGAACTGCTCGTGAGCTGTTCGCGAAGAGTTCGTCGAAAATATGTTTATGTTCAGGATATCCAATACCCTAACTATCTAATAATAAACCAAGAATTAATTTACTTCGGTATTCTAAACATTTCGGTATTTTGTTTACATTATCTGTTATTAATTTCTCTCGTTACTTAGATAAGCCGCGCTCGTTCAGCAATTTTGTTTAATCGAATGATATCATCGCACACTTAGCAGAAACAATTTATAGACACAATTTATAGTTCTGCGAACATTCTTTGTGTTCGTCCCAAAAACCGACATGCTGTGGTTCCTGACGAGCAACGAACGAACAGCTCGCAAGCGGTTCGTCCCGTCGTACAAATTAACGAATATAGCGTTCACAAACGGTTCGCGAACAGTTCTGCTCGCATATGTGTACCCGCCTTTACGTAAATAATACAACGATCATAAAACGGCGGCTCAAACAACAAAATAAACATTCCTTTTAAAGTGGTTTTATAAGGCTTTTCTCCCGGTGACTGCACCTAATTACTTTCATTTAGCGAATACCTCTAAGCTGGGCATCATGCTACCAGCACGCTCGGCATTCAGTGCTAGAACACCGGCAAGATAAATAATAAATTAATACGTAAATACCCGCTGACGACACTTTAATTGCTAATACGTCGGATGAGCCGTTCTGGATTAAATAAAATTATGTTGTAACATATAAATAACTGGAATGTACTTAACTGTGAATACAATTGGCGGGAATAGATCTTTCAAAATTGAACTGAAATAATTTGATCATGTCAATTTTGCAAATAAGCAAGACCAACGTTTATAGTAAGAATTTTAATCGATACATTTTTTGCATTTATAAATAACCTGATTCTTTCACGAAACTATTTTTTTAAAACTTTCTAAATTTGCTAGATGACCTGCCAAATGCAGAAAATTTCCATACGGTGAGTTCAATACTAATTACGCTGCTAGTCATGCTACCCGGCTGTCCTTGGTTAATATTTTCGAATAGTATAATCTCACAATGCACGTTAATTATCTCACAAGAATTACCGAAACAACATCTAACATAAATGATTATATTGTCTAAGATTTCTCACCCCTGATGTACGCTCTACAAATATTAATGCAGGACTATCTCATCAAGAAGCAGTATATACCAAGTTTAACACTCTCAACAAATCCTTCTCGAGAGCCCACGTTTATGTAGGATTTTTTCCAATTAGAAATTTTGTAAATTGAAAAATTTATGCTTGACTGCTTGGTCGCACTTTTCTTCTGTTAATTTTAGTAATTGAAGACCCTGGTGCAAGAAGGGAATAAGTACCAAATTCTGCAAAAGCGAGATAGGTGCTTATTTAGGTTGAAAAAGTAACTGTTCTTGCCTGGCGCAAGTATTTTAAATGTACAGGTAAGAGATACTGAAATTATAAGAGCAAACTGCTTATCCCCTGGTATGGTCTGGTGCAAGAATGGTATAAGAAATGTGTAACTTATCCCGTTCTTGCACCAAATTTTGAATTAATTTTTATATTTGTGTTATTCAGTCCCACTATTTCACCGGTGGCTTGCCGCGATTGGAGAGGTGAAGCTTATAAATCTACGACAACGGGAAAAGTGGTACCAGAGAGAAAACAAGGCGATGATTGCAAATGTAGTAAGAAATGCATAGAAAAACTTTCAGAAACCGAAAAGCAGGAAACAATATCGATTTTTAATACTCTTTTAAGTCAAGAAAAACAAGACTCTTATTTGACATCCAAAATTAATAAGGAACTATACCTATAAGTGTAAGGTAATATTTTTTTAATATTCTTAATTGTATTTTGTGTATTGTCCGCGGTGATAGCCTAGCTGTCTGACAGCCTCAGTATTCTCAGTCATTAGGATAGAATCGTCGATAGACCAGGGTTCGAATCCCATCAGAATTTTTCTGGAAAAAAAAAATTAGATTAATAAAACATTAAAAATTAAAACACACATTTTTAGTACAAAAATACAAGTGTATTGTGTATCTACAAACTTTTAAAAATGCTCTGACGTTTTTGTGTTCAGTATTTTTGAAGTTTTTAAGGAAAAAAAATTTTTTTCTGTAACGAAAAGGTGCTTTTGAGTTAAATATTTGCAATATAGCATTGTGTCTTCTTCATGGTATAGGAAAAAAACGTCTGGAGCGCATCGCAACCCATATGTCTACAAACATTACACCTGTTCAGGATAAAAGCGGTCGTCATTCAAGTAGGCCTAATTTAATTCCTGAAGATTTAAGACGGCAAGTACGAAATCACATCAACAGCTTTCCAAAACGCATTTCCCATTATACTCGAAAAAAAAAACCGATAAATATTATTTGTCAAGTGATTTAAGTATTTCCATTATGTATGATTTATATTTGAAAAATTATGAACCTGATATACATAAATTAAAACAAGACCATCTTCCATACAAACCAAAAATATCGTATGATTTTTACGGGCGTATGAAAGTATCGTATGATACTTTCGTGAGAATTTTAATATTAGTTTTGGTGCTGTACGGAAGGACACTTGTAAAACATGTGATATTTTAAACAATAAAATACAGAGTGCTGATTCAGAAGAAGGAAAGAAATCATTCGAATTACAAAATAATGTACATCTTCGAACATATGCAGTGTTCTACAAAGAGCTAAAAAATAAGTTAAAAGAAGCACAAGAAAATGATGAAATTGAAGTTTTGTGCTTCAATTTCCAACAAAACATGCCCCTTCCAAAAATACCTTCACGAGATACCTTTTATTTGAGGCAGTTATGGGTATATAACTTCTGTATATATTCTGCGAAAAACAAGACTGGACATTTCTTTATGTATAATGAAAGTATTGCTAAAAAAGGATCAAATGATGTGTTAAGCCTTTTACATTACTATTTTAAAAATATTTTACATCCAAATGTCAATATATTTCTTCTTCTTCACATTTTCCATTAATTCTCTATTTCTTGCAATATGTCCATTGCCTTATGTTTCGGAGCCAGGACATTTTATTGCGTCCCATTCCTCTCTTGCCTTCAATTTTACCCTCGGTTATAAGTTGGAGGAACTGGTATTTTTCATTTCGCATGATGTGACCTAGATACGCCGTTTTCCTTTTCTTGATGGTTTTGAAAAGTTGGCGTTCTTGGTTTATTCTTTTAAGGACATCTATATTTGTGATTTTCGCTGTCCATGGTATTTTTAGGATACGGCGATAGAGCCACATTTCGAAAGCTTCTAATCTGTTTATATCCCTCGTTTTGAGTGTCCAGCACTCTACGCCATATAGCAGCACTGACCACACGTAGCACTTAGTAAACCTTAGTCTCAGTGGAAGATCGAAATCTGAACAAGTCAGTACCTTCTTAAATTTTACGAAAACTTGTCGAGCTTGCTCAATGCGACATTTTACTTCCCTGTCCGATGCCCAGTCTTCAAAAGCCACGATCCCAGGTATTTAAGTTTACTTATTCTTTCAATGGACTTAGTATTCAGTGTTATGGTGGAGTTTTCAAGTGCATCCAAGTTTCTGGAGATGATCATAAATTTGGTTTTTTTGGTATTAATCTCTAATCCCATTCGCTTACTGCATTCTCCGATTATAGTGACAAGTTGTTGAAGATCGACTATGTTGTCACAAATTAAGACACCATCATCAGCATATCGTATGTTGTTGAACAATACTCCATTCACTTTGATTCCCATCTTTGCATCCTCCAAAGACTCTTGAAATATGGCTTCCGAATAAATGTTAAATAAAAGAGGGGAAAGCACACATCCCTGTCAAACGCCCCTTCTTATATGTATGGGTTGTTGCCCATATAGAATTGTCTATTTTTAACTGTGCCGTTTGATGCCAGTACAAGTTTTCAATGCATCTTATGTTTTGGTCTATATCAATTTTCTGGAGGATCTGCATTAACTTGTGGTGTTGGACACGATCAAACGCTTTTTGGTAATCTAAAAAGCATAGGAACACATCCTTCTTCTGATCGTAACAATTTTGGACCAGCACCTATGTTGCTACTATTGCTTTTCGTGTTCCTAAACCTTGCCTAAACCCGAACTGGGAGTCACTGATGTCCCATTCACATTTTTTGTATAATCTTTGATGTAGTATTTTTAAACATATCTTTAAAGTGTGACTCATCAGGCTAATGAGTCTGTGATCCTCACATCTTTTTGCATTGACTTTCTTGGGCAGGGGAATAAAGGTAGAGCATAACCACTGTTGAGGATAGCAGCCAGTTTCATAAATTAAGTTAAATATTTTGTGTAGTGCTGAAATTCCCCTTTCATCCAGTAATTTGAGTATTTCTGACGGGATTTCATCTGGTCCAGGTGCCTTTGAATTGTTTTTTGAATTTAACATTGCCTTTTCTATCTCCTCTTTGGTGATTGAAGGGCCAGTCAGCTGGTCGTCTGTATAAACTTCACTCATGGGTCTTTCGTCATGGAAGAGCTCCTGGATATAATTTTCCCATATATATTTATTTACCGATAACTGTTGCGCGCAAAATAAAAATAATACTGTGGTTAAGTTTTTAGCTGCATTGTGTCAGGATGAAAAAATTGATACCATAATTCATCGTTTTCCTTATACTTCGAAATAATTGAAAAAATGAAGAAATGCATATGCGACAAATTATCGACAAAAATGAATATGCGATTTAAAGGCAAAAGTGCAGCTTTCGTATGCGGTCTTGTATTTTGCCGATAATAAACTCCGTTTTTAGAAAGGTGTTAAATAAATTAGCGTGGCGCGATTTTTGCCATTTTTTACGATTCTCGTGAGCCTAATGAAATTGATTACTTTCATTGACCAGTTGTAGTAAACTTTTCATTTTTAGAGATTAGTCTTTAAAACCTATGTCAAAATTTAAATTTTGAGTTGTGGTAACAAATAGCAAAAAATAAAGAAAGTTAAAGTACTTGGACCAGATTATATCAAAGCTCAAAAATGTCCTTTAAATATTAAGCAAGCCAGCAAAAATTAAACAATCAGTATAATTTTCATGTAAAATATTGCACTTTTATTTACATATTTCCGATATTTTCCCATAGTTTCCTTGTTGTTTTCCATGGCAAAATTTAAATTTTAAGTTGTGGTGACAAATATGAGGCATTTGAAATATGAATAAAAACGTAGAATTTAATGTTTTTCATTATAAACGATCACACGTCACGGGAAATACATTTAACAAGACGGTTTTTGGGTGTAGTTTATAGCAGAACTTGTGTTCTTCTGAAAAACGTACTAGTGTAATTGAAAAAAAAGTATTTAACGTTTTAGATCGTTTGTTGTGTGAGCGTTTAAATCCAGCGTTTTTTAAGCATATTTCAAACATCACATCAAGCCTTACATTTGTTGCAAAATACTCAAACCTGGGATTTTATGCTATAGTAATAGAAACTTTATAGTGGCCAGTCAATGAAAGAGATAGATTGTATTGATCTCGTAAGAATCATAAAAAATGGCAAAAATCGCGCCACGTTTATTTATTTATTACCTGAGTGTATTTGCGGCAGAGATTTAAAAATTATCAGACTTAAAAACAAACATGACTTCTCCATACCTACACATACTGACACGACTATACACAATTCATCATCCCATCCCACACAACATAAACTGGCAGCCTATCATAGTATGTTACATAGATTAACAGCAATTCCTATGTCAAAATACAATTTTGAGACAAAATTAAATATCATTAAGCAAATAGCAGTAAACAATGAATACAACGAACAAACAATTAATAAAATTTTAATCAAATCAAAATCAAAAACTACACAAGAAAGTGCTGAAATTAGTCTGAAATTAGTATTTCCACCAAATTCTAAAGATCACCAGAAACATCCACTTGTTAAGAATGGTGATGCAAAAGTACGTGGTGGTATTTCATCACGCTATCCCCATTTCATTAATCGCTTTCCATCTCATTTAAGCTACTATTAGCTAGAGCTGTTAATATTCGATGCTTGATTTTGCCCCTCCTCACCATTCACAATAACTCAAACATTCTCGCTACCCCAGATGATCATCAACCACAGGTTATGATCATCTGTGTCTCGTCTCTACGTAAGAACATTTCAGCCACGCTCTTCGCTTTAATCCTCAGTTTATATTACACTCTCGTCTGTCTTTTATCAAATTTTCGTAAGATGACAAAATATGTTCCACAGTATCTTCGTCTTCTTCTTTATTCATTTCCGGTTTATTTTTAGTGACTGATGAAACAATGAAGCTTGTTACCATTCGAATACATACACAGAAGATCTGTTTGTTTCGTAAATTCCCAAATTGTTTATGATATTAATACGATGATAATGGTACTATCAGAAGGAAATATAATGTTTTTTGCTTGCGACAATTTTCATACAGAACATTTTGTTGAGTATTCTAAATAAAATGAATTGAGTATTTAAAATAATACTTTTTTTAATTTTTCAATCCATTCAGTTCAATTCAAAATTCAATAAAATAGAATTCGGTTCATTCGTTCAATCTTAAGAATCTCACAAATCTCGTACTTTTTGCAACTTAAGCCGTTATGTACTATCATCTGATACAAATGGATTCGAGACTATTTAAAACTAACAATACTGTTTTCCAACAATTTTAAACAACGAATTAAAAGTCTTGTATTTACAAAACTCATCGTCGATAAAGAAAACATCGAGTGATAAGAACTGGAATTCATGGATCCATAGAGTACAATAAACTCTTTAAATATAACAGAAGTTTTTCTGTTGTAACAATGAAAGTCTTAACGATTCACCTAAAGTTTTACTATCACCTCCACTTCCGCAATAAAATCTTTTGCACAAGTTTATCTTGACGAAGTTCTGTCATACTTGTATTTTAAATTGCCGCAGAAGAAAGGAGGTGATGGTTTATATATCTTTGAGCTGTTTAAAGAATGTAAAAGAGTTGGAGATTATGTCAATAAAAGAAAAATTCCTAATCACAATATAGAATTATAGTGATAAAATGATGTGGATATTTTTTTAAACTGTTATAAAATTATTGATTCGTATCTCTTATGCATGAATTCGTGTTTGTAAATATAGTAAGGGATGGAACAATAGTGTGCTACTAAAAATTCGCGTGTTACATAAAATATAACAGAAAGGTGTTTGGAAGAGTTAAATCTGTCTTTACTGAGTAACAATTATTATTTAATTAATTATTTCTCCTATTGCTGGTGTAATCTAGATTTTTTAGTTATTCTCTTTTCTTCACCTAGGATCTCTTTTCTAGCCTTTAGTATAGCGTTTTTCATATCACTCCGTTCCACGCTTGTTTTAGTTGATTTATCTATTTCTGTGTCCATTTGTTGTTTGTAATTGTCGTCTTCAATGCTTTTGATATTAATTTTGGCGATTCTAACCTTTTTCTTTGGTTTTATGACTTTTAATATAACGTTTTCTAGCAATACAATATGGTCAGTATTTGCATCTGCGCTTGGATAGGTTTTTGTACTTTGCATTCAACTTCTAAAATCTATTTTGGTTCTGATTATTTTATTCGAATATTTAAAAAAAGCTTAAGTGTATAATTTTCGTAAGAGTAAGTAGTGGTACAGATGTATTTGTTATGACCAAACCTTTTCCTGGCAGCACTTGACTAGAACATCACCCCTCTCGTTTCTTTTTCGTAACCCAAAGTCGCCAATTATTATTTTTGTCCTGCTTATTTTTTGTTAAAAGCTCTCAAACCGCGTAAAATTGTTTAACTTCAGTATTATTGCTATAATGGAGCATACAAAAAAAAAATAAACTTTAAGATGGCGTCCTATAGTCAAGTTGCAGTTTTAACGAGGGAGCTAAATAAGTTAACAAAGCAGGAACTAATTAACATAGTGGTGAATTTTAAGTTACCACTGTCCGGTTCTAATCCTTAGTTATCAGAGTATGTTAATAGATTATCACAAACAGTGTAAAAAGTTATATAAGCATTTAATGTCGAACATAACCTAGACGTTATTGTGTGTGATCAGTGTATAAAGACAAACAAGGAACTAACTAAAATGAAAAGTGAACTTGCAGCAGTAAGTAACCTATCTTCCCATTTAGTATAATTTCTTCATCAATACATAAATATAATAAAAATTCAGCCACAGCCATACTAACGTCATCTAGTAAAAAAACTGTAAATAAATCAGACCCGAGCAACTCAGGTTCTACCAGTCAAAACCCATTAAATTGTCATTAAACAAAAGCACAAGTCAACCTTATTCATACATGAGTGATAAACAAAAAGAAAATAAAAACAATCTAAAAACAGGACACTCATCTTGGAACACCCAATCGAAAAAGAAAATAAATACAAACCGATTATTGGAAGCAATGAATCGTCTACTGTAAACACCATTCCTAGACAAAATCATGTACATGTATTCCGCATAGGTGTTGATATGAAAACAGTCTAAAATCTTTGGGTGAGAAGGTACCCGATATTACCTTTAACTGCTTGAAATGGCATAGAACTGACAAATACTCCACATATAAGGTTTCTTTCCCTCTCAATAAAATTGATGAAGTCTATAGATCTAATATTTGGCCCAAAGAAGTTGCAGTTAGGGGATTTAAATTCAAAAGAAATTTTTAGCACATGAAGAAGACGGAGCAGGAAACCTAGAAGCTTCTACAAACTTTTATCAAAATAAACTAATTCGACAAGGTACGGTTAGCATATTTCATGTTAGTTTGCAGTGTATTTCAAATAAAGTCGATATGATCAATGTTTTTCTTGCGGATCAAAATTTATATGACGTCATATGTTTTTCGTAGCATTGGCAAAGTGAAGAAAATTTAAAACTAATTAGCATCTCCGGCTTTTCATTAGCTAATTTCTTTTGTAGCGTAAAAAAAACAAGGTGAAGTTGCAATTTATGTAAAATAAAGTCTTATGTATTCGTCTCTTAATCTTAATAAATATAATGTAGAGCAAAGTTCAGAGTTTTGTGCAATTTATATACCTTAAGTAAAAACAATATTTTAATTGTATTTAGATCGGCTAATGGTTACTTTAACTTGTTTTTGGTGAATTTTGAGAATGTCGTAAGGTCCTTGCTTAGTAAAGTAGACAAACTGATCATACTTGGTGATTTTAATATTAATTTTAAAATTGAATCTGACCCTTTTTTAGATATTCAAAATATAATCTTTTGGTCTAACATCTTTTGGTCTAAAGATATCTTTAAACGATTATACTAGAATCACATCCCAGTCTAGTAGTTGCATCGACAACATTATGACAAATTTTTCTGAAAATATTTACAGAGTGAGCCTATTTGAAACTTATTTTTCTGACCATAGAGCTCAATTTTTATTTATTGACTTTGAGCATAAAGCTGTTAGCACTAATCAAACATTTCAACGCTTTATAACTTCTGGTTTACAGAAGCTTAAAGGTGCGCTAGCTAGTATAAAGATGGATTTTTTCTATGATAATAATAATGATCCTGATTTTTCAACGGTCTTTCTTACCGAAACTTATAACAACTCAATATTAAAGCATTTTCCACTAAAAAAAGTATGACAAACTGCTAAAAAATACCCGTGAAATGGTTTAATATTGAATTAAGGTCTTACAGATCCAATCTTTCTCTTATTAAACACATTGCAGATGCCACTAAGGATCCCGATTTGTTAAAAGTATATAAATAACAAAAAATTGAATATAATCGGCAAATACAAATGGCTAAAAAGTCACCTTACTGTAATTTTATTACTAATTTCAATAATAAACGTAGAGACTGCTAAAAAATAGTAAATTTCAAAAGAAATAACACAAGATCCAGTTCGGTACAACCTGATCTACCTCCAGACGAAATAAATTAATTTTTTACTACTATTGCAGAGAATATAATTACATCTCTTCCCACTATTATTGTCGATGTCCTTTTCATTTATAAAAATTATCCTTCTCCGAGCTTTTTTTCGCCCCGTTGTAAAAATAGAGGTATCTCAAAAAATAAAGTCTCTTAGTAATTCTAATTATACGGACATTCACGAAATGAATAGCAAAATTTTAAAAGAAACTTACCAAATAGTTTTAACATCTTTCACTCATCTCAATAATTTAATTCTATCAACTGGAGTATTTCCAGAAGTACTAAAATACTACCTATCTACAAAAAAGGTGATTCCTCAAAAACTGACAATTACAGAACCATTCAAAAGGTTATCAAACAACAATTTTATTCATATTTTGAGTCAACTAATTACTTTAGCAACTCACAATATGTATTCAGAAGTGTTTGTTTTACTACGAACGCGGTATTTAATGTTCTGAGCGAGGTGATTGAGCGGCTTGAACGCGGCAATCGCATAGCATTTCTCTTTGTGACTTGTCGCAGGCTTTTGACTGCGTTTTACACAACATGCTACACAAATTAAATTACTATGGTATCAAAGGTATCCATCTTATCTATGTGGCAGACACCAGGCGGTAGAATCTAAAGGTCACTATCCGTAAAACATGGAGTCCCACAAGGTTTGGTCTTAGGACCTTTTTTGTTTAATATTTATGTCAACGATTTGCCTAAATTCATATCTCCGTACAAATCCATACAATTCGCAGATGGTACGACATAAGTTATATCACGGAAAAATAATGATGATTTAAAAATGTCTCATAAGGAAGTTTCTACTAAATCTATCACATGGTTTGCTGCAAGCAAACTAAAACTTAACTTTGACAAAACGCAAAATTGGGTTATATCTGCAAGCAATTTACACAATAATCCAGATAACAAAGAGACTGTTAAACTATTGGGAATAACCATAGATGATCGACTGAACTGGTCGGCTCATATGTCACAACTTAAGAAAAAGCAATCAAGTTCATTATTTATTATTCGCCTTCTTTGAAACATTACAAATGATATATTCTTATTTATTGTACTTTCACCTAAACTATGGTAAAATTATATGGGGCAATTCAACAAATGCACTACAAATTTTTAGAATGCAAAACAAAGGTGTCAGGATTTTAGCAGGGGTTAGTTATCTAGAACACTGATGACCTTTCTTTATCAAATTTAAAATTATGCCGCTACCTACTCTGTCCATATTTTAAGTTCTAACTGAAATTTACAGAAAACGTGCCCATTTAATAAAGCAGTCTGATTTAAGCGCCCACAATACGCGTAACTGTCATTACCTACGAACAAATCGCTGTAAATTACATCTCTCTATTACAAACTATTACAATATTTTACCAGAAAGTATCAAACAGCTAAGCTGTAATAGTTTTGAAAAAGTTATAACAAAATATCTTCTGATGCATTGTTTTTACTGTTCAGAAGAATATATTATGACTCATTGCAGAACATCCACTGAACTGCTTACCGCAACTTTGCCATAATTCTTTTTCTTTTTAATAGGTGTTCTTGTTTGTGAAGTAACGTTTTATATTCCTTATTTACATACTATGTATTTTTTTGATTTACTACAAACAATATTTGTATATAAATAAACTCTAAACTCTACAATCGAATTAGATTTGGGGGCTTCGCTTAGAACTGAAGTAGCATCAGTTAGTAACAGTTAGTTCAAAGGAATAAAGTTTATAACATACTGCTTTAATTCTTTGTTAATAACAATACCAACACTATGGCTGTGTTTTGCAGTGCTTTTACCGGAACATTATATTTCTATAGAATCACCATATTTAGAACACGAAAGACAATTGTCACAAAAAATCAACCTACTACAATCTCTCGTCTCTGACTTTTATGGAGCAGACAAAGAATCATTTTTTAAAATACATACAGCACTGATTTTGAACACTACAATCGTGTTGTATCTGTATATTTTCAAGAGTGTAACAATTGTTATAAATTGTGGATGCCAATAACTCCAAGTAGTCGAAATAAGTTAAAAGCAAATAAGTTATTCAACCTAATTACGGTATAAGTTATAATGTGATTGACAGTTTATAATCAAAATATTACAAATACTTAGATCAATTTTTCCGTTTACTAAAATACTAGCACTGTAGTAATAAAATAAAATAAAATATTAGTAAAATAAAAACAAATTTTTTATTTGCAGAATCTGAAATGTTTCGTTTCATTTCATCTGACATCAATATTTATTATTGCACCTTTTGACCAGATTATCTTATTAAAACAATCAACTATTTTCTCCTCCCGTTTGACTGGCTCGTTCCGCTGGAAGTTCTTCTCGGTAATTTTTCATTCAGACAGCAATTTCCCGAGCAGAATTAGATTAGTCCGTCTCTGTTGGCGGAGATCTAATTTAGAAACAAATTACATCTAATCTATTAAGCCATTGAGTCGACGATCTACCTACTGACAATATTACGACCAAAACAAGACTTTTTCGTAGTGAATGTAATATGTAATTTTAAAAGTGCTATTAGATAATATTATCTTCTTGCTAATATACTCAGTCAGTATCGTAACACATACAAGTACTACATCAGCCGTCAGATGAATGAACATCAAGTTAAATTAGTTCGAAATCAACAAATATGCAAACCTCATCTAAAAGGATTTCATTTTCGGATACTGGGGATATTTTGTTTGTCGATTACAGTGAAAAACCAATCAATCGTTTATTGGATATAGCTGATGAGAATTTGGAGACCACAGACCAATTATTTAATAAATACTTGTGGAGATATAAATATATAAAAAGTATACAATTGATTCTTCCTCTTCTTCTTATTTTTCTCGTAAATCCTTATATCTTTCAACATATCCTCGTATTGTTTATTTTGTAACGTTATAAACGTTACATGTTTATTAGTTTTCATTAAATAATTATATGATTTTAATTTCTTTCGCTTTAATTCAACTATTTCTAAACTATTTCTTAGTTTTTGTTTTAAAATCTTTTTGTTTTTTAGGAGATATTTGCCTTACAACACCACGCCGGCAAGGCGAGTTGGTGAGTTTTTAAATTAGCCGCTCATTGTGAGTACCGACGCTGTTTGAAGCCGCCCGCTCCGGGTCAGACGCTTCTAGGTTTGTGATCTTATACTATTCCTAAAATCAGTGGTTGCCAACTCCACCATCTTCGCCGTACTGAAATTATTCTTCGACGCCCTGGTTCGAAAATTCGAAAGTTCGTAATAGAAGGTATAAAAATGGGCGGACGTGCCCTTCTCAACCAAATAAAAATTTTGTTTAACCTTTGTCTAACAGATTGTTGCATACCGGAAACATGGAACAATGCAGTAACAATTTTACTACACAAGAAAGGAAATAAGGCGCACCTAGAAAACTATAGACCAATCAGCTTATTGCACCACATCTATAAAATGTTTACCCGAATAATTACAAGACTAAAAAAACATTGGATTTCTACCAGACCCGAGAACAAGCTGGCTTCCGCTCAAAATTCGGAACAAATAATCACCTACAAACAGTAAAAACCTTAATAGAAAAATCAATAGAATATAACAGATCACTGGTACTTATCTTTGTAGACTTTCACAAAGCCTTAAACGAATATCTACCTTCCAATTTTAGTTTGCACCTAGTTACTTCGTGTCCATGCCATAGACATAATATAAAATATCCATGATGTCTATTCTCCATTTTATAAGCGACTAAATACATTTGTATGTTGGGAACTCGTATACAAGCCACGACTGTAAAAATTAAAACTTAGACCTATAACCCAGTAGTCTTAGCTATAATATTGCCTACAACATAAAATACAGTCAGATTTGTATGCAATATTTTTAAACTTCCAAGAAAGTAGATTCATCATCGGAGGTGATTATAATATGAAACATACTAAATGGGGATCAAGATATCCCACCACTAAAGGAAGAGAGCTCGCAAAAGCCTGCAGACCATTGAACTGTGAAGTAGTATCGACTAAAAAACCGACCTATTGGCCAACGGATCAAAATAAAATCCTTGATCTGATTGACCTTTTCATAATTAAGAATATTGCTTCTACACTACACTTAGTGTAGAAATAATACGAAAAGAGACCTCCTAGACTGATAAAAGCAAGAGCAGATTGGCAGAACTTAAAAAAATGAACTAGACGACTCAGTTAATCTTTCGGCCCTTTTGAAAACTAAAAATCAGTAAGATGCAAAAGACTGCTTACCAAACAGATGTAGCAAGCAGCATTGAACAGTACTGCAATCATTCCTATTAGGACAGAAGGAAAAAATTATTCGAAAGAAATTAAAACTCTAATATCTGAAAAAACAATTACGTCATAAAATTCAACAAACCAGATCTCCCAAGTACAAGACAAGTTTAAACAATTTGTCACAAATTCTAAAGCGAGAAATACAACGCATCAAGAATTAATTGATTGCGACATACCTTAGCGAGTTAACAGCTAAAAAAACTAGTTAATATTTTTTCTGGAATGCCACCAAATGGCTCAAAAGACCTATACTACACAACCCAGCAATCAGAAACACTGATGGATACGGGGCTCGAACCAATGCTTAAAAGGCCAGCCGCTTTATACAGCATCTCGAAAACACGTTCCAATCAAACAAAGGAAATGACTTAGTCAACGTGAATGGTTTTTGAACTAGATCTCTTGTAAATTAAACCTACATACCAAAGAAATTGTGAAAGAGATAAAAGATAATATCGATCCCAAAATGCTCCAGAGTTCGATTTAATAACAGGTAAAATAATAAAACAGTTACCAAAAAAAGCCATCCTTAAGCTTACCTACCTATTTAATGCATCATTTAGACTAAAGTGTGTTCCCAAAATGAGAAAAGTCGCAGAAGTACTAATTGATAAATCAGGAAAGTCGTCAAATAAGGTTTCATCCTACAAACCTATTTCATTGTTGCCTGTACTTTCAAACTTATATGAAAATATTCTAATGGAAAGACTAAAGATCATCATCGAAGAAAAGAGATTAATCCCATCACATCAGTTTGGCTTTAGAGAGAGTCATTCAACGATAGATCAGGTACCAGAATCACCAACATCATTGAAAAGGCGCTAGACGAAAAACAAATCTGTTTAGCTATCTTCCTGAAAGTCGCCCAAGCCTTTGGTAAGATATGGCATGAAAGCCTTATCCATAAATAGAATAGAGCACTACCGAGGCAGTATTCACAATTATCAAAGTCGTATTTAACTGAAAAATACTTTAGAATAAAGTAGGACTATACAGAATTAAAGGAAATCAAGGCGGGAGTACCACAGGGAATTCTGCTCGGCCCAGTTCTCTACTTGTTATACATAAGCGGTATCCCTGAACTTAAAAATAGAGCAATAGCAACATTTGCGGACGTCAAAGCTGTTTTGGCATTGGGAAATAATCATGAAGAAGCTGCAAGAAATCTAAAATCTTCAGTGAACATTATCAATGATTAGACCAAAAAATGGACGATAACATTAAATAAGACCAAATAAGTGCATGTGAATTTCGCTAATTAGAAAAAACAATATGTGCCAATTGAAATAAATGACACCCAGATTCCTGTTAAGTACCTGGATATGCATCTTGATGAGAGATTTTATTGAAAGGTTCACATAAATAAAAAATGAGAGGAACTTAAACTGAAATACAAAAAAATGTACTGGTTGCTTGGAAAAAACTCAAAGCTCCGCATAAATAATAAACTTTTGATGTATAAACAAATACTTAGACTGGTATGGTCATTCGGTACACAGCTCTGAGGCAGTGCCAACAAAAAAAATATTTTAAAGATACAACGCTTTCAGAACAAAGTGTTAAGGAGTGGTGTCAATGCTCCTTGGTACGTTAAACACAGATATATTCACCGAGACTTGAAGATGGAGACTATTGAAGAGGTAATAAGGAACTGTGCCAACAAACATAAGCAAAGATTGCATCAACATGTAAAAATCGAGGCTCTCCAACTCGTGGATAATAGGGAGTAAAAAGACTGAAGCGGATGAAGCTCTTCGAGTTAGTGTAGTGTTTAGTTCAAAACCAAAGAATAGTACAGATTTGCGCACATGAGTGCTTGTGTAAATATTAATTACTGTAAGTAAAAAAGACTCTGTAGAAACATTATTGTATGTAACTATAATTTTAAGATTTATTAGTATTAATTTATAACGGAACAGAACTGCTCATTGATCTTTGGCCAGGTGGCGGCACGGTTTCAAACGACAGATATTACTGTTTACGCCCACAGAAGTTTTGTTTAGTTTAGTTACCGTAGTTGGTGCTACTAAGGTGTCAAATTTATACTATTCTTTTTTACAAAATGGAACCAGTTTTTCAATTCGAGTAAGTACATTAAAGTTGTATTCAAAATAATTACTATAACAATTTTTTTAGGTTTGGTTAGTAATTTAGTCATATATTCATGTAATTTAGAAAAAATATCATACTTTTAAATATTATGCGATTTATACTAATCAAAATTTAAGTGTTACATATATGTAACGCTAGGCTTTTATGTTCACGTAATTGCCCATTTATTTTAATTATTGATTTTATTTATAAATAAACTCTGGAATATTTATTTTAAAATTTTTTTAATCAATCTAAAGCTTCCTCTAAGCGAGGATTTACTTTACAAGAGGCCTTTAACATGGCATTTGATGACACAGAGAAAATTTTCATAGAACTTCCAGAGGCAGCCGAAGTGACTGACGAGGATTCTCTGGATGAAGACGGTGGTACTCTCGATAACTTGACTAAGTCTTAAATTTTTTCAAATGTAGAGATTAGACTAGTGAATACAGAAATACTAACATCAGATGAAAACCTCGTTATTTCGGAGTCGCGAATATTTCCTAAATTTGGTTATGGACACTTAAAAGAAAATACTTGTATCAACATATTCGAAAAAGTTCAGAGATTGTTGAACTATTGGTAAATGAGACAAGAAATTATGCCTTGTCCAAAAATCAGCCGGATCTTAAAATAACAGCTGATATTAGATGCTTCATAGCAATACTGATTGTAAGTGGTTATAACTCAAAACCAGGTACAAAGTATTTCTGGGACTCTGGAGCAGATTTAAAAAATACGGCAGTCTACAATTCCATGAGACGAGATAGATTCAAACAAATCCTTCGGTTTATCCACTGTGACTACAACACAAAATTAGTTCAACGTGACAAGCGACAACTGCGACCTTTTATAAATCTAGTCAAAATTTGTAAAAAATTTTGCTTTTGTCTCTAATCTCGATTATGACGAATCAATGATTAAGTACTTCAAAAAACATGGTTGTATACAGTTTATTATGGGCAAGCCTATCCGATTCGGCTTTAATAAGTGGTCCCTTAATGGTAAAGATAGATATATAGTAAATTTTGACCTTTACCAAGGAGTAAAGACCATCTTCCATTGAGCAGTATGACTATTTATTTGGTAAAGCCGCTATACCACTAATGTCCATGATTCAAGATATACCTCATCTCGAATATCCCTATCATTTTTTTGTTGACAACCTGTTTACGTTGTTTAATTTTTTGCATGTCCACTTGTCTTTAAAAAATTCATTAAAAACTGGAAACGAGGCTCTTATACTTCATCTATTGATAAAGACCCTGGGGTTATTTGTGTAAAATGGAAAGACAACAATGTAGTAGCTATCGCATTTACAATTTTTGGTGTCAATCCACTTGATCCGATTGAAATGACAATCAGTTGCTATCAACAAGTCCTCGTAGACACTTGTCTAAGAACTAGCAACCTCCAGAGAAATCTTACATTGCCTTGTTATCGATTCCAGTTGTAACTTAAACATCCTAGGATATAAGATCAAATAATGTAACTTAAATTCAAATTAAAAACATTTAACGGGTTTTTTAGCCAAGTATTTAGTGGCTCAAAACATATACATATAGATACACTAATGATGGAATATTAATTCCAAAAACGTTTTTAATTATATACCTTTTATAAAGGATTTTTACATTAATTTTTTTGATACATGGTATACAGCCAGCTGCAGGAACGTAGTTTCCTTGTGGATTTTATTTTATATCGTTAAATATTTCCTTGTCGCCATAGGTATTTCATTTTGTTAATTTTTGATCTTTGTGCCGAAATAGTGATGACATTTTTGTATTAATATTGCTTTTATTTCTGCCGAAAAACTCGTAACTTTTGTAAATTAATTTTAATAATGTAGCATAAGAGTAGTATTTGACAATTGATCGAAAACTCAGCAACAGTAGGTGATAAAAAATACTGTCAATGCAACAACGTTGGTAATGTACTTACATCAAATTAGCTGCAAATATAATAAATTATATCTATCTAATTCATAAATATTCCTTGCTAATTTATTACTAATGCCAAATAAAAGATAAAGTGCTATAAAGAAAATCTAGTTTAACTAATTAGATTGAAATGTAAAGTGATTAGTTACTCTAACGTAATACATAGATTAAAACTGTTGTACCAAATTTCTAGATAGTTATTCATGAGCCCGACCAGTATCAAATCCAGCGCCCCAACTTATTAATTCCTAGTAATATTAATCTAGTCCCGAAACTTCTAAACCCATCCACCTAAAATCATTTTTCCTTATCAAACTCCCCCGTAACGGCAGTACACCAAACAATCGCCCTTGTTTGTGTATATACATTAAAACTCCGAACAATATCCCCAAAAAGTTGTTCCAGAGTTCCCTCCGCATCCAGAATTCGACTAAGTGCTTTATAATTGTCAGGCCATTGATTCGGACTGATCCCTCCTTTATTCCCTTTATCCAGGTCTATCCAGAATTGCTTCCTCTCCTAGGGCAAGTTTCGGGACGATGCAGACAGGCCCTCTCCGAAGGGATTTCCTTATCCCTGACCGTATCCCGGTGGAATAATGTTTTCTTTTTGGTGTTGTCGGGAATGGGGAAGGCCGCTGTGCTGCTGCCTTCAATCGAATTTGGCGAGCCGCTGCGTTCGTGCGCTTCGACTGACTTTTACTCGAAACAAAAAAGGTCTGCAGGTCGCTTGTGAAGGATAAAGTCTGAAATGCACTTTTCGACAGCGAGCGCTTGCTGCGATGTTTTTTCATTTGTAAACAGATTTTCTAAAAACTTTTAGATTGAAATCAGAATCATGTTATGCCAGATGAAGTTGCAAATAATCCTTTTTATATTTAGAATAATTGTTTAAGGAATGAATAAATTGAAAAGAAAAGTACTTTAAAATTGGGTAGGGCATTTATTAATTACTAACGCTTAGCGCTTTTGGCTTACAAAGTCATCAGAGCTATGCCACATAATGACTAAATGTATGTAACTATTTAAATTTAACAATGGTTAATTTAATACAATATAACTACAAACAAGTGCTATTATTTGAAAAAGAGGGCGGCTATTTTAAAAAGAGGAACAAATCAAAATTTAAAAACTTCTTTAACGTTAAAAAGGCAGCACAAAAATACATAAAAAGTTTGCCCATGGTACGGGTGTAAGCACCCATTCAACTGGACAGAGCTAAGACGACAGGCAGACTGATAAAAACCGAATCTGCTGATTAGGATTCTGCAAGTGCCATGATTAGGAGACATTATTAAAGGGACTGTTAGTATTTGCAATTATTAAATTGCATAAATCTTAGTTTAAATGATTGTATTGCATACATGTTCAAATTGAGTGAAGGTCAAAAAGGTCAATTAATAAGTTATCCCCAAACATAATAGTTAAAATAATAAATTTGGGGGTGTTTTGCAAAAAATACTTGATTGTTATGTTTCTATTTGGGTACTTTATAGAATTTAAAAAAGTGGAAAACTAGGCGGTACTGTTGACTATCGCGAAACTTCATAATATTTTCGGTATTTTAAAAATTTAAATATTATTTTTAAAATTGAACAAAGTAATTGTATTATTTATTTACTTTTTAGTTAAAAAAAATATTCATTACAATAATTCAAAAAATTACTACGGTTGCTCCAAGCGTCACCTGTTGACGTATTAACATAGCATACTTTATACAGGGTGGCCCTTAAGTAATTGCACAAAAAGAAACAATATATTCTACAATTTAAAATATTACGATTTAAGCCAAACTGCTTGAATAAAATGATGATATTAAGAAAGATACAGATACATTAAAGTGAAAATTAAAATTTTATTTTTGGCTATAACTTTTATGTTTGTGAACATTTATGGATACAAATTTACAACTGAGTATTTTTGAATATGGGGGATTTTAACTCGATGCACACCTTCATGTAACTGATAGAGGGCGCCACATATGCTACATAGGTGGCATACATTTGCACTTAACTTTTTTGCTCTTAAGTTTCCAGTATTTGTGATAAAAAATATTAAAGATACATTATTTCAACAAAAAAAGGTACACCTCTTAATAACTTCAGAACTCGACAGTTTTCGATATAATGACATTTTACAAATTAGCTGTATAATTCTTATTTTACGCAATTACTTCAGACAAAGAAGGAAAAATAGACAAAATCATTAATACTTCTGAATTTTGATGTAAAATACCTTTAAATTAAGTAAATAGTTAACAAAATATTAAATAAAATAAATATATCACCAGGATAATTAATAATAGGATTTAACAAAATAACAGAATAATAGGATTTTACATCAAACATTTTACGTTTTATATGAAATTAAAGTCATAATCAAAACATTTTATTTACAAACCAAATTCAAAAATAGTTAAACTAAATAAAATTAAACTTTTTGTCAAAGTAAGTGTTCGATATGTCCACCATTTTCTTTATTTCATTTGTCAATACATTCCATAAAAGATCGTCTCATATTAAATAGCATCATTGATTCTTAAGAAACTGCTGCAGTATTTATTAAAATATTTATAAGTATATTAATAAGTATTCTTTTGGGATGTTTTATGAATTAAATAATTAAATTAATATCTTACCCTATGATTAAGGAATATGACTACCACGACCAATCCAACGTTCAGGAAAGTTGAATTTTATGTTCTCACTGCCCTCTCTCTAAAATGTGGTAGTGTTTCATCTTGCATAAACCACATATTATTTTGTATTAAGTTTGATGACAATTCTTCCACAAATAATGAAATCATTTTTTAAAACATGTAAATAAATCTCTCCATTCAAATTAAATGGTAATTCGCATGTTGGTAAAATATTATTACCAATGGTTTCAAATCATACGTTTATTTGAAATTCATGTTGAAAATGCCTTTCTCTCTTCATATGAGGATATTTAGTATCTTAGAAATGATTTTTCTCTAAATTTAAATGACCATGGTGTGTAAATTTAGTTTCTTTCGTACAAAATATTCTATCGACAAAGGAATGGTCCAAATTTTACCGGTTTGAGACATCATTTGGAAATCTGCATCTCAAAGGTAAATCTGCTGACAATAGATTTTGCATACGAGTACAATGGTAAGGATGAAAATTCAGAAGCTAAAGTTTTGCTTATTCCTAACGCTGAAGATAAGTCGCGAATCTTCCTGATGATGCGTAATGATTTTCGGTAGGTCCAAGTTGTCACGTTTAGGACGAAATGAACCACATTCGCTTAAATTTTCGCCAAAAGAGATGTTTAAAAGTTTTTGATGATTTGGTTGTAGCCTGTTTGAGTATCTTTTTAAATATTCCTTTTCATATAAATATTAGAAAAATTATTATGCCTCGGCATTTTCTGCTTTTCTTTAATAAACCAAAATAAACTATCACTCATTAATCGAAACAAGACTTATTTTTAGTGATCAAAAGTATTCGTGAAATCAGCCTTCTATGCTAAAATGTAATACCCGTATTACATTGGGGTTGTCTACTGGCATCAAAACTGGTTTCAAAAGAAGCTGTAGGCGCAGTAGCTGGCACTGCAGACTAGCGCGAAGCTTCATACTACGTTTTCTATATTTTTTAAATAATATTTTTAACATTTAATGTGATTTTAAAATTAAGTTATTATTTATATGTTAAACAAATTATATTAAGTATATTAAAATAATTCAATAAAAATGAAAAAGACAGTCAAGATTTGATTTCACGTACAAAGCGTCTATGGATCTGTTTATACGTATTTCGCCTTAATAAGGCTCATAAGAACAGATATTTATAGGCGTTCTCAACGTGAAAAATAAATCTTTCCTGTCTTTAAGAAGCAACACTAAAATGGCTTCGAAACGGACGCAATAGCGACATCTAATAATAAATTATGTTTGCTTGTAGCGCCACCTGCTAAAGTATCAACAAGATACAGACCCCTCAAAGTGAGACTAAATATTAAGTTATTAATAAAATATAAATTAGATATTTAAAAATAAAATTTAAGTATAGTTTGAAAAGAATTTATTAACAACTAACGCTAAAAAATAAATGATGACTAGAAATGAATTGATAGATAAGTAAATCGTGGTGAGGACTGTTATTTCGTGAAGCTACCTGTGACGCCGTCTCGTAGCGCTACTTCTGTGACGCTCGCCTTAACATGTTACAATAGAGAAAAAACAATACAACGCCAGTATAGAAGCGATAGAGAATGGAAATTGTAAACATGATGACGGCCAACGTCTGAATACGGACACGGCACCTAAAGAAGAAGATAGAAGCTTCTCTTCAATAAGACATTTATCAGCTATATCAAAGCATTTTGTGATGTATTATCATCTTTGAGTTGTTATGCTTTTAACAACTAACAAAACTATTAATTATGCTTATCCACAGGTACTCAGTGTATTACCGCACAAATATCACAATTAAGAATTATTATGCAGCTGACTTATAAAATGCGATTATCTCGAAAACAGTTGAAATTTAAAGTTATTAGCAAGTATACCTTTTCTTTATAAAAATAATGTATCTTTAATATTTTTAACACAAATAGCGCCAACTATCAGCTGTGTCAAAGTGTGTATCAAATTATAATTCTCCATATTCAAACGTACTCAGTTCTAAATTTTTATCCATAAATATTTACGAACGTAAAAGTTATAGCGAAAAATAAAATTTTTAATTTCCACTTTAACACCCCGTATCTTTCTTAATATCAACATTTTATTAAAGCAAGTTTGCTTAAATCGTACTATTTTAAAGTGCAGAATCTACGGTTTCTTTTTGTACAATTACTTAAGGACCACCCTGTATACTTGTATTACTTCTGTATGTCTAATAAACATTATTTGATAATAAATTTAATGATATATATAAACTAAATTTTGAAAATAAAAAAAAACAGCGTGACTGTTGGGGAGTTCTGACAGAAGTGAAAACTTCTTATACCGTGTTATTGCTATATGTAAGTTAATGAAATTGTATGTCTGCTTATTACTGAATTATTAATATTTTTATGTGACACTACACAATTAAGTTTTCTAAAATTTAAAACATTTATTTTTTTTATTTTTATTAATTTTTTATAATTTTATTTAATTTTATATAACGTTAGTAAATTTTATTTAATTTTATTTAATTTCATTTAAATTATTTAATTTCATTAAAATATTAAGAGGATTCAATTGTTATCAATCGAATGACATTTACGACTTTTCACTTTTGACTCGAATCTCTTATTGACTTCCCTTTAATTTTTTGCTTTTAATTTAATATCAATATTTGTTTTGTTATTTGACATGCAATTTTTAATTTAAACTTTACTATAGAGAAAGAAGTAATACAAAGCCTGTATAGAAGCTTCGCTTTAAAAAGATTGATATTGTTCTGAAGCTATTTTCTTGTGGCATTTTAAAGTAATTACTATTTAAATGGGAATAAGCCACAATTAAAAGTTCAATTAAGTTTATTGACGTTTCGATTTCCACTACGGAAATCGTTCTCAAAATACAAACATTAGTGTTTGTATTTTGAGAACGATTCCCGAAGTGGAAATTGAAACGTCAATAAACTTACTTTAACCTTTTATTGTGGCTTACTCTCATTTAAATAGTAACGAAACGTAAATAAAAGGAGTTTAAGGAAAGTGGTGCTGAATACATTGATTGATATAAAGAAAATTTTTTTTAGATTTTTTTTTTATTGGAAATAATTCAGTATTTATTTTCTTTACGTTGAACAATAAGATTTATTCAGTATTTATACGCTTTTATTTTTTTTTTGTTTTAGAAAAACATTTTATTTCGCAAAGTAAAATCAATGAGTTCAGAGAAAAAATCTATTTTTTTTTATTTACAAAACATCTGTGACTACTTTATTAAAAGAATTATGATTTAAATAAAATAATGGAAGAGCATTAATTGAGCGCATCAGTATTGCTGTTTTAAGAATTAAGTTCCTTCGTCGATATTAGAACAATCTTCATAGTGTTCATCTCACAGACTTTGTTTTATTGAATGAAACGTGGATGCACTCAAAGGAAAATAAAATATTTTTCTGACAAGTTACCAAGTAGGTTATGGTGGTAAACTGTTATAATTGTTTACGCTGAAAAAGTATTTGTTACTAAAGCAAGTTTATTATTTTACTGGAAATCTTAAGTAGCTGATTACCATGAGAAAATGAACAAGGAATGATCCACCAAATGGATAAGTGAACAATTAGTTTACAATTTAGAATGGTAATCATTAATTGTGATGGATATCACAGTGTTCTTTTGAGAAAGTAATCTTTCACTGTTTCAACAAACAAGATCAAGTATGACGCAAAACTCACAAAACCTGAATTATTATAAATGCAAAAATAAAGAAAAGAGAGAATGTATATATAATTGATGAGAACTAAGAGAACACGGACACGAAGTGTTGAGAATATCTCTTTATCGCTGCGAATTCGAAACCTGAATTAATTTGGATAAACTGTATCATGTTGCAGTAAGTATATTGGTAGAGCTGAACATTCTGATAGTATTGTTATAAATATGTAGAAAAAGACACTAAACCGATGTTACACAGAAATTTGTAAAATGTGTGAGACATACTGAAATTATTAAAACGTGGTATATCCGAGAAAAAATATGGTTTTCATTAAACATTCAACCAATCATTGTACACCCTAGTAATATGAGTAGCTCAGATTCTGACAGTGAGAAATCTTTAATTTATGATTGTTTACTTGCTTGAATTTGAAGTATTTAAAATAAATTGTTTTTTCATCCAGCTCAAAAGGTTTCTATTCAATTTATTTTACATCGGTTCCTTATTTGAATTTTGTTGCTGTATTAAGTTGTTTTTATAGTTTGAACTATAAACGTAGACGCACTGGAAAAAGATCAACATAGAATTTTGTGTACTCTTATTTATAAATGAACCTAAACGCATGACAGAACGTAAGTAAAACGAACTGGAAAGGAAGAGTTGGTCAACTTTCATCTTTTACAGTACGTTACTTGCGTCTGGCCAATCAAAAGGAAGAATTTCGTGCTATCAACCAAAGTGAACTGTCCGGCCTGCCCTCCAAGTTGTTTATCAACATATTCGAATTTTGTTGAATATTTGTTCCAATGGACGGTAAATTAATAATGTAATGTAATAAAATATTAATAATAAATAATAAAAGGACATTATAGTACAATTTCAGTATTTCAGATAAATATGAGCTGTTAATTAGCCTAATTCGGGGTTATCCACACATATACGATAAATCCAATAAACATTTTAAAGACAAGGAAACCAAGGCACCAAGGAGCATACCTTCGTGTATTTCATAATCCATTGTTACCCGGAAAACAAAAAATATTATAATAAATAATAGTATAAATAAACACACACAGTTTGTTTATGATTCTTATAATATCGACATAATATTTAAAGTCCGTTTGTTACGTCTCCGGTCCGTCTACGTCTACAGTCCGTCAAACTATAAATCCAGCTTTAATTTTTGTAGGTTTATGTTTTCCAATTTAGTTTTATAGTGTCTAGCCTGCATCTAGTATTATTCTGCTTATTACAGTATTAGTTATTTTGTACGAATAATACTCGTTATTGGCTCAAAACTCTTCGATCTTGAACCCATCAATCTTCACAAAACAGTATTAAACATAATGCTAATAATTAATTCTGAAAACCATAGTTAACACTAAATACGCAGAAAGGTTTTTACGCAGTCTTTTAAATCATAACTTATCTACTTGCTTCTTTCCGATGAAAACACTTTTATTTCTGATTACTACGGTTTAAATATTTATTTACTGTATAATGTTATTGGACAACCTGTAGGTTTACAAAAATTGGAAAATCAAGTTCATAAATGTATACCCAGTTTTAAAATCCAACAAATCTAATAAAAAAAGTATAAAAACGTTCATTATAACATTAGCCATTGTTTAGTTCTTGTAACCAATATATTTACATTTTTTCTATAATACGAATGATGAGAATGTGCAAAGATTCTACGGATCTACTGTATACAAGCTTTTACTCTTTTTCATATTTCCCTAATTGTAAAATTAATTATTTTATTCTATTTTGGTTCTGCGTACATATTCATCTTGTATACACACTCTTCTTGTGTAAATTCTGGATAAAATGAGAAGTTCTATGCAATATTTACAACAGTTTTCTCTTATTATCAAGACAAACTAGATCTTAAAGAGAAAATATGCCCAAAGTAATTTAAACGGGTATTATTCAAAGCCGCACTGTAAATTTGCCAGATAAAGGCACCGCTTTTGCATATTATCCACTTAGGCAAAATAAACTCGGCGGTGCAGTCTGCACAAATACAGAGACACTGGGCAAAAACACACACAGCGCGACACACAAAATAGACATGCGGCGGTGAGGAGGTTTAATAGAATTTGCCGTGCCTTATTGAGAAGTTTCGGGAGTGACATGGAGGGAAATTGAAGGAATTAGGGGAAGTTTGCATGGATTCCTGGGAGTGGTTTGTTAGTGGGTTACGTTTGTAAGTTAACAATGCGACACAACTACAGATTTCGGTTGCTTTAAAGCACACTCTGATTAAAGCAGGAAGTTGGAAGTTCGAGTCGAACGAGCCTAATATCAAACGGCAAACAGATAAACCAACAACAGGGATATACTGAGAATTCACTAATTAATTCTGAAATTAAAAGTGTTAAAATCTATAAGTTAGTCACATCATATCTAACCAACATATACCTTACTCAACAAATATTAAAACTATTTTGCTAAGAATTTCCCATTTGCTTGTCCAATTTCTCTATAAATAGCGTCATAAACGAGCTTGCGCTAATTTTTTTTATTTACCCACTTAAAACATAAATTTAAAATGATTCTTCTAATCGAATATTTTTTAAAATCTTATATTATCAAGACAGTATCTCTTTATTCAAACGCACAAAGTATATGCTGCAATAAGACAGCTAAAGGATTTAAAAGCAGTAGGCCCCGACAATAAACAAGCAAAACTGCTTAAACTCATAGGCAACGAATCAATCGCAATAGTCACAAAGATACTCAACAATATATACAACTCTCTGGAGAAATATCAACAGAATGGCTGAAGTTTGAGTTTATTGCACTTCCAAAAAAATCAGGAGCCAAAAATGCGAAGAATACCGTAGCCTCATGAGTCATCTCCTAAAATTCTTACATTCAAAAAAACAGTTCGGGTTCTTAAATGCTGTTGGTACAAGAGAGGCTTTGTTCTCATTGCAAATCTTATTCCAGAGATGCAGATACGTCAGTTGCGACGTATACGCTTGATGATGATATCTGGTTAATTAAGAGAAACTGTTTGATCGAGTACATCATGCCAAGATGATACAACTACAAAAATATGCAGAAATTAATAACAAAGATCTAAAAATATTAACTTTATATAACCTATATAACTTTTATTGAAATTAGACTGGCAAGGTAAGGCTGTATTTTGTCTCCTGTAATCTTCAATCTTTGCTCTGAAAGAATATCTATCAAAGCTTTGCACGAAACTAAAAATCTACTAAAGGGGTACCGCTAAACAACATCAGATATGCAGATGATACCATAGTATTTGCGGACAAACTAGAACACCTCCAAGTACTTATGAACAAAATTAGGTATTATATTCAATAATATGGACTCAATATAAACGTAAAAAAAACAAGCTCGTAAAATTAGCAAGAAAAAAACGGGTGTGGGTAGAAGTTATACTTCTATATACGCGTTTGCCGTTAAAAAATTATATAGGAGTCAATCTGCACAATCAATACATATGTAATGCTATAGGTAAGAGAGAGCAGAAAGAAAAAAAGAATTAGTTATATAGGTATATGGTGCATCGTTTGCTGTATATAAACATTTGACCTGTAATAGGAGTATAGTAAATGAAGGATTGTATCAATATTTTAATGAAAATATATATTTTTATTTTTATATATGCATAAAAGGAGTTGAATGCAAAAAAAATTACACATACTCTGCAGTGAAATTCATTGTTTATTTTGTTATTAATATAAAAATTACAATACAATAAATACACTGCAACATAATTCAATATAATAATACAACATAAATTAAAATGTAATATTCATAAGTATTTAAAACTGCCAATATACATAACTTACTTTACGAAGATAAAAATAAAAAACCAACAACTCGGATTATGTTGTAAATTTTCATTTTATTTTAAAATTTATGTTTTTTGCGTATATTACATATATTTAATAAGATTAACGTGAGGTTTTTAAATATTTCAAAAATAAAAAAGGAAATTCATAATTGGGATTCGAACTCACAACCACCAGCGTATGAACCAAACACGTAAAAAGGATTTGCCAATTGGACATGACACTAACGGATTTCAAAATTGACAGTTCTCGGTAAAACAGTGAATATTTTGAAATACAAAAGCCTAAAATAATAATTATAAACGTTTAATTTTAAATAATACAAGACATATCAAATAAATAATAATATTAATACATATTATATTATATATAATATTATATATATAATATTAAATATATATACAAAAGGAACATTTTTATTCTCGAGAGAGGAAAAGAAAGAAAATATATCTTCTGTCTCTCTCTTACTCATTATCTTACATATGTAATATTTTCACAGATTCACTCTCATGCAAATTTCCAACGCCGACCGTGCGTATAGAAGTATAACTTCAAAAAATTTTACACATACTCTGCAGTCAAATTCATTGTTTATTTTGTTATTAATATAGAAATTACAATACAATAAATTCACTGCAACATAATTCAATATAACAATGCAATATAAATTAAAATGTAATATTCATAAGTATTTAAAACTGCCAATATACATTATAACTTACTTTACAAAGATAAAAATAAAAAACCAACAACTCGGATTATGTTGTAAATTTTCATTTTATTTTAAAATTTATGTTTTTTGCGTATATTACATATATTTAATAAGATTAACGTGAGGTTTTTAAATATTTGATGATAACGCCTTGCAACAAAACAGCACAAAGGAGGAAGCATTTTAAAAATTAAGTTAAGCAGCAGCGTTCAGATAGAATCAGATGAGTAAGCTGGAATTTCCAATCCTCCGATTCAGGAAAAAAAAGGTATTTACGATATTTTTGGTAACAAAAAATATAGTTAGAAAATATTTTTCTATTTTAGAAGAAAACAGAAGTCGTAGGCGACACAGAAACGCAAAAAATTGGAAGTGCAACAAGAAAAAGAAACTCTTTGAGCAATGACTTGAATATATATCGATAAGAAATAAAATAGTCACAGCAAAGTCTGTAAAGGAAATGAAAGACCTGTCTACATAAGTGCCTTTTTAAATGTAGTCAAATAATAACAAATTTAGAACGCCAAGAAATTTTCAAGGAGTTTTATAAGTTGTCTCTGAAAAAAAAAACTTTTTATTGTCAATACAACGAAGAGATTTCTATCAGAATGACGCCGGAAAGGAAAAGGAGAAGCCACATCGCGAAGAAAATTTAAGTATTTTGTTGATGTCAAAGGAAAAAGTATCCAGGTTTGTAAGTTATTCTATTGCGGTACATTATCAATAAGCCAGAAACCTATATATACCGCACACGAGAACAAAAAATCGTAGTACTAGCACCCCAAACAATAGTAATCAAGGCAGCCATAAGAAAAAATTTATATCAGATGAGAGCAAGTCATTAGTAATTGAACACATTAGACCACTATGCAGAGCTGATACAACTAGAGAGCATCTGGATTCATCATTGAATGTGAAAAAATTTATGAATTATATAAAAGTCTTAAATGAAAAGCAAGTATTAGAATCTGCATATCCACAAATCCTTTGCAATAATTTTAACTTATATTTTCACGATTTGTGGGAAGAGTATCGTCTATTGGAACGGGAGAATGGGTGTTCTGATAAAAAACGTGCCATATTTCAGCAACATAATAATGAAAAGAATTGTGCTCGAGAAGAGAGAAATCGTGACAGAGTAGGACTTACTCCAGTGTTGTTTTCCGATATTCAAAATGTGCTAAGCTTACCAAAAGCAGAAGTAAGCAATTTCTTTTTCAACTAAATTTAACATTTACAATCTGACTGCTTACTTTTCTGTTTCCAAGGATGTGTATTGTGCTCTTTGGACCGAGAAAATGATGGAAATATCTGCTAATGATATCGCTAGTGCGCTTTACAAAATATTAGAAAGGGTGTTAGCTGATAATCCCAATATAACAGAACTAATCCTGTGGTCAGATAGCTGTGTTCCGCAGAATAGGCATTCAGTGATTTCTTACGCTCTAGGATATTTTATAGAAGAACATCCAAATTAAAAAAAAATTACAAAGAAATTTTCTACTTCTGGTCATTATCACCTAAAAAACCTTATCACATTATACAAATGCAAGAAAATGATTTTAAAAATTTTCAAGAAAGTGCAACATCTTATGTCTATTCTCTTGTACCTTTCTCTAAAGTAACATATTTAAAGTTTTCAAGATGCCTTTATGAACTATGAACAATATAAAATCGCATATGTAGCCTGCTACAATTTGCTAATGGGTTTGATACACATTTTTCTTCATTAAAAGTAAGACGAAGACTACTTCTTTGATTTTCCTTTTTTAATGTCTCTTGACCTTTTTACATATCTGTGTTTTGTCGAAGTTTCTGTTATTGTTACAAATGCTTCTTCTTCATCTTTATTTTGTGAGACATTGTCATGTCATGTTACAAATGTATGACATATTTTTAATCTGTCAAAGGTCCAAACGTGAAATATACGAATTACTACGATCGCGCACGATTATTGAGATGATTGGGATTAGTCATGCAACGTAAGCCGCAGCATCTGATGCAATGGATCGGAAAGACTTCAATTGCGAATTGTCTAATGGGCTAGTTCCACTTATACTCTTCGTTATGAATACCGTTATTTTACGTAACGGTCCCAACCCAATGGATAATCTATTATTTATTGCGAAGTTCCACTCCTAGTTGACTTTTGTGCGACAAAACCAAATTCTTGTTCTGCTGCGACCTTTTTTTCTGGCTATATCCACAGTTATAATTACTTTCAGCACTGATGTGTTAATTATAAAATCATGTTTTAGTTGCAACTTTTGTACATTTTGTTGTGGAAACATAACAAACATATTTTAAAATTTAAATTTTTAATTAAAACGCTATCGTATAAAATTTTTATGTATACAATCGAAATTCGAACCGTTGCACTATAGAAATTGTTTCGCAAATGGCTGGCAGCGAGCAGAAAAACGCTGAGTTGAGTATACGGCAGTATTGCAGGCTTCAGGCTAATTTATGATAATGTAGATATTAACAGAGAAAATCAATAGGAGTTAGTGTTATTCCCTTAATATCTGGTGGTAGTTGAGAGTTCGTGCAGTTAAATTTGGTTTTAATCGAAGAGAAGCCATTGTCATATTCTAATATTCCTGTTAAGTGCTTACCAAATGCACGCAAACGGCGTTGATGCTGGTGCAAAAACCGAATCGAGTTCACTCGACCGTTTAACTTATACGATGATATTTTAACGTTGTATTGCTGTGCAATTGATTGGAAATAATCACTAAAACTAGAGCTCTGGTATTTTCTTAGATCAGGACGTGTTTTGTGTTATTTATATAAGAAATACATCTTCGCGTCAAAGCGAATTGACGTACATATGTGAGTGATTTTTGACATGCAGCGGTGTTAAGACTTTACTTCGCGATAAAATCATGTGGTTTTTTTTTAACAATGTGCATTACTTTTAAGAAGAAGGTGTTAAATTTGAAGAAACACGTTATGTTGTTTATTTAAAAAGGAAGAGAATTATTATTTTGATTAGTTTTGTTGGTGCTTGATCCATAATTGTCCGCCATCGACACAGAAAATAATTTAATTTGGGATTCAGTTTTCAATTTCAGTTGGTTTAGAAAGAACTCTTCCATGTTGGTCCATTCTAGAGACCCGAGGAATACATAACCATTCTGTTTGTATAATAATAATTTTTTTGTTTAAACTTAAATTTAAACTTTAACTTAGTGACATCCTACCCAAAGCTTTAAATTTTTCTTTATTCATAATTTACTCACATTTGTTTCATAGTAACTACTTTAAGGGGAAGTTTTAATAGCCCCATAGTCTCTCGTAATGTCAGGTATTTGTGTACACATGTAACTGGAGAGTTACTATTATTTTTAAATATTTCTGGGACCTATCCAATCAGGGTAGATATCCCATTTAAATTTTATTTATTCTTTTAACCGAATACCGAAGTGTAGAAATACTTCATTCTAGTAGATAAGTAGATTATATTTTAAAATCAAGCGTTTTTATGTTTTTTATGTTATTAAAATTTGATGCTGTTTACATAATAGAATTTATAGTTCATAATAAGGGATTTCAATATATTCAAAAGTTAGGTTTAGACTACATAATAAATGAGAGATAAAATAGGTTAAATTTACTTTGTACCTAATATATATTTTAATAGTATCCCATTTTTTACAGCTTCAACTTAAGACAGAAACAACTTAAGATAGCTCTTACAGCACTCTTACAGATATTTTAAGAAGTAATTTTGATACTTTCCTGGCTTCCACAAATATTCTTAAATTCATTATTTCACTACTCTTTTCTCGCTTATTTATTTTTTTTATTTAAAGAAACAAAGTCGCATCCACCCAAAGGTTATTAGCAACATTCCTGTAAAATTTGTAATAATATTAACATTTGTAACAATCAATCATTGTAACAATTAATTACAATTTGTGAACAATTGAACATTTGTAACAATTAATTAAGTTAAATTTTGTGTAACATATTTATACATTTTAAGTAACCTAATAAATTGTTCGGAACTAAACTTTTGTTGAGGAGTGCTTTCAGGTTATTTGGCAAATTGTAAGACTGTCTTTGATTTACATATTTAGGACATTTTATCAAGAAGTGCTTTATACTCTCTACTGTATTGCATGTTTCGCATTTTGGAGGTTCACTATTTGAGAAGAGATAGGCATAAGTATACCTACAGTGTCCAAGTCGTAGACGTGTAATAATAGTTTGGCATCTTCTACTTCTGGCTGTGGACTTCCATGAAAAAATGTCACTTTTGATGGTTCTGAGTTTCGAACTAGTCATTCCACTCCCGATTCCACGCACTTAACACCTTATTTTTGAAATAAACTTTTAGATCGCCTGCGATACTCCGACACTCTGATGCGTCACTGGTGATAGCGTTACGCGCACTAGTATCTGCTTCTTCATTCCCTTCTATGCCTATATGAGATGGTATCCATAAAAAGTGGACTCTTCTGAAATTTTCTTGAGCTTTCATTAATTCGGCCCTGATAATTTTCTCAATGGGGTGTTTAGTGTATACATTTTGCATAGCTTTGACTGCGCTGAGAGAGTCAGAAAGGACTAGACAACAAGGGATGTTTTTAATATTTACTTGCTTGATGGCTTTGATCAAACCAAATAGTTCTGCAGTATAGATGCTGGAATTTAGAGGAAGTTTAAATTGAAAAGTGTCATTTGGGGTTACCATTTCAGTTGGTAACACTTATTTCTAATTAACTGTATTTTACAGGAATGCAAAGGAGCCGAATACTTTCTTGAGTGTCAATTGGTTATTTTCCGGCATAGCCTGCTAGCCAAGCTGCATTAAGTTTCACATATTTTGTGTTGTGAACATACTCCTTATTCTTATTACATTTTCTTTTATTTTAGCTACATTGGCCACTGCATAAGTCAACTTCATATTTTTGCTACATTAGTGCATATGATAAACCTACTCTATAATTTTTGTTACAATTTCCGATTCTGTCTTTTCTGGTGTTCAATGACAAATTAGTCCATTAACTTGTTATCTTACATTAATCTTAATTTCCTGATTTTTTATAGTTTCATCATGTATAAATATAACACATATCGACCAGTAGCTTAATTACAGTTTGTTCAACTTCCTGCAAACTGTAGATTGCCTAATAGGTATTAAGCTTGAAAATGCTTGTAATCATTTCTTTAGTTCAAATTATATTTCTCAGCTTTCAAAAGTAAAAGATTTTTGTTTTAGACAGAGAGGCAGTACACTGATTTGATGAATCGTAGCATTTTAGTGAGATTATAAATATAGCTTCGGGATTAGTTTGGGACGCAGTATATTATAAACTTTTACCTCAACAACAGCTATAGTGTAATAATTCAGTAGCTGTCATTAAAACTATATTTTACTCTACGACTTCAACATTTTATTTTATCATCGTCGATCGAGAAGAATCGGACACTGGGAATTATAAACAATTCAAAATTATAATTTCATTCCAATTGTCTATTGGTCATTTCACCATACGCTTTAAATTTAGCTATAATATGCGATGGTTTTTAATCTGAGCTTATAATAAATCAAACAAGTTATAAAGCTGTCACCAAAATGCGTTGTGCAGACCCGGAACATAACATTTTTCACATCCAGTAATGGATTGTAAACAGCAATTGGAAGTTACTTAAAGACTCCCGTCAGCTCCATTAAAGAGCTTATGTAGGAACCAATAATAAAACAGATCAAAATTCCCAGATATAATATAGATACTCGGGGAGGTGAATTGCCAAATACAGTACTTAAGGCAAAGCCGTTGGAACAAGACATATCCGAACACACGTAGAAAACCATTGCCAACCATCAGTGGATTTCCTATTTAACCACAGGACCAATAACTATATTTATCGGTATGTTGATTGTAATTATGTGGATGGTAGTCAGAAATCTTCGGATTCAAAGAGAGCCAAAAAAGAAAGGCAACAAGGTTCCGACATCCAACCTCATCCAGCGCCTCGAAAACATAAGATATTACAACCAAATTTACGTATAACTTTCGGGACAGACCAGCTAGATCAATTTTACTTAATAAACTTAGATTTAAATTAGATAGTATAACTAAATCATAAATTCTAAATATTCAAGATATAGGTAGCGCTGCTTGCTAGAATTCGACATTGCGATACAGACATCGCAGACGATTAGAGTTCAAAACCCACATGTGTTTTTTTTTTTTTTTTTTTAATAATTTGAATTTATGCAAAGATCGTTTTGCTTTGAATCACTAAACAAAACTAAACAAAAACTAAAGTTAAAACAAAAAATCTTATTGACAAAATAGTATCGTCGTACTTTCGAAAATAAAGTAAAAACTTTTAAAGAATGTTTAAATAAGTAAAAATTCTACAAAAATAAAAAAATATCCGAGGCCACTAATCAATCGATTAGGAAAAGTCGCACTGAGATATTCACTGACGATGCGAGAATTATGTGCAGGACAACCATCGTGTTGAAATCATATGGAATCGAAAGGTATTGGTAAATTACAAAGGGCTGGGACAATTTCATTTTGCAGAAGTTCCAAGTATTTCCGCCCAGTCAACATACCGTCTATAAAAAATGGACCAATGACATGATTCCCTATTATGCCTCCCCAAACATTTACTTTTCGAAGACGCTGGGTACGAGCGACATAAATCTGACAACGATTTCCTCGAGATCAATACCTAGCATTGATTGAATTGTGGCGGCCATGCAATGAAAACGTACATTCATCGGTGAACAAAACGTTCTCTAAAAAATGTTCATCTTGATGTGACATTTCCATTGCAGTTTGACAAAATTCTAAACGATATTGATCCCAAGGAAATTGTTCGTTGAATTTATGAAGTTTATAGGGACAATATCGATGTCTTTACAAAATTTCACGTACTCTAAATCTTGAAATTCCACATTGTTCTCCGAGACGAGGTGTTGATTGGGTAGGATTTTGCTCAATACTTGCACAAATCAAAGTATCCCTTAGTTCCAAATCTGGATTTACCTCCCTTCGTCTACGAACTCCTCTTGGATCGATCACGGATCCATAAGTAAAAAAATTACGTATAATAGACTGAATTGTTGATCCTGCTGGAGCCGGCCTATTTGGAAACATATTTACAAATTGTTGTCTAATCATGTTGTCTGATAATCCATTCACATGCCAGACAACAATTTGCACTTTTTCCTCGACCGTTAAAATCCTTTTCACGAATTGTTTTTTCAATAAAAAGTTTCTGTTTACCGTAAAAAACACTTCTCGATGTGTTATTATTTGATAACTTGGCTTATTTGAAGGCTTGATGATTTGATTCGCTATAAAGCAGGTAGCTGTTCGCGCGCATCCATTCCAATGTCGTCAATTGTTTTGAAAATCATTACCTGTACAGAGGAATTGATATTAACACTGAGAATTTAGTGATGGATTTGACATTAAACAGTCTTCAATGGATTATTTTTCATTCACAACTGAAGACTGTAAAACTGGAATTGAATTTGAAATAATTTGTATTTCTATTTTATAACATTAAAAGAAGAATAAATTGTAAATAATGAGTTTTTCGAAAACTTGTTACCTAATATGTATCATATTTTCTATTATTTTTGATTGAGTAAAACAAAAATTTTACCCTTGGTGTGAATTGAACCCCAGTCTTCTTATCGATAGACAACGTCTCTAACTATTACACCAATTCTGGATACAATAATTGTTTTGGACTGATCATACCTATTTAGTTTAGTCAAATATTTCAGTTGAGTTATTTTTATTATTAAATAAACTTAAAGATTTATAATTTAAAATCGCTACTAATTAATGTTTTTTACTATAATATATCTTAATATATTTAATCATTTATTCTAACATCAGAAATTATTAAAATAAAATATTTTCGAGGTCATCCGTATAATTATGACTGAAGTCAAATAGACACGTCTAATAACTAGCCTTATCTCGTACTATCTCACAACTAAATCTGTCTTCTATCCTTTCCGCTATTTTGCCGGGTGGTAAGACACTCATCACTGTATATAATGTTGCTGTCTTTCGTTTTACAAAATCTGCTTTCTATGAGATACGGCGTTATCCATTTATTTTTACTTTTGTGGTTTGTTTTTTAACCAGGAGGAGTACTCGTAATTCAAATTTACCGCGCCATAATGCTTGTTTGTAACTGGTCCAACCACAGGCAAGTATACTCCACTAAATTATGACATTTTGACACTAATGACATTTATGAAATTTTAAAATTCAAAATTTATATCGACGATTTTTTGTATTTTCTGCGTTATTCACATCGAGTTAGAATCAATGAAGAAGCTATTAGCATATTAACGTGTGTATTAAAAACGGCATCAGTAGGTGTGGCTAACGATCATACCAATATGGCGGTGGGATCAGAGCCTGACCCAATATTAAAACTACTATACAAATATGACTAGTTATTCAGAAGGTTTAATCATCATCTAAAAAAGTGTAATACATTTTTAATAAACTATGATTTATTTATCCCGCGGTAAACACTGAAAACACGACATATTATACATAAAGATAAATTAATACAGTCAAATAACAAGTTGTATCTGAAAGAGATAATAATATAAATGAAATTTTAAAGGGCAAAATGAATATACGGTATGATATAAAAGAAATACGTTCGTTTTACAACTTATATATTTGATAACTACAAATTAACTGACACTTAAAAATTTAGTTCAATTAACAAAGTTAGAAAAGTTATTATTAAAAAAACAAAATTGAATATCTGCTGAATATCACAATGGAAATACTGTGTGGAAATAAAAATAATTATTTTGCAGTAGGTAATAAAAAAATTTAAGATATTAAGGATGAAGATATTTGAGTATTCTCAAGAATAGCACGATCTACCTTACTTATAAGATTTTTTATGAATACTTTTAATTTATTTTCTGAAGTACGGGCCATTAATTTGTTTACATATTTGTATACTAACCCGTGGAACGTTATTCCTGAAGATTTTTTATTAACATTGCTTCTGCTACTGCAACTACATTGAGAACTACATTGAGAAACCATTATTATGCACTATCACAATATAATATTACAGTTTTTATAAAACTATTATGAAACTAAAAATATTAGAAAAACAACAAATGTAAACAATCATACACGATCTGTCAAAACGATCATAACAATATGGGCCAAAGTGAGGTCGTTTTTAGTCACGTGATGCCCTCTCCATTAATTCTAACTCGATGGTTATTCCTTTAATTTTTAGATTTTTGCAAACATAAGATGAAAGAGTTAAAACATCTGTACGACAGATAGTACACAGCTTCTTTTTTAAGAATGAAATGCCTACTTTAAATAAAATTTTAAAAGAAATTTACAACCTCCTAGTTCTTCCAAATACATATGTTTCGTTCATTATTATATAAATTCTTGAAGCAAATCAATTTTAAGTAAGTATATAGTAAATGAGGTAAAAAAGTAATAAATTAGACTTACTCACAATCAGTTTAATTTTACTATCTAAGACGACCGGTTTCGCTTTCTAAAATTTGCAAAGCATCATCAGGTCAGTGGTACAAAGTAAATTAAATGCTGAAATTATAAAAAGCTCATATTAGGGTGCTGTCTTATAAGGATAAAGATCAAAAAAGGTTATAGATCAAAAAATGGTTTTAGTAATTATACCAATATTACATGGCTGTGTTAATTAATATGCATAAATTGCATTAGCAGACAGAGTAATAACCCACAAATTGGTAAGAGAAAAATCTGTTGAATTTTAATAAATTAGAAATAAACAAAATACTACTTACATTCCGGCACAAGAGTTATTATATAGTGATTGGTGATTCATGGTTCAAACTATCATTTATTACTGATAATGCGTGATCTTCGGTCAATGTTGTAACTGTCTAACAACTTAGGAGGAAGTTTCTTGAGGGGATGATGTTAACAGATGATGTAGGAGTAAGGTATATGTTATTGTTTGTTGAAAGAAAATGTGATGTTTTATATTATTTAAATTATTAAAGTTATTTATATTTATTGAAAAGATATATTTTTGAAATGTGTGTTAAATTATTAAAAATTTTTTAAAGAAAGAGGACAGTTATATGACAATGAATAAAAGTACTTGTACTATTTTGTGGGTGTGCAATTTCTTTGACTTGTAATTATCAACTTTTGATTGAAAGCTTTTAATTTCTGCTATAGAGCGTTTCACGTTAAGAAAATAACATTAGAGTTATGGAGATCAGTGTTGCCAAAACTCTCAGGCATGCGGTTTACTAGATTGTCGATATATTTTTCGAATTTCCATTTTCAACTAACATTTAACTGTAAAGTCAGAATAACAACTGAAGAACCACAAAGCCTTATTATCATTATGTAGTCTCAGAGAAAGACATAAAATCGCTGACATACGCACACCGTATTATTTTAAGTTGCAATTAGTAATTAGGTATACGCATTCCAAGCGGTCCGTTTATTTGCTTTTAAATCTTTAATAGCCGGCAAAGTGCATGATTTAACTAAGCAATATTTTCTACTGATTTCTATGATTCATGGTATATGATATTCTTACCGAAAAACAAATAAACTGTCGTTACTATAATTAAAATAAGATAAAATAAAATTATCTTTTGTAAATACTATTTATTTAATTAAAATCATTTTCCCTACTTTTCATCTCTTGTTTCGAATGGACACTTTTGGCCAATTACGTTAAAATCAATTATTTAATTCATGTCTATGAAAAAGAAAAAACAAATTATACAACCCTGAATCGTGCTTGTGTTCATCGTGGCATCGCTGCGCTTCTATCGTCCATAAGAAATACATGGCCCTATCTCCGCAATGTTATTTTCTTAACGTGGAACGCTGTATAGGAAGGGAATTGTGAGGTCAAATGTTAAAATAATAAACTAAAACACAATTAGGGACAAACAGAACACAATTAACAGAACAAAACAAACATAAAACTTTAAAAAAGGGGTTTATAGGCACTACATTACTTGCTAGGAGAGGAATTGGGTTTTTTTGTTGTCTACTAGTATTTTAAGAGGTAAATTTGACTAGATAATGTAGGTTAAAGGTATAGTAAATATATAGTAAATAAAAAGTGCAACACAAAAATCTTAATATTGTGTCTGAGTTAGGCAATCAATTAGAAGAAGATTAGAAGATAAGTCAAAAAGCTTAGAATTGAAGGGAAGTCAAAAAAATATTCTCATTGAACGTGATGATATTATAAGATGGAGTCGTAATTATTCTATAAAACAATACAGAAGTTTATTAACATTTTATTCAATTATATTTAATTTTTATTGTAATTAGAAAAACAAAAAACATATATTGAAAGTGAATTGGAAAAAATTATTATTCAAACTCCTCCTCCTCTCTATTTTCTTCTTCGTAAGGATGTAGTGGCGTCTGTAATTTGTTTAATTATTTTTGTCCAATTATCTCTCTTCCCTGTGAGTGTTGTTTTGCTTTTGTTACTTTGCGGGTAACCAGTCATGTCCTTTATTTGGTCCGACCATCGTACTGGAGATCTTCCTCTGGATCTGGATTATTCAAACATAAACAAAGTTAGGTTTCAATCAACGTGTGACGTTGTCCGATACTGATTACTGGATTACCGCAAGGCCGAGATACTCAACCCAAAAAAGAAGATGTATTTTGGTGACTTTTCTAGTAAGTTTCTTGGGTGTGAATCTGTCTTTTTAGTTTATTCCTCCTGGCTGGTTAAACAACAAAACATAGCTGTTTTAGGTTTAAGTGTTGTGTTATGGCCTTGTTAGAGCATCATAAAACATGTGTCTTTCCTATTCTATAATTACATAAAATAATGTAAAAACCTTTAACTTTATTACCACAAAAATTAATTTAAACTTCTGTTTGTGTATTTTTGTGATAACTTATGGCATGATATTATTAACAATGTTAAGAAATATCGTTCAAACACGTGACGAATAAGTAGTATTCTAAATAGTTTCCTTAGTACACGTTGTTTGGAAGTTTGCAAACTTTAGAACTTCACAACTTTTGTTAGGTTATTTGGCTTATTATTTCTGGCTAGTTAACGCAAGCTTATATCTATTCTGAAATGTTTCTTTAGAGTTTAAGATAAACCGAGCAGAAAATCATATGGAAAATAAATGTACAATATAAATGTTGAGCAATATTTCCTAGCATTATAAACGGTGGTGAAACAGGTCGGTTTATTCTATAACGAATACACTAACAAGTACATGTTGGTTAGTAAGAATCTTATAGCAAATGAGGAATGGAAGACAGCCTTTAGAAATCATATCTTTTAACGTGTCTACAGCTTCACATACCTTGGCTTGCTGGTGACTACTACTAACAAAACAAGCAAAGAAATTAAAAGACGAATAAATCTGACAAATAGTGCTAATTATGGACTCCAAAAACTATTCCACTCAAGAAATATTGAAAGAAGAACTAAAACTATTAAATATAAAACACTATTAAGACCGGCCCTTGCATATGAAGCAGAAACATGAACACTAACAGAAAAAGATGACCGACATTTAAGAATACTCGAGCATAAAATACTCCGCTATCAACGACCAAAAGCAGTGGCGCAAAAGATATATCTTTGAAGTATATCAACTCTTTAATGTACGAATCTTAGAGTAATCCAGGATCCACAAAAAATTTAAGAGCCAAATATGATGATTATACTGACTTCTGTTTACCATTTTCCTTTCACCCAATATGACAGGATACAGGGAGATACGTATTGTCTGTGCTCCAGAGAGAGGCGACTATGTCGCAGACTTTGACTTTATACTCATTTCAATTTATTTTAGGTGGAGTTTCAAAATGTTTTCTTATAGCTAAATCTATCATCATCGATACTGTGTCATCAAATCTTTGTTCAATTCAAGATTTAATATGTAAATATAATGTTTTTATCAACTGAGTGTCATTAGAAGTGATACACCCAGAACGAATAATTTCCTAAACTTAATTTTTTGGCAATATGGTAGATTTACATCAAGAATGAAACGATAATGTTGTCAAGAATTTTTATTAACAAGTAATCAAAAAAATATTAATAATGTATTTGGCGACCCCGTAGCTGAATACACTCCTGTGTACATTGACAAAATGAGAAAAACGTCTGCTTGTGGTACCTCGTTCCAAGCAACTTGAACTTCACGTATTAGCTGTGCCAGAGTCTGTGGATCATGATGCAAAGTGGACAGTCTCCTTTCCATCATATCCCATACATATTCGATAGGATTTAAATCCGGAGCATATGGCGGTCATGGCAAAACATTAACGCCAGCTTCTTGGAGAAAGTCCATAGTTTAACGAGCAATATGGAAACGCGCGTTGTCTTGCTGAAAAAGGACACCTCGACGGCCGTCGAGGTAAGGCAGTAAAGTGGTTTGTAAGATGTCGTCAACATAACGCGTAGCTGTCATATTGCCTCGAATAAACACAAGTGGTGATCGGCTACCATAGGAAATAACCCTCTAACCCATTATTTCAACTGTTCTGTGTACATGCCTCTCAATGCCTCTCATGCGTCTTACCATCCTACGACCATCATGTCTTCCTGAACAGAATCGTGATTCATCGCTGAAGGCAACATTACGCCATTCTGTCACCCAATGATGCCGTTATCTGCACCAATTCAAACGTTGATGACAGTGATCCGCAGTCAAAGGAAGCACTAGTCGCGGGTTGAATGAAACTAGTCCAAAGGCTCGAATGCGACAGTATAGTGTACGCATACTAACAGGTCTACTTACTACTCCAAACCATTGGTCTGCAATTTGACGCGTAGTAGCAAAACGGTCTCGCAGAGCCAGTAATCCAAAGCGCCTATCTTGACGCTCTGTGGTACGTCTCGGTTGACCAGTTGGTCTTCTTCGTGTTTCTCTACCTTCGTTTGTCCACACACGACAGACATGCCTAACCTTCATTGCCGTACAATTAACACGACGGCCAATTTCGCGATACGACAAACCCATACCTCTATACGCAATAATTCTACCCCTGTCAAAATCGCTAACATTGTTTTAATTTTGGTGTCTTCGAACTCGAGGTATTTTCTTACACTGAATACAATTAGACTGAGAAATAATAACTAAAAATTCTATGAGAACAGGTTTTCATAAATCGGTCTCTTCACAAAAAAAAATTAAAAATTAAACTTTATTTTTACAAAGAGTAGAAAAGATAAAACATTGGTATTGTTATCATAGCATATTTTAAATATAGTCATTCTGTTGTCAAAAAATTAAGTTTAAGAAATTAATCCTTCTGTGTGTAACACTTCTAATGTCACTGAGTATACATTATATGGCTGCACACATGTCTTTATAAAGAGTAACAGATGATGGTTTCATTAGATAGGAAAGATGTTGGTGAGTATTTAACAATCCTTTTGGATATTTTTTATAAATATACCTTCTACAAATGTAAACTATACCATTTTTTAAAGTAAAAACATTGCACGTCACAATTTATATAAAGTGACGTCACTTATATTTAAAATTTTCAGAACGTCAACCTTCAAAATTTTCAATTCAAGAGTTCAAATTTTCCTAACACAGCTAATAATACGAAACCCATACGGAACTGCTTGATCTTTTATAGGCGTCAACATGGTATAATAATCAGAAAAATGTAATCATTATATTGGGAATTTTAGAATTATATTGATTAAATAACCAAAAACATTTGTTATTATTAATAATATAAATTTTATGAAATAACTCTTTAAGTCTAATATTCCACAAAATAATAATTGTAATTAAATAGATTAGACAATTGTACGCAACTGATACGGGAATACTTCAAATTTTAATGACAGTTCAGCGCATGGAAAAATTGTATAAAGTGTTGCCGCTTTTTTAGAGTAAGAATTTTGTTTATGTTTTGATTTCTTACACCATTTGATTATAATATATTATATAATAATACATTGTATTTATAAATACATACTAAATTTAGATTAATCGCTTTAAAAACTAATTATTAGTGTGTATTGTGATTGTGCTATGCCAAAACAACTAAATAATCCGTAGAAAGCTGATAAGCTTTCATATAAGATAAATTATTGTGAACAAGAAATAATGGCGGGACGTTTTTACTATTATTGCTCTAAAAGAGGCAAGTTTAAAATTAACAATATATAATTTTGTATTAAAATGTTTTCTTATGTATTTTAGTGTGTTGCAGTAGTCTTAAAACTAAGTGCATTTACTGTTAATATAACAGTCTGACAAATAGTTGACATTTTAAAAATTTCTCACATACTAACTATTCTGATGTTTTGGCAACGCTGTGGGGTTCTGACGTCGTAAATCTTCAATGACGTGCAATGATTTTTATATGAAAAATTCTATAGCGTAAAACTTACGTTACGTAATTTAAAATGTTTGAAACTGTGCGACAAAAATAGGCAACCTCGCACAGACGCTGTCATAATTTAACGCAAATGGCATAATAAAGACATTAAAATATTAATTAGCAAAATTGATTATTTTGGTGAATATAACCCACTTTTTCATTATAATACAGTATTCTAAAAAAAAAATTATGAAATATTCCGTACTAATACGATATAAATAAAAGATTAGTAGAAATACATAGTTTTGTTTTATAATTAAATGAAATGCTTAATATAATCCACAAGGAAACAAAGTTCCTGTAGCTGGCTGTATACAATGTATCACAAAAAATTTATTTAAAAATCCTTTATAAAAGGTAATTATATACCTTTTATAAAGGATTTAAAAAAATTGTTTAATGTTATATTGTATAGTGGACTCCACTTGCCGAGTAAATTAAATCTTCCAACTATTTCTTCCAGAGATATAAATCAAAATGTGTACATTTGTGCAATTGATTTTGAAAAGGCTTTTGAAAAAGTCCGACATAACAAAATGCTAGAAATATTGGAAACAGCTGGATTGGACGATAAAGATTTACGATAATTACAAATCTATACTGGCATCAAGTGGCAAGAATAAAGGTAGAACAAGAACTGTCGGATGAAATAAATATAAAAAGAGGAGTGAGACAAGGCTGTATATTGTCGCCTTTACTTTTTAACTTATATTTGGAGGAAATATTTAAGGAAGCCTTAATGAAGACAACCGAAGGTATTATTGTGAATGGAGTAGTAACCTTCAACAATATTAGATATGCCGACGATACCTTCTTCTTCTTCTTCCCGTAGCACTACAACCCGGGGTGGGTTTTGGCTAACTGCACAACTTGCTTCCATCTTGAACGGTCGTCCATAATAGTTGGGTCAGTGGGCAGCCCCATTGTTCTTAGATCTGACCATATATTATCTCTCCATCGCATTCGTGGACGTCCTAAGGGTCTTCTTCCTGTGGGGGCTTCCTCCCATAATAATTTGGCAAGGCGGTTATTAGGGAGTCTATGGACATGGCCAGCCCATCTAAGACGTTGGGATTTAATCTCTTGGACTATATCGCTCGCTCTGTACAACGACGATACCTTAGTGCTTTAGAGAAGACCTTCACAATCTAATGAACAAAATAAAACAGACTTGTGATCAGTATGGATTAAAACTCAACGTTAAGAAAAGTAAATATATGATAGTTAGCAAAAAAAATTATATACAGGATGACGATATAAAAGTCGAAGGTGCCACACTGGACAGAGTAGAGAAACTCATGTATCTCGGCAGTAATATCAATGAGAGCTGGGATCCAACCGCAGAAATTAAAAGCCGAATAGAACAAGCGCGAGCTGCCTTTGTAAAAATGAGAAACGTACTTTGCAATCAAGATCTTAGCATTGACCTTAGAGTTCGAATGACATCTTGCTACATCTTTCCTGTCCTGCTATATGGAGGGGAAGCGTGGACTCTACCTGAGGCTATCCTTAGACGCTTGACAGCCTTTGAGATGTGGTTATACAGATGACTTCTGAAAATAAGCTGGGTCGACAGAGTTAGAAATGAGGAGGTCCTTAGACGGCTGAACCAAACAACACAACTGGTCGATATAATAAGGAAACGTAAGCTGGAATACTTCGGTCACATTATGAGACACCTTGAAAAATCTGATCATTCAGGGAAAGATCCAAGGTAAACGAGGTCGTGGTAAAAGAAGAACATCATGGCTGAAAAATCTAAGGCAATGGTATGGAAAATCAACTACATCGTTATTTAGAGCTGCTGTCAAAAAAGTCACGATAGCGAATATGGTAGACAATATGATATCCAACGATCGATAACGGTCATGGAACTAGAAGAAGAAAAAGAACTATTTCTTGTCGCAACGATCTGATCGACCATGTCGGGACGATCTGATCTGCATTTTACTATAAAGAAAAATTAATATTACGCTAAAAAGCTTCGCTTAAAAAATAACTTCTACTTATGCTAGTTGTATTCTAGAGTAAAATGCTGCAGCAAACGTCACGGAAATAGCGCCACAAGATGGCGTCGTCACAGGTAATGAAAGTAGCGCCACAAGATGGCGTCGTTACGAGTAGCGTCAAAAAATAGCGGTTCTTTACATCGATTCATTACTCTGGATCAATTCGTTTCTAATCATTATATATTTAGTTTAAGCAGGTTTACATTAAAAACTGCATGAAAAATAATTATTAAAATATTTGCATTAAATGAGAAGTAAAAAATTATATAAAGAATATCTGCCACTAAAAGATTCGATTCGTAACTATTGTTAAAATTTAAAAGTCATAAGTTTCATCCCATTAATATCAACATTGAATCTATTTAAATTTTTATGATATTACTCGTTTGATATAAATACAATTATTATTTTTAGACGTATTATTTAGTTTAGGTATATAATAATTAAATTTACTATCTACTACTATATAATATTTGTATTTTATAATTAATTTAATATTTGGTCTGAATTTGATAGGTATATCAAAAGTAAACAACGTATGTTTGTTAATATGTTAACAGGAGACATTTGGAGCAAACATAATAATTATTTGAATTAGTTTAAAATATAAAAATTAAATCAATTATAAAATTTCTCTATTCAATTTTAAAAATATTTAATTAAAATCGGTAAACTAATTTTCGAAACCAAATTTCAGATGCCGCTATTTGCGTCTATACGAAGCCATATGAGAGTTGCTTCCTAGGACAGAAAATATTTATTTTCACGTTCAGAGCGACTGTGAAAGCCGTTCTGAAGAGGCCTATTAGGCCGAAATACGTATAAGCGGATGCACAGGCGCCCTATACGTGAAATCAAATCTCAACTGTCTTTTCCTTTTTAAATATTTAATTATTTAAATTTTAAAAATACAGAAAAAAATAATATGAAGATTCGCGCTAGTCTACAGTACCGCCTACTGTTCCACTTTTTTATTTAATAGTTTTTACTGTTAAATTCATTACGCTTTAAAACAATACAAACAGAACAAACCTACATTTCCACATCTGCATTACAATTGACTCAAATTGCTTGTGAATATCATTCACAGTTTTGCCTGACAGCTTGTCTTAATGTAATTGTAATTATGCCGCTTTCGAACTGCCTCCAAAACAGCCTTAGATATTTTGTTTAGTCGAGAAGCTATAATCAATTCGTTTGTGGAATCAACCGTAGCGTGAAATTCATTCTGTCGAAAATATTAACCAACAGTTTTGTGCCTTTGGTGAGGAGTGTGTTTCCAGGTTAGAAAAACAAGATGATCGAAATATCAACAGTCAAGCGAAACGGTCTGGCCTCGAGCTTTGTTGTCTGAGCTCACGCACGCACGTATCCTGCTAGTACGAGTTCGAGAATAGAGCCTGAAGAATGCCCGACATTCGATGGTTCGAGCCGGAGATAAGGAAGTTAATAGCACGCCGAAAAGGAGGAAGGATTAGACAAAGGCGTAATGCGATATACGAGGCGGTGTAGCGAACGAAAATCATGGTAAACAAATTTATGAAAGCTCTCAACGCCCAAGCATAATGAAAACACTGTGTGGATGTATTACATTTAAAGTATTTTCCACGGGTTTTTAAACTGAACTGTTTTGTTTAATTTATTTCTACATAGAGTGAACGATCAAATATAGAATATTTTTTATTATATTTTTATACTTTAGAATTTAGAAACTCGTTTTGTCAGTATTATTGTTTTCGGATTTAAATGCGTCTCTGATGCGTCTTGTTACCAACCCTCTCTATCTAAAACATTTTCCTCTCATATAATATTTCGGTTATTCATCTGTGGATTCTACCTGGTTTTTTCTTCTAGGTGGTCTCCAATAAAATATTCTTATAGTTCACTGCTTATCAGGAATTCTTAATAAACATCCAAACTAATTTAAGGACGTTTTTCTATTTGGTCTACCATTGTTTCTTCTGCTTTAATTCGAGTTCTTGCTTCCTTATTTCTCCTCCTTAATATTATTATATATTTAAATTCACTGTAAAGAGTTTTCTCCAAACCTGTTTTTATAGAAATATGAGCATATTTAATTAGGTGTTTAAATTTATCCACTTAATTTATATTTACGTCATCATGAATTATGAGTCCTAGGCTCAACACAACTAAATCTTAGGCAAAACTAAGTGAAAAAATCGTATTGTTGTTATTTCTAGCCATTCCTATTCCAACACATCGCGTTTTAAAACTTTTAAGCCTCTCGTTTAAATACATATTATATGGGAGACAAGACATTCCGCAACCCTGTCTCATGTACTTTTGTGACATTAAAATTGTGATTGTCAAATTTTCTTTTCTACTGTACTATTTTTAAATAATTCTATAATATTCTGTAACAGTTTAGATGTCTGAGTTCACAAATAGAAAATATAATTCCTTTCCTACACCTACAAACAAGAGGAGTATGCGATATACTACATGGGACTGTGACAAATCGTACATTAGAGAGATCAATCGAAGAATCCATGTTAGACGGGAAGAACATCTAAAGGGGAGGAAAAATGTCGTCTCTTGCACAATATGTGTCAATACAGGACATACAATGATATGAATATGAACCAAACGACAATGCTAGCTACCATTTAAATTAAAAGAAAACGTTAAATCAGAAAATCAAGAAAAAAGATAAAAATCTCAACAGTTTAAACCCAATAAACTATTCTTAAAGATTTCTAATAACATGGAAAATGGTGTTAAAGAATAAGACAAAAATAAATCAGGAAACAAGACCGAAGACCGAGTACGACCCCTTCCACCCATACACGTTCAACTTCAATTAAAAGAAGCGCTGCCAAAAACCGTTTAAGAGAAAGAGCCAAGATCCTCTACATAAGTAACCGCTTCGACTGGGAGTGTCATTTTGCTTTAAGCACCCACAGCAACAAGAAACGTTCCTGATTGGAAAATGGCAATTGCGACCTTACCAAAACGTATGTGTGGTTTTATTCAGATTTTGCACAATACTGGCTCATGATTGCTTTTTATCTCTGCCGATGTTAGTGTCCTTACTTATGTCAAGTCATTAATCCTTATCCTGTGTTTTTTTTTTTTTTTTTTTTTTTAAGAACACTTGTTTTATTCTTTGTGATTAAAAAAATATTACTAATACCACCATTTTCATTTTTGATATCCTCGGTATATCGTGGTTTTATCTTTAGTCTGTCATTACCAATACGGGCGTTAAAGTTATTCATCATGAACATAATATATTCATTCTGTGGCATTTTGTTTACTGTGCTCTGGAGGTGTTAGTAGAAGCTTTCCCTTATATTTTTATCTGTTGTTTCTCAGTTGCATAAATTGCTATCGCATTTAAGGCCTTGACATCTAGTTTATTCTTCATGCAAATTATCATTCTGATGAATATACAGTCTTCTACTTGGTATGCAAGCGTCTGATGTACAAATAAGACGACTCTTTTTGTCTCTTGAATTGCACAGATATCAATATTCTTCCATTTAAGTTTTTTGGTTGTTTATTGTTGTCTTATGTTTAGTGATTTTACGTACTGATTCAAAAAATGTATTTTGTTTTCCTTTGTGTCGCGTTAGTCCTCATCGTTAAATTCTGTTCAAAGGCATATCCTGTCTCTATGAGCAAATTATTTATAGTCCATCAGTAGGGTGCCAAACTTGTTTAAGAGTCCATTTTCCATTATCTGGGCTTGGGACCAGCAACAGTACCAACAGCTAGTCAGTCGACCCAACAGAACTGCTGGGGGAGTTATACTGTATTGCTGTTGTTGTGTTGAATTGTGTAACAAGAAGATGTTAGCAATAAGAATATACCACCATTGTGGTTATAGCAGGTCAAGGATATTAATAATAAACAACAAAAAACACAGAAAATCAAAATTTGATATCATTCCGAGATTACAACATCCCTTAGAATTTCACATCAAAACATGGCTAACGCCTCCCTACAAGATTGCGAATAAGTAAGTCAACTAAATATTTATAATTGCTATTTTGGAATTTTTTTGAAAACGATTTTCGGATTGGAAATCAAAACTTCAAAAGTATTTTTTTTAGTTATATCTATATTTATTTACAATTAAAATCTGGTCATAAATGACCAATAATAAATTTAATATATGCTAAATTACTAGAGTTGCTTGAAATAAGAGTTTACCCTTGATCTTTTCTTAAACCAATCTGATAAATAACGCATTCATATTAACACCACACGCACAAGGACCATGGTCTGCCCTTTTAATTGTCACTTAAACTAATTAGAAGGTGAATATTCGATAAGACAGTTAAGATGGTTTTAATTCAAAAGGCTTTGTCTTCTTTAGTCTTGTATTTAGCTCTGTATTATGGAGGTCCATGTTCCTCACATATCAAGGAGCATTCAAAATGTGTCTTTAAACTTTATTCTGAAATTTTAGGATTTTTTCTATATTACTTTTCTTGGCACATTCCCAGAGTTGGCTACCATAAATCCAAATAGGTCGTCGTATTTGTCTTTGAAGTAAAAGCTTGTTGTATATAGATAGAGAGTATTTTCTTCCAAGCATTCAATACATTTTTGTTTTATCTTGTGCCACGTTCTTTCCCTAACTTATACCAAGTGCATCTAATGTTATACCTAGGTATTTTGCCGTATTTGCATATGGTACTTGGTTATTTTTAATTAAAACTGATATATTTTGTATCTTTTTAATGGTAAAGTTAACGTAGAGAGATTTATTTTAGTTCAGCCTAATTTTCCATTTTTTTTTGTCCAGAAATGTATTTGGTTAACTGCTGTGCGGTGGCAATGGTATTATGATTTAATATGTCGCACGTGTATAGCAAATAAAGTATCGGACTCAACATGCTAACTTGCGGAACTCCTGCTCCAAGTTCTTTTATGTATGAATATGTGTTTTCTGGTTTAATTCTTAAGTGTCTTTCAGATATATAAGATAGTAAAATTTACGAAAATTGCTTGGCCATAAATTATTTTATAAGATATATAGTAGAACATAAACTCTGTTCTTCTAATGATTTTTCAATGATATTTATGATTCTACGGACTTAATAAATTGTCGCGTGCTAATTTCTGAAGCCAAATTGATGTGTCGGAATTGGGTTTTTTTCAATAAACGTTTTCATTCTTTTGAGTAGGAGAGTCTTGAATATATTCGATATTACAGGAGGTAGTGATAGTGGTCTGTACAAGAGTTTATTGGAAGGTTTTCCTAATATAGCAATCATTAGGACATATTTTCTATATTCTGGGTACATACATTAACCTTAAAGGACAATTATTATGATTAGTAAGTTTTCCAAAACCTTACGAGGGATGTTTTTAGTACCTCACCAGTGATTAAATTATAGCCTGGAGCTTTTTTTGGGTTGATATCTTCTTTTATTTTAGTATTTATTTCTTAAGGAAATGTTGATCTTATTATTTCCTCTACTTAAACTAGTTTTTTTCCAACTTTGTTTATCTTCTTGGCTTGCATTGGGTTTGTTGAATGTGTTTTCAAGATGTAGCAAATCTTTCTGCTTTTACTTCATTGTTTCTGGCCCAATTACCGTCCACTAGTCTAATGGGTGAGAAGTGGATAATTGATCTTTTTCCTTTTTTTTTTGTAGCTTTCTATAAAGAATAATTAGTTTTAATATCATCTGTTAAATTTTTAAGTATGTAGTTAATGTATTAATTGTTTCATTCTTTAGTTGTTGGGTTTCTCTTTTGAGTTCTTTATTCGTATTATTTATTCGTGTTTAACCTTAAAGAGATATAGTTTGTTGCCGTATTCTTCTTAGTTTTCTTGTATCGGTTATAAGTTTTTCTACTTTCTTCGGATAATTATTTTCCTTTACCCAGTTTCAGCACAGGAATGTTTTCCGTGCTGCTTGCTGAATATTGTGCACAAACAGTAACTTCCTAATTTGGAGCGGTAATGCCACGTTAATTTGTTCTTAAATTTTGAAAAATTTTCCAATGTGTTAGTTTATTAGTTATTGTTGTAATAATATTTTTTTTAATGAATATATGGCTTAGAGTTAATATTATGGGTGAATAATCCGAGTTCATGCCTCAACCATCATCAATATCTAATCTAGGTAATTAACTGAAATATTTTTAATTCCGAAGAAATCTATTAGGTCAGGAATTTTTTTTGTATCTGTAGACTAATATGATAGACGGCCAGTAGATATTGTTTCGCACCTATGTTCGTTGATAGCCAACAAAAGTTCCTTTCTTCTAGTGGTAGTTAGTCTAGAGCCCTAATGAGTATTCTTTGCATTAAAGTCTCTTCCTACTATATATCTTTCTTGTAGATGTCGCTTGTAGATGTGCAGTTTAATACTCTAACTCTTCGTGATCTTCTTTTTCTTGTTCCTCTTTATAAGCAATTCTGCTTGTCCATTGGCAGATTAATACCTCTATGGAAGGTTGTCACTCTATCTTTTTCACAGTCGTCCGATCCTTTTTTGCCGATTAGTGACTTATCTCTTACTATTCTGACAACATAGGTCTCATCCATTCTGCTTATGTGGTTATTCCATTCTTTGTACGTTACATTTTCTTCTAATGTCTTCACTTTTCGTTCGATCTGTCAGTGTATTTCCTGTAATTCTTCTCAGGACTTTTATCTTTGCCGTTTCGAGTAGCCTTTGCGTTGTGGTTGTATCGGGTTTTATCGTGACGAATATTATTTTTATTGTCTTGCACTACATACCTCCCTTGGCTGCTTTATCAGAGTATATTGCGGGTACACTTTATATCTTTTGAATTTTATGTATGAGATTGATTTGTAAAATGTGTCTCACATACGAAACAGATGTCAATTTTCTCGATCTCAAGGATCGCCTGTAACTCTTTTTAATGTTGTAGCCACCCATTGGCATTCCATTTAATGATCCTGATTTCACTAGTCATTTTTGATTTTGGGAAAAGCACCCTTAGCGCCATGTTCCAGGCGAGTAATTTTGTCATTCAATTTTTTCAGTTTATCTAGTATGAAGCTCGATTCTTATTATTTCTTATTTTGGTTTTCCATTTATAGATTTGCATTGTTGGTTTATAATGCATTGCTGTATTTCTTATTTACAGTAGCTGTTTCTCATTGTTTCCAATCAGTAGCATTTTATTTACTTTTAATTACTTTTATTTCTGGAGGATTTGGTAGTTGAGCATTTTTGTCTTTCTGTTTTTGTATTTTTTTCATCTCTTGGCGACAAAACTCCATGTGTAGCTGGCAGGATGCTCATCACGACAATGGACGCATTTTTGGTTCGGCGTTTTTTGGCTTGGTGCTATCTTTAGGTAAATGCTTTTTCGTGCATTTAACACATCTTGGTTCTCTAGCATAGTGTTTCCAAATATGCCCATTGTGGTACTAATTTAGAAATTTAGATCTTAACTGGCTGGATTTCATTTGGACATCTTCGTCTTGCCTAAAGTTTACTACGAATCTCTTTAATGGTTGTTCGCTGTTTTAGTTTATTGATGGCATTTATCACTTTGTAGACCTTGATTTGTAGATCAGCTACAATATATTTCTGATGTAGAACGTCATGTATAACTGAACAAGAGTAATGTACTTTTTTCACTGTTACTTTAAACAACCTGTCCTTTTTATTTTCATAAGAGTAGTATTGATAATTTTCTTCATTTAAAGCTGTTGCTAATTTTCTATATTTCAAAGCATTTTCAGTAATGAATATTTAATAAAAATGAGTTTCTCAGAAGACACTAATATTATTAGTTTTCTGTGTATTCAAAATAAAAAGAGAAATATAAAACAGAAAAACTGAACATCAAATAAAGTATGTAGAGACATAAATCTTATTTTCTTATTAGAGAAAAGTCTCTACGACCTCCGATGACATTCCACCGCTCAAAGAACTAAACAAACAAAATGGAGAAATATAATTACACATCTTCAGTACGTTTCTTTGCTATATCGTTTCTCAGTCAAATTCTTTTCCTAATTAAATTTAAATTAATATTTCTATTTTTATTTAGAACTCTTTTTCAAGAAAATCTTGTCGTAATGAGGAAAATGAAATTAATAAAGGAAATCCGCCAGGACGGCGACGTACAGGAGGAAAATTGAAAATTATGCTTCGGTGTTCCAGCTCCCGTAATATTCACGAACAATGACTTCCAATTAATAATAATTAACTTTATTGAATAATTTACTGTAATTTTAAACCTCCTCAACTTACAGTACCTACGTCTTGGATTCGCAAACCTAATCATTCAATCTACTGCAGTGTGATTACTTACTATTTGTCAAAAATATCAATTCTTCATAGATATAGAGATTGTCCTGGCAAAACGTCAGCTGATTCAGTTTTTGCAATCTTCTGTGACGATCTGATTTCGACACTGGATTAAATTAGTTGAAAATTTATATTCATAAGTTTTAATTCATCATAATTTAATGCTTATGGTAATGTTTATTTTATATTGTACTAAATATAATTTATTCCCGTTAAAAGTCTTGAACGGAATAGGTCAAGACGAAGGTGACTTGATGAAGAAAATAAAAAAGAGAAAACTTAAAAATCCAGGGCATATACGTATGTGGCCGTATTTTTATAAATAAACTTTGAACGAGAGAAGTATAACTGGGTGCGTCTTATTTTGATAAAAAAGGAGGCTGTAAATCTCATAAATACAGTACCAGACAGACCGTGTCCCGTTAAGGATGGGTCCATTTACACGCAGTCCTCTCCAGAGGAGTCATGCTCACAGATGTAACCATAGCTCCCTACCTACCAACTAAAGTCCAACCCCCTTAACTAAACTACTCATGCGGTAGGTTCTCTCCAGACCGATGACTAACATGAATAGCCCGTCTTCTCTATTTCTCTCTCTTTTATTTTCTGTTTTACCTATGCTGCAGATTCCTCTCCATAACATTTTTTTTTTCGATAATTTAAGTAACTGCCGCTAGTCTCGCCTTGTATTCAGTCTTGCTCCTCATTGCTACCTGCATAATTGTATTTGCGCTAACCCTACCTCTCTACCTGTATAATTTGTTTCTGTCGTCATTGAGTATTCTGCACTCCAACATACGGAACTAGGTGAAAAGTAGTTAGTGTCTTTGTCGCCGCATTTCATTCAGTCTATAATATTTGGAATTAATACTTTCGTCCAGGCCGCTCTATGCTCGTTTGTCCATTCTTCCTGCCTTTGTTATGTTGCTATCCCTATCTACTATTTATGTTCTCCTGATTATCCTTTTTATATGTTTCCACCCTTTTTTCACCATCAGGTGGATGGGTAACACCCACGCGATGACTTGTATGTATGATCCTTTTTCCCTCAATAGGTTCAGTCTTCTCGGCTGGCAGTATGAAGTCCCTGCTTTTCATCCACGTCTTCACTTTGTTGTAGGCTCTGTTCGCTCTATGCATGATTGACCAGTTTTCGTTGTTCACAGACATTCCGAACAGTTTTTCCTTTCCTGAACCCATACTGGTAGTCGTATATGCCATTTTTCTCCATTATGTTTCTCCCCAGCCTTGTCTTCACAAGGATCTCAAAGACCTTGTCTAAGATATTAAACAGGCAAATAGGTCCATACGCCTCAGAATCCTCTAATTCCTTTGCCGGTTTCGGGGTAAGTGTGATATTTGTCGTTTTCAGATCTCCTGGTAACTTTTACTTTCTTAGCAGCTTATTCATAATATCCTGTGATCATTGCAGTTTCGCCTCGATGTTGATTTTTATTATTTCAGGTGCAGGTGCTGTTCCTGATTCGAGCGTTATGCTAGCTTTCGTCACTTTTTCTCTTCTAAATTCAGTCAGGGGTGTCTTCACTGAAAGTGGCATAAAGCTTACTTGCTCACTGTGTGAGAAAAGACCCTTGACAAGTTCTTCGTTTCCTACTCTCATCAATCTTAAAGAAGCCTCCTGTTCCTTTAAAATACCTGACAACTGGGTCCGTTTTGGGGAATAAATTGCAAAACGGTTACTGCACGTCCTCGACGTGCAGTAGAAGAAAGCTGACATTTCTTTGTCAGTCCATCCATGTGCAGGTTTTAGCTGCACCTTTGAATTAAAAACGTTAAGTTTCCTATGCTGGCGCACTCCTCTTGTTACAGGTTTGCGGCTATTGTGACTATGACTGACTATTTACAATACAGTTTTTTAATAAAATTGATATCTCGTTGTTCTAGATATTATTGTTATTATTATGTTTTAGATATTAAGTTAGTGAGTTTGGTCTCTTTTGCTCGGTAAAACGCTTGTTCATAATCGATAAAACATAAATTATATAAACATCTTTTGTCTGATATCTGCATTTTTGTAATAGAACTTCAAGACTAGTGAGGGCCTCTCTGGTCCACAATCCTTAACGGAACCTGAACTGTTCATCGCTTAACTTTTGTTCGCATTTTATGGCATGTTTAAGGTCAATTTGGTGAGTATTAAACTCACCAGAAATAAAAAGGAAAGACCAGAGGAGACCTTGTGAGAAAGATGTGTGTAAATAAAGTAGATATTAGATAATATAGGATAATAATTTATAAAAAAAAAGTTATTAGGGAAGCGAATTCTGCGTAGAAATACATAATAGAGTATGGTGATTATGTCTTAAAGCTTATAAAGGTAAAAACAATGATAGGAAATGGAAAAAAGTGATAAAAAAGGGTTACGAAGAGAATTTGGTGCAAATTAAGAACAAAAAAAGGTTTATATTTAACTTTTCTAAGACCTGTAGTGATCAGAAAATTAATAAATTAATTTAAATCAAAATTAACACAAAATTGTAAAATTACGCACGATTTCCTGGAAGCGTTCATCAAATAATAATAAAACGGTAACTCATAATTGGACCAAACCAAATTGTTATTAATTTCGACGTATTGTTCTTCGCCCGTTGTAAAGATGGAACGCTCAAACTGGATTTTCAATTGATTTTCCGAACGCTTTCTTCGCAGATTTACTCTATTAATTTCCTTTCATTTATCTGAACATTTTCGCTATTATGGAATTCCGTCTTCCGTGAAATAATTAATAAGCTAATAATAATCTACCTCCACGCTGTCGATGATAACAACGGAATATTTTATGGGTTTTTGAATTAATACAACGGTCGCGTTTTTATTTCTACGTAAGCTGCGCCAGCCTTAAAAATCAGCTTTTTTAAACCATAGTCCAGTCAACTAGCCATATTATGTATATGTGTATATATGTTACGGTCAATGTGATAAGTACGGTCTGTATTAATAATAACTGGTAAATATTAATAATAACCTTAGCAGTTGGTCAATGTGATTAATAATGCCTTTATAATTAAATTAACCGGTTATTATTAATTCTATCCTAACAGCTCTGGTAAATGTAATAAAAACGCATTTTGGGCTTCGCTACAGTTTATTTATGAAACTTGGTAATAAAGTTAAACACTTAAACAGAACTTATTAATCAAAAAACCTAACTAGACATGTAATAAGTAAAAACAGACTCGAATTTGGTAATAAAGTTAAACACCTAAACATAATTTATCAATAAAAAAAACCTAACTAGACTTGTATTTGGTAACAAACAAGTAAAAATAGACTTGTATTTGGTAACACAGTTAAAACACTTAAACAACATTTATCAACCAAAAAAACCTATTTAACTAGACTTCTATTTGGTAGCAAAGTTAAAACACTTAAACATTTATCAATAAAAAAAACCTAACTAGACATGTAATAAGTAAAGACAGTTAAAACACTTAAGGGGAAAGGCGCAAAATGTGTCCTGTCAAAATTTTCAATGTCTTTTAAATGTATTCATTTTTTTGGAATCCTGAGAAAACTAATAAGTATTTTAAAAAAATTTAAACGCAGAATGAAAGATCACGTTATTACCGAGGGACTCAAGTACATCAGAATAAATAAAAAGTTTCTTTTGAATGAAATATTTGCAATTAAAGATAACTGTAACTTATTAAAATAAACATTATAGAAGTTTTTAGGGACTTTCGGCCCTCGGTAATCATGTAGTCTTTCATTTTGCCTTAAAATTTTTCAAAAATATTTATTAGTTTTCTTAAGATTTGAACAAAATAAATACATTTCAAGCACATTGAACATTTTGTCAGGCGACATTTTGCGCTTATGCCCTTAAACAAAATTATCAATCAAAAATCCTAACTAGACATGTTATAAATATTAACAAACTCATATTTTGGCAATATATTTAGACAGTTAAACAGAACTTATAAATAAAAAAACCTAACTATACTAAATTTGCAATCAAGATGCAGTAGAAATTTACAATGTATAAACTTTGGAAATCATGATTTGGGATTTACAATGTATATGGGTACATTGTAAATTATGATTTAGGAGTATTTCTAGTAGCATTTAACGTGTCTTGGTTTGTTTATTTCTACTGCATCTTGATTGTTAATTTAGTATAGACATGTAATAAGTAAAAATAGACTCGTATTAGGTATGTTAAATATTTAAACATAATTTTATCAATCAAAAATCCCAACTAGACATAAGTAAAAACAGACTCGTATTTTCGTAATAGATTTATGTCTGGTTGCACCAACAAATCTTCATCTCCAGCATCTTGATCTCCCTATCTGCTTATAGATAGAGCCGTCTCACTTACTTTGCACCATAATTTTTATCGATCCATTGCACTTAGCAATCCATTGTGACAAACTGAAAATTTATCCAAAACTCAATGGTGTAACGCGTATGTTTCGTAAGCCGAGCTTAAGGCACGTCTTAAGCTTAAGATCTGTTGGTGCAACCAAGCCTAAAACACTTATCAGTAGTAATATCCCTAGGACATTGATAACAGACAAGATAATTTCATGATAATCGAAAGCTCGTTCCTTGGTAACAGCACGAAGCCGAAGGCTGAGTGCTGTTACCAAGCAACGAGCTTGAGAAATTTGTCATGAAATTATGAGGCATTCATCAATGTCCGAGGGATATTCGGCGGATAATTTTTTGAAAAAAAAAATCATAACGAAACATTTATTTATTAAAAGTACAGTTAGTGAAAGTACAATTATTAAAATTTAAGTTAACATTCTCATTGCCGAAACGTGACATTTTGAAATTTATTTGGATGAAGTTGTCAAACTCGATAGTGTTGTCATAGGGATTGAAAATTGCACTGAATCCAATTATCAGTCTAATGTTGACATTATAGAAGTTTTTAGGGACTTTCGGCCCTCGGTAATCATGTAGTCTTTCATTTTGCCTTAAAATTTTTCAAAAATATTTATTAGTTTTCTTAAGATTTGAACAAAATAAATACATTTCAAGCACATTGAACATTTTGTCAGGCGACATTTTGCGCTTATGCCCTTAAACAAAATTATAAATCAAAAATCCTAACTAGACATGTTATAAGTATTAACAAACTCATATTTTGGCAATATATTTAGACAGCTAAACAGAACTTATAAATCAAAAAACCTAACTATACTAAATTTGCAATCAAGATGCAGTAGAAATTTACAATGTATAAACTTTGGAAATCATGATTTGGGATTTACAATGTATATGGGTACATTGTAAATTATGATTTAGGAGTATTTCTAGTAGCATTTAACGTGTCTTGGTTTGTTTATTTCTACTGCATCTTAATTGTTAATTTAGTATAGACATGTAATAAGTAAAAACAGACTCGTATTAGGTATGTTAAATATTTAAACATGATTTTATCAATCAAAAATCCCAACTAGACATAAGTAAAAACAGACTCGTATTTTCGTAATAGATTTATGTCTGGTTGCACCAACAAATCTTCATCTCCAGCATCTTGATCTCCCTATCTGCTTATAGATAGAGCCGTCTCACTTACTTTGCACCATAATTTTTATCGATCCATTGCACTTAGCAATCCATTGTGACAAACTGAAAATTTATCCAAAACTCAATGGTGTAACGCGTATGTTTCGTAAGCCGAGCTTAAGGCACGTCTTAAGCTTAAGATCTGTTGGTGCAACCAAGCCTAAAACACTTATCAGTAGTAATATCCCTAGGACATTGATAACAGACAAGATAATTTCATGACAATCGAAAGCTCGTTCCTTGGTAACAGCACGAAGCCGAAGGCTGAGTGCTGTTACCAAGCAACGAGCTTGAGAAATTTGTCATGAAATTATGAGGCATTCATCATTTCCGAGGGATATTCGGAGGATAATTTTTTGAAAAAAAAATCATAACGAAACATTTATTTATTAAAAGTACAGTTAGTGAAAGTACAATTATTAAAATTTAAGTTAACATTCTCATTGCCGAAACGTGACATTTTGAAATTTATTTGGATGAAGTTGTCAAACTCGATAGTGTTGTCATAGGGATTGAAAATTGCACTGAATGCAATTATCAGTCTAATGTTGACATGCTTGGGTGAAATTGTTCCACATGACACAAAATGACGAAATTTGAATGGTTGTTAGAACAGTCGAAAAATTATCAATCAAACATAACTTATCAATCAAAAAACCTAACTAAACATGTAATAAGTAAAAACAGACTCGTATCAGGCAATAAAGTTAAACATTTAAACATTAATTTATCAATCAAAAATCCCAACTAGACATGTAAAAAGTAAAAAAACTCGTATTTGGTAATAAAAGTTAACACTTAAACAGAATTTATCAATTAAAAGTCATAACTAGACATGTATTAAATCAAAACAGATTCGTATATGGTAATAAATTTAAACATTTAAATATAATTTGTCAATCAAAAATCCCAACTAGACATGCAATAAGTAAAAACAAACTCGTACATACGCATTAGCTGTAAGTTACCAGACTATAATTACTTGTTTTTGCAAGACAGGTTCTTGTGTCACTTAGAATTACACAGAACACTTGCTTTTTTACATTTGCAACGATTTGAGTTGCATTGGCCACTACAATTGCAGTGACGGAATCCTTGACCACCTAAATTCGAATCTTTATGGGCCCATTACTTATTTTAGTAGCAGACACATCATTGACTGAAATAAGTGTTTCCTTGCAGGTGGTAAATTCGTTTCTTGCATAAAGTTGGTTTAAAATACCATGCTTGGTACCTAGCTTATACAGCACTTCATCTTTAACAGAAATAATAATGGCAACAATATTTCGGCTATCAGCCTTAGCTCTATCAACTTCTGGAATTTGCACTCTAATACTTTCACCTACTTTTGCAACAGAAAATTAATCATTAGAATGCTTTATTCTGTCAGATTGTTTTATAAATGACTGTTTATAAGATCTTGAATCTCTTGAATTTTCTTTAAAGTTTTCTCAACTTCAGTGCCATCTTCTTCATGTCCCTCATTTTTTTCAACTCCAATTGTCTTGTCTTCCCCATTGTCATTGTCTTCCCCATTAACAGCAACTATTGCACATGCATTATATTCTATTGGACTGTTAGCGTTACCGGGATATTCAACATTCGCTAATTGTGAATCCTCGGTTGTACTGTTAACATCCAAATTACCACGGTGCTTTACTCTATCATCAGCATCATTGGACTCATCTGCTAATATTGCTTCTAAATCTTCTTTGCTTCTAATTTCAGTTGAAGTACCAGCAGGTAAGGATGTTTTTAATCTTACTTTAGCCTTATAGCCGAATAGTGCCTCGTATGGACTACAGCTAATGCCGGAGTGGTAAGGTCTGTTTTTCATAAATCGGATGAACTTTATGCCTTCCGACCACTAACTCGTTTTGTTTGTTTCCAGCCATATGGCCAACATTTTTTCGATATCTTGGTTCGCTCTATCTACCGAACTTTGCGACTGGCTGTGTTTGTGGCTTCCGTGGACAATTTTCAGTTCGTCCCACATACTGCAGACTTCTTCAATAATCTTATTTGCTAATTCTCGACCAATATTACTATGTAAAATGTGTGGAGCTCCAAATATGGTCAACACTTCCCACAAATGGTACGCAACTTCTTCGGCACACTTGGTTTTTAATGCTCTGAGCTGGACAAATTTGGACTTGACATCTGGAATTAAACGCACTACTTAAAATTGGCTTCACAACGAGTCCTTTTTTTGGAATACTCATTTTCTTTTGACGCGGTACACAAAGATTTAAGTAAACCTTGACAAACTCCACAGTGATTTCTTATATTTCGTCTTAAGTTCTTTCATCATTCTGTTGCGGACCCCATATCCAATTGAAATATGAGTCTCGTGAATGATATCGAAAGTTTCTTCCATAAATACATCTCTGTCGTTTTTTACTGGCACAACGAGTTTCTCGACATTACCCATTTTTACAATATCATATCGTGATAACCGTTGATATTCTTCAGGTGTTTTGCGAGAACTCTTGTCTTTGGTTGTTTTAGCTTTCATTAAAAATGCATAACACTTATCTCGGGTGAATAAGTGATGATTGTTTCCTTTTCCATATTTAAGCGTATCAATTTGATCGCTAAATCTTGCTTTTATGGACTCGAAATCACTCATTATAAAATAAGTTAGTAGATATGCACAAAACACTCAAAACTTCACACCGCTTGTTCAACTAAACAAAAATGTTTTACAACGACATAAAACCGCTTCCGACTACAGATTTACTGTCACTGTGCGCGCGCGCCTTATTTTAACACTGGTATGTCGCAGTGACTAACACACTTACTTCCCTCCACCCCGCAAGACTTACTTTCTAAGAACTTATTGGTATTCAACATGTATCACGTTTACCGTTTGTTTGCTCCTCTCACCCTTTTTTTTTGGAGGAGTGTAAAAAGCCAACGGTTGTTTGAGCACTTTCTGTGATGTCCTATCTTTTTTGACGATTGGATCGGCTGTAGGAAATTCACATTAAAAATGACGATTTGAAATTTCTTTAATTAGTTGCGAAAACAATTTGTATCAGCACAAAATAACACTAAGCGAACGTAAAATTCGTAAAATGTATTTTTTATCGGCTGGAGTGGCTGGCTCGATGTCTTTCAGCTAACTGGTCGCGTGGCGCCTTATTTTCGTTCCAAAACTACTCTTTACCTCTTGAAAATAAAAAACATGTTTTTAAACAAAGGGGAGCCCACTCAAGGTTAAACAAAAGGTTTTATGACATAATAAATAGTATCTTCCAACGAGGGAGAATATAAAAACTATAATTATTCAGTATAATTTTTGTTTAGAAAACTACTCAGTAATATCGCACACACAAGTAATATTGCTCTATTTCCTCGGGAAATTCAGCGATGTTATTTCCATGTGGTATATTCTTATAGAAATAATAAAAACATGGATGGATCCACTGCAAACTTCTGTAGGTCATAAAACTTTTTAGATGTTATGGGCCGTAATGATTTACTTACAGGATGAATATCTGTTGGCCAGTTGGTTCCTCTACGAGAATTTCGATTTAAGTCTATCATCTTAAAGTCCCTTTGAAAAGACGTTTTGTAAAAGACAATTCCTAGATCTAACAATCGTACTTGCAGGTGAACAACTTCACTAATGAGGAGATCTTCATGATTAGATGTTTTTTTCTGTTTATTACCGGAGCAGAATTGTTGTCGAACAGTGTTTTGAAATTTTTAAAATCCTCTAACTTCATATTGTATACTTCAATTACATCTTGGAACTATCATGGTGTTTATTTTATCAATTTTCTTTTTGGCTCTCTCTATAACAGAATAGACTTCGTCAACCTCTATATGAGTGTGTCCCTTTAATAAAAATTTGTGATTTATATATTTTAATGCTGGGGTACAGTGAATAAGCCACATGTACGAGTACATAGCAACTATGGTGAAGTTTCTATTTTAGCCAGCACAATTATCTGATAATATTATTCCTCTATATTTGAATTTAAGTTAGTTAAAGCCCACCTAAAAATGCACGAAGAAATTTCACAGGCTCCACGGGCACCAACTGTTTCATCCCACATTGCACAATGACTTTTTCCTTCTGTTGCGTTAAATATCGTGAGGTTTAATGTCCATAATTTTCTCAAATAAAACGAACAAGTATTTGCCAACAATAGAGTTGGTAAACATTTTTGTAAATCTACCATTATAGTAATTTTCTTCGAATTAGTTTCCTTAGAAATATCCTTATCAGTTCTTTTTAGAGTATATCGGAGACTGGCTTCAGTAAGATGTTTCTCAGATCGTGTTTATATGAATTGTTTTTCACCTTCATTCTTAGTACTTTTAAATTTCATATTAACCCTTTGCGGACCGAATTAAGTATTAAACAAAAAACTGCAAAGTTATTACAAGTTAGGGATAGAGTGATACAAAAGATAACGTCAAGTGTCAATTAAATTTTTTTTATATAAGGGGTGGTTTAGTTTGGAGGTGGTTCCATGGTGGAACCACTGGTACTGATTAGTACTATCTCAATTTTTATAAAATGATAATAAATATTCATAAAGGAGGTAAGTTCACTTTATTTTTTATGATATTCTAAAAAACAATTGATTTTTTCAGATAAACATAGTCTCACCTTACATACAGTGCAATGCTACCTCGTTCGATGAGGTTGGTTTCTTGTGCTGCATCGAGCACATCTTACTTTGGTTCCATGTATTGGCATATGCTCCGACTTGTTGGTGCGTATTTCAATAGGAACGCAGATTTTAAATTTATTTACCTCAGAACCGGACGATTTTCTTCCTTTCTGAGTAAGCGAAGGAGTACCCATAAGTCCTGCAGAAACTGCTAACCGAAATTCTTTTAGAGAAAGTGTTGATGCACCACCAGATCGTTCTTTAAAAATAATGAAGGCATTAACAACCGTTATGTCAACAAAATGCCAGAATATTCTAGGCCACCATTTCTTGGATTTGCGGTTAATTTCGTAACAAGATTTGAGCATATCTGACTTGTCCACATAACCCATATGCTCGTTGTAATCTTTGACCAAATTTTGGCAAGTAACATTTTCTTTGGAGCCATCCTTTTGTTTCCTTGAAATAAGTTTAACATCAGTAGGATCATGAAAATTACTCATAAAATGAACTGCTCTGTTATCCATCCATTTCACAGCAAGTACACCAACATCACATCTTCCATTGAGTGTCTCCCCTTTCCATGGTTTTGTCCTCTAGAAAATTACATTCTGACAAATATTTAGTATTAGCTTTTACTGTTCCACATCCATATATATACTTGGATCTAAGTTGTTCCAAAAGATCATACGAAGTAAAATAATTGTCCATAAATATTTTACGGCATTTTCCAGCAAGACTGCTTGTGAGGTCTTTTACAACTCGTGCACCTAAGCCTTTTTCAGGTAAGTTGTTAACTTTACCAGTGTAGATTTGAAATTCTGAAACAAAACCAGATTCATTAGCACGAATCCAAACTTTGTAGCCTCGTTTTACAGGCTTCTTGTGTATATACTGGCGTAAAATGCTTCTACCTTTGAATCTAATCATTGACTCATCTACTGACTGGCATTCACTTGGCTTATAATATCGAATGAAATTGTCAGATAACCTATCGAGCATTGGTCGCACTTTATACAATTTGTCGTAGCCAACTTCACCTTTTTTCGGTTCAAGACTGTTATCATTTAAATGAATATGTCCCAGTAACCAACTGAATCGATTGCGAGACATATAAGATGCAATAAAACCATCACGTAGATCTGTCCTCGAAGACCAGTAATCCTTGTAGCTTGGTAAATGCTTTATTCCCATCAGAATGTTTATCCCCAGGAAACACTTCATTTCTTCGCGATTAGTGGGAGTAAATTTGTGAGCATTTCCCTGATTCATTTGGGTTGCATAGAGATTTGTTTGAAACACTAATATATCTAACAGCTCCTCTGAAAATAACAACATGAACAACTCCAACGGATCTTCAAGTAAATCCGGTATGTCAGGACCCACTTCTTCAACAAAAGATGAAGGTGTCTTGTAATAAGTTTAAATATTTTCTGACCATTTGACAATCTCATTTTTCTTTGCATGTACATTATTATTTTTTTTCCTTGCAGTTTGTTTTTGTTTTGTAAGCTTTCTTTTCCTTTTCCCAAAAACAGATAGCGGCGTACAATCATCCGAATCACTGAAAACACTTTCGTTATTTTCTTTTTCATGTTCACCTTCGTCAACCATTTGATTCATTTCTTCCAATGAATGTTGAGTGCCCGGGATGCTGTTATCTGGTTCACTATTTCCAAGATCCTCAACATCAGAATCAATATCTGACGCTTCTGACTCTCCGTCAGATGGTATTTCCTCAATCAAAGCAAATACACCATCATTACCCATAGCTTCTAAATTATTTATTGTCCATTGTTTTCTTTCTGTAATAAAAATGAAAAAAATGTTCAGGAACTGTAAAGTCTTTTAAACCCCGTATCAATATATTACCCCGTATAAAAACAACAACAAAAAATAATAAAAAGTACTTGTGGGTCCATACGGAACCACACCTTTTAGATGACTTGAAAATATAAAATATACAAAAATATCAGAATAAATTGTATACGATCTCTTTAACAACCATCAAAATTACCTAATTTAGCTGTTCTTACCTGCCATTATCAATTTGTTTACGTTCAGTAGAAATTTTAGTAGTTGGCGCGCAAAATAGCGAAAAACGTGTCACATCAATCACCTACTAGAACACACTAAAGCGCTCCAAAACCTGATCGTATGCATGGCCGATAGTGTAAGAGAGGGGATTAAAGAATTTGTCTGTGGTTCCGGCCGGCGCTTACCGGGACAGTAGGATAAAAATTCTTGAAATTGTGGTTCCACTATGGGACCACTGGCCCACAAAGGGTTAAAATGATCACATGTATCGCGTGTATGATTAGACGACAGTTGTTTAAAAGATAGATTGAATTCCGTAATAAAATTTTTTTTGTATAACCAGTTTTTCGCAATAAGACTTTCATTTATATTATCAACTATACATTTTTCATTATATAACGAGTACATCTTTGAGATATTTAAATTATTACCCAAATAATGGCTCTAGACTGTTGGAAATGAGCTTATGTGTGACCGTACTCCTTGATAAAAACTTTCGTTAATTTTATTTGGCGGTGGTTTCTTTCCTCTATTATCTGGTTCAAAGATTCCTGTATCCGTTCTTTTTTGCTTAAGCGGTTCTCGCAAACATATCTGATACACAGCACAGAGTGTATTTAAGAAGAAATGTTTGCAGACTAGTATTTTAGTATCTCTTATAACAAAAAAATAGATAAACGTTACAGGTTTAACATTTAGGTTTGTAACCAAACTTCGAGAAACAGGTTTTTTTTCCATATTGTTAAATACAAATTGCCGTTTGAAATTATCAGAATTTTTTTTACGCCAAAACTTGTCGAATATGTTAAGCCTATCATCATGGGAAATTTTTTCGGTACCCCTTTTTGTGCAGGATGGCAGACACGGTGATTTTATTGCTTTTGCTGCTACTAATTTTCTTTTTTTAGAAATATTTTGTTTTTCTGCTAGCTTATTTCTTTTGCTGATGTTGCGCTTCCAACTATCATCATCACGCATTCGTTTCCTTCCCCTTTTTTTCATTGATACAGTTGATGAGGTAGATATATTATTTGTCAGGTTATTCTTCTCAGCCACGGCATCTTCACCAGAGGAGTCTGCAGATTCCTCATCCATCTCATAATCCGGATCTTGGACTAAATCGTCAACATCCGAACTTATGAAATCATTGCTCTTAATATCAGTCGATTCTTCAGTCATGGAGTTGTTCAATTCAGTTGTTCATTCATTATATTTTCCTCGTTTTTATTGGAAGGTGTTTGTTTTTTAACAATCTGTAGCAAAACGTATTTATGCATTTTCTTATAAATAAAATAGAATTTTATTTTTCATCGGTGCCTAAAAACATTTTTATGTATGTTAGAAATAATTTTATATTCTTAATTTTATACCAGGCTTATGATGAAAACAGTGATCATATAAATGAGATAAGTTTACAACAAAATTTTATAATGGTTTCTAACAAAATATAAATATTTTTAAGCAGGCAATAACTAATACGAAACACTACCAAATATAAAATATTTTTGCTTGCAAGGGTAAATTTTTTAATACTCATAATACATTTTTTGTTATTATTATAGATTAAAATTATAACGAGTTTTAATTCAATACCCAATACATTGTCCTATAATACAGTGATGAGTGTCTTACCACCCGGCAAAATAGCGGAAAGGATAGAAGACAGATTAAGTTGTGAGATAGTACGAGATAAGACTAGTTATTAGACGTGTCTATTTGACTTCAGTCATAATTATACGGATGACCTCGAAAGTATTTTATTTTAATAATTTCTGATGTTAGAATAAATGATTAAATATATTAAGATATATTATAGTAAAAAACATTAATTAGTAGCGATTTTCAATTATAAATCTTTAAGTTTATTTAATAATAAAAATAACTCAACTGAAATATTTCACTAAATTAAATAGGTATGTTCAGTCCGAAAACAATTGTTGTCTGTGGAGTTGACGTAATAGTTAGAGACGTTGTCTATTGATAAGAAGACTGGGGTTCAATTCACACCAAGGGTAAAATTTTTGTTTTACTCAATCAAAAATAATAGAAAATATGATACATATTAGGTAACAAGTTTTCGAAAAACTCATTATTTACAATTTATTCTTATTCCAATGTTATAAAATAGAAATACAAAATATTTTAAATTCAATTCCAGTTTTACAGTCTTCAGTTGTGAATGGAAAATAATCCATTGAAGACTGTTTAATGTCAAATCCATCACTAAATTCTCAGTGTTAATATCAATTCCTCTGTACAGGTAATGATTTTCAAAACAATTGACGACATTGAAAAAATGCAAATTGTTGTTTGGCATGTGAATGGATTATCAGACAACATGATTAGACAACAGTTTGTAAATATGTTTCCAAATAGGCCGGCTCCAGCACGATCAACAATTCAGTCTATTATACGTAATTTTTTTACTTATGGATCCGTATTCGATCCAAGAGGAGTTCGCAGACGAAGGGAGGTAAATCCAGATTTGGAACTAAGGGACACTTTGATTTGTGCAAGTATTGAGCAAAATCCTACCCAATCAACACCTCGTCTCGGAGAACAATGTGGAATTCCAAGATTTAGAGTAGGTGAAATTCTTGGTTAATAATTTAAAACTTTAGATTAAATAATCACTATTAATTAAATTATTTTATTCACATTTTTGCTTTATTGTGGTCAATCAGTTTTTACTTTATGCGACATTAAAAAATGGAAATACGTCACACATTCGACGTTACTCATAATAATTATGACCGAGGTGATTTAGCTCGAATCTAACGTCTAAAGGTGTGAGACTATCGATAGTGGTAATGTAATGTAATATAAATTATAGGTTTTTCCGATTATTTCTCACCTCTACGAGTTTCATCTCTTTTTATTTCACAAGGTAACTGTGTTTTCTATCTCTTACGTTAAAAAGCCGGGTGGTAAGACACTCATCACTGTATACCATTCCTATAATTAATTGCATTTTAAATATTCGACTTATATTTTCCAGACATACAATTGAAACTGTAAATTTCAACACTATAGGTGAAGCAATAATTTATGAATTATAGAATATAAATGAGATATTGAGTTTAATAATAAAAATTACTATGTAAACATAGACTTCTAAATTCGATTTTTGAGGTTAGGTTTTTGAGGTACTGATTTAAATTAAAGCAAACACAAACGAACGAGCAAAGAAACGAATCCGAAGATGATCGCTTGGTCATTTTTTGTTCATTTGTCTGCAAAGTAGGTAAGTAGGACCGTTTACATTGTAGCGAACGTTCGCATTCGTTGATGATCCGTCCGCAACGTCGGATAGAGATAAAGATGTAATCATTAGCGCTACTAGTTTTATAGTTATTGTAGGACTTGAAAAAAAAAAGGAAAAGTATAGAGTTCAAATTTATTATAAAAGAGAAAAAGGGGGAGACAATGTATTGTTAAATTATTTAACGACTGACAATTTAGTTCAATACAAATTTCTGTAGAATGGGTGATTTTGAAATGAAATTTAAAAGCAAATCACGTAGAATTATAAATTGTGTAAGTCCCACTACCTGACTGTTTTGAAGAGCCTTTAAAGCTCTTTTGTCTTTCTCGTCTAAATGATGCCAGAAGCGAAGTAATCTTTTTTTTCACTTCAGAGACATTAGAATTCATATCAGTAGAAATTTTGTTCCAAGCATCAGTTTTTTTTTAATTAATATTATATATATATATATATATATATATATATATATATATATATATATATATATATATATTCGAATTCAAAAGACATTCTTCGTTTCTATATAATTAGATCAATTGAAGCCTCTTTTCATTCGTCCATTTGATATTGCAAAATTATTTACGCATACAAGTTCTCAGCACTACACAACAAACAGCCCTTTCAAACTAATTTGTAAATAAATTAGTATTAAAACAGTACTTCCCAACGAATGGTATCCACCATTTACACCGATTTCTTTGAATGGTTCGCTGATAAACCGACATCGGTTGGAACGTGTTCAAACTGGAACGACTTTGTTCGGTCGTGTTTGATTCTTTGTTTAAATACAATAATTTTAATGAACGAATTTATTCGTTCGTTTGTGTTCGCTTTGATTTAAATGCACCTTTAGATACCAATTTTGTTAATGTTGATGCTGATGAGTCCCGAATTTTCGTATTTTTCAGTCAATTTTTGAATCCTATAATCATGCCTTCCCCATTGTTGACCATAATGGCTTCTTCGTCTGTGAAGAAAAAAATTGTCATGTACTTGTTTCCAAGTTCTATTTCCTTCCCTGTGCATTTTCTCCTTCAGTTGCCTAATGCTTCCTGAATACAAATTTTGAATAGAGTTTGAGATAAATAACTACCTCGCCTCAAGTTTTTTGTAACAGGAAATACGTCAGAAATGTTATTCTCCATTTTGTTTTCTATAATGGTTTTTAAAAAAATGTTCTTCTTTGCGTGCCATATCAGAATTATCCGACGTTGGCAATCACCATTGCGAATGCTTCTCGATCTTCTGCAATATGGAATAATTCTCCCACAAAAATGTTATCTTTTTTAATCACATACAGTAGTTTCATTAGATATTCCCATGTGAAGACAGACAACTCAAGTAGAATACCTTCATAGCTTCTTCTACTTGTCGTAAAAAGCGACTAATTGAAGCAGCTATCCGTTTACCATTAATCAACTTTCTATCCTCTTCTGAGCGATATCCAATATTCCTAACTATCATACGACCCCCTCTTTACTTATGATTCCCATCTTGATACTTAAACGTATTACCGAGGAGAAAACATCTACTAATATAAAACCATTGGAGGAGACCACTGAGAACAAACATATATAGATAGGGCATGCAGCTTATACATCAACCTAATATACCGCCACAATACCAACCACAAGGTGTAACGGCATCGTGCTGAACTGGTGCATATACCAAGGAAATCACAAGGGCTGCTCAGGAAAGGTAAACCCAAGAGAAAAAGTCTTAACAGCAGGTGGGTTAAGGACGCACTCGACCGATCAGCACCACCCAACTTGTGGGAATAAAGATGGGAAGGAAAAAGAAAAATAATAAGACGACAGAGAGGGTAACAGGAGTGATAGAGAAAGCAGAAGACCGGAAACAAAACAAAGAGAGAAAAAGAGAAAGAGGGAGGAAAACAGATAGAAGGATGAAAAGTAACAGCAAAACAAAACGGCATTACGGAAATATTTAAATCAGAAAAAATGACAATCCAAAGCAATATACAAAAATTGTTTTTTTAATAACAACTAAAAATATTTTATTACCAGTCACTCGTTATAGATCTAAAACTATTTTCTAGTAGCACTTCTGCATTATCTACATATTCTTATGATAACTAATCACAGCTTTAATTTAAAATATTTTTCGTTTATATATTGACGTTTAGATTTCCATTTTAGAAATCTGTTAAAAATCTTTGTGTTTCAGAATTAATTTCTTCGCGACTGGACTATTTAGTAATCGGGTTTGCAAATTAGAAAAAATACATACTCTGAAGAAATATAATCCGAAACAATAAATTTCATATAAAATATCAAACATTGGAGTAGGGATGAAAGATAATATGATTGTCTTTTCAAAAGAGCGTTCAGTAGCAGAGAAGTCAATAAGAAGCTTAAAAATTGATAACAAAAAAAAAATATTTTTTAACAAGTTTTAGAAGATTTTAGAGGCTAAATAATTCCCAACGTTAAAAAAATTATTGTGTTTTATACTATTTGTAATTAAATTATCAAGTAGTAAATACAATAATGTTTATTTTGTATAAACGAAATATAAAATAAAAAATACGATACGATAAAAAATACGAAATAAAAAAAAGTATAAAATAATGTACGTATATATATATATATATATATATATATATATATATATATATATATATATATATATATATATATATATACATATATAATTAAACCTAGAGCTAAGATTAATACTATTATAAAAATAATACTAAACTCACCAGTCTTCCGGGTTGAACCACGTCGATATCCATTGCGCCGAGCTTTCGACATCCTCTCTGATGTCTTCTTCAGGGCTTCCAAGGTCTCAGTCTCCCGAGCTCCCAGACACTACTACACTTCACTAGTCACTTCACTACAACTCCTACTCGGCCCAACGGATATTGACGCGGTTCACCCCGGAAGACTGGTGAGTTTAATATTAATTTTTATAATAAATTTTATTTGTGGCAAAAAGATGGTATAGAAATTATTATTGGTGGCCTATATATTCTTATAAGAAAAAGTAGTATATCCTTTGGAGGAGGAAGAGGTAAAGCGTAGTAACTCCATTAGATGTCAGAATTATTTATCGGCGCACTACTTCACGCAATTTTTTTAAACACTCTAAATATTTCCGAAACAGTTGTACGCAATATTCTTAAAAACGATAATATGGGAGGCTTTGTGATGAAAGATATTAGTGGAAGGCATAAAGCATATAACAAAACACCTGAAGCAGTTTTAAATCGAGTACTAGAATACATTCACTCGTTTCCGTGCTACGGGAGTCATTATTCTCGATCAAAAACTGCAAAAATCTCGGACCAGAATTAGGCCTTGAAAAAATGTACAAATTATATACCTTAAAGTGTAAGGAGGACAATATCCCAAAAAATGAAAGTTTTAAATTAAGGCTGTAATTTAAAAACTTCAATATGCTTAAACAAAATCTTCCATATATCGGCTAATAATGAAGATAAACTAGAGCCCATGACTGTACCAAAATTTTGTTTATAAAATTTATTATTTAGTTGAAAGTAAGTATTATCAGCACATAATGTCAATAACCCCATTATATCTGATATATTTGGTCTTGTTCTAGTTGCCAATGTATCATCACCGTCTAATTCTGTCTTGACTATATTCAAAGTCTTATCTAATTTCACATTTGTAAATAAACTTCTTCTTCTTCTTCTAATGGCGCTACAACCCTTTGTGAGTCTTGATCTGCTTAACAATGTTCTTCCATTCTGCCCTGTCGTATACTTTACTTCGCCACTGCCTGATGTTCATGGTTTTAAGATCCCTCTTTACGTCGTCTATCCATCTTTTACGGGGCCTTCCTCTTGTTCTGTTTCCTTGGGGCTTCCATCTTTGGACTACTTTTACAGCTCGATTATCTGGCATTCTTTCTAGGTGACCAAGCCAGTTTAGTCTTTGTGACTTTACAAATCTGACAATATCTGCGCTCTGCATTAGTTCATCCAGCTCGTGGTTCATTTTAATTCTCCACGAACCATCGCTGCATTGGGTTGGTCCAAATATCTTCCTTAGTATTTTGCGCTCAAATATTCTCAGTTGATTTTCATCAGTGGTTAAGAGGGTCCACGTTTCACATCAATATGTGACCACTGGTCTAATTACTGTTTTGTAAATTCTTAGCTTAGACTCACGATTCAGTAACTTACTTTTCATTAAGTCTTTGTATTCATAAAAGCACTTATTACCACTAGGAATCCGTGCTTGTATTTCTTGGCTGATGTTGTTGTCATTTATTATTGAGCCTAGGTAGGGAAAAGTGGAGGCATATTTGTAGGTATGGTTGTCTACCTTCAGATTCTCATGTTCATTCGATTTTGTGCACTCCATATATTCTGTTTTGCTTTCATTTATATAGACCAAACGTAGCAGCTTCTCGTTTTAGTTCTATAACTTTTTCGCTTAATGCCCTTTTGTTGCGACTTATTATGGCAACATCATCCGCATATGCGCATATTTGCATTGATCTTGTATTAATACAGCCGTTTATATCCAGTTTTCTAACAACAGCTTCTAAAGTTAGATTAAAAAGTATGTTATATTCAACACATTTTTCATGTATACCTCTTAACATATGTATTTGGTCTACAGTTGACCTCTTTGGTCTGAAGCCACATTGGTATTCACCAATAATCTCCTCCAAAAACGATTCCAGGCGGCTGTATATAATTTCTGATAATATCTTGTAGACGACATTTAAAACTGTTATGCCCCTATAATTTTTGCAGAGTCGTTTGTCTCCCCCTTTGTACATGGGAAGTATGATTCCTACTTTCCAGTCTTCTGGGATGACTTCTAGTGTCCATTGTACATAAACTATTTATGTTGAAACTTAATTAAATATTATTTGAATTAAATTCAATATTTAATAATTTATTTAAAAAATGTGGTCTTTTTTTATGAATGTGTCATTTTTATTTGCAAATGGTTGTATAATTTCCGAAGTGGAAATTGAAACATCAAAAAACTTATTTTAACCTTCAATTGTGGCTTATTCCTCTTAAAAGAGTATCTATTTATATTTTGGTTTTACAAAATCAAATAATTGTTTACGGGAGTTAGGTTATCTTTTATATGTTTTAAATTCTCGTGTGAAACTGACTTAACCTTCCATCCGAAATAAAACTTACAAAGCTAGCTCTAATAACGACCTATTATTCGATCGCTTTATGTCCGTTTTCATAAAACGGACATAAAGCGATAGTATCTCCCTGTATAAAGAGGAAGCAACACCAAATCAAATTTGTGATAAATTAGCTTCGTTAGTTGCAAGGGTGAGTGATCGGTCGCATATATTAAATTTACGTCTCACAAAATTCCAATTTGGATTCCAGGTGATCTTGACGTTTCGGATGTTGATGCCTTCCCAAAAACAATTTAAACTGGCACAATTCATTCAACGGGTCAAATGTTTTAGTAGTTTATTTATTACAGGGTGGGAAACTTTACACAAACATAAAAATAAATTGGTAGTTTTTGGGTTTGAAAATTTAAAAACATACCAGTAAGTTTTTTATTGCATACATATTACGACTTTTAAAAATCCTGTTTATCTAGTCGTTATGATCTGCAGGACATTCTTGCTGAAAACCAGAAATACAAGTTTCATACAGTATTTTTCCGTAATCCAAAATCTCATTAATTATTTAAATCAGTAAGAGGATATGTCACTGAATTTAAGTAGCTTTGTTGCTTTCTAATAGTCATTAATAACAATTTTAATTTATCTTATCTATTCTTTATTTTTCTGGTGAGAGCTTAAATAAAACCACAATCATTACTCACGTACTTATAAAAAAACATTTATTTTACATATTTACTTACTTATTTTCAAATACTGTAAAAATATACGAAGAAAACGTAGCCTTCAGAGCGATTTGCAGCAGGATTGATTTTCCTTGCACCAAAAATTTGGGAAACGGGTAGCTCTCTATTTGAAAGAATATGGTCAATTATAGATTATTGTCTTGTGGTATTTTCAAAGGTATACTTATGTTCTTCTGGGAATATTCGAGCGTAAGATACTCCGCAAAATATTTGGAGCTATAAACGATCAAGAGCAGTGTCACAAAAGATTTAATTTCGAATTTTTTATAATATATTATATAATAATTTTTATTTTGTAATAATTTCGAAGAAAATCAAATAACAGTTAGATGATATGGTTAAGAAAGGTGCTAATTCTTCTTCTAAGGGGGCATGTCCGTTTCGAACGTTGGCGATCATTCTGGCTATGATGACTTTGTTGGTAGCTATACGGAATAGCTGTGTTAAGGTCTTTCTATACCATGCTCTCAGGTTAGCAAGTCAGGATATTCTTCTTTGTCCTGGGGCCCCTTTTACTTCAATTTTACCTTGCAAAATGCATTGGAGTAGCTCGTATCTGCGTTGATTTCTCTCCATATGTCCCAAGTACTGCAGCTTACGGCCCTTCACAATGTTGACCAAATCCACGATTGTGTTCATCCTCCGCAGTACTTCTTCATTGGTGACTTTGTCTGTCCATGGTATCTTCAGGATCCTTCTGTATAACCATAGCTCTAAAGCCTGAAATTTTGATACAGTTTTTGCCTTCAATGTCCACGTTTATACTCTGTACAAAAGCACTGAGTACACGTAACATTTAAGCAGCCTTATTTTTGTTTCTAGGGTGAGGTCATGGCTCTTGAACACAGAGCTCATAGTTAAGAATGCACTTTTTGCGTTTCCTATGCGACATTTAATCTCTTGGATATTGTCCCACGACTCATGGATTATAGTTCTCAAGTAGTTGTACTGTAAGATACGTTTAATTCTTATTTGGTTCACATACAGAGTTGCTCCAGTTATGTTTTCCTTGCTGATGATTATTAGGTTGGTTTTGCTGGTATTTATATCCAGTCCATATATTCTACTTGTTTCCGTTATTTTGTTCATTAAGTTTTTTGTTCATTAAGCCTTTCTATGGTATTGGAAAACACTACTGTATCATCTGCATAACGCAGGTTATTGAGCTTGACTTCATTTATTAAGATGCCTTTATTAATATCTTTTAGAGCCTCTTTAAAAATGTGCTCCGAGTACAGATTGAATATCAGTGGTGAAATTATGCACCCCTGTCTTACTCCTCTTAAGATTTTGACCTGATCTGTATATTCTCCATCTATTCGGAGTACCGCTGATTAATTCCAATACAGGTTAGCTAATTCTAAAACATATGATAATTCTAAAACAATCAAATTCTTTAATAATAAGTCTACAATTATTATAGTCCAAAAAGACATAAATTTATCTCAAAAAAACTAGTGAACAGCCCTAGTATATTATTAAATATTGACGTTTTATATTTAAATGCACAGAGTTTGTTAAACAAAATGGATCAAAGCTTTGTGTGGGTGTAAGATCTACAGAGGGTATTGTACTATATTTCAGGATAACCTCAAGTGTACTGCCGCTAAAACTTTTGTTAAAAAAGATTATTTTTGGTGTAAATTTATTAAATTAGTTAGATATTGGTTCTTACAATTATTATATTTGGCGATTTTAATTTGAATTTTTAGCTTCTACATCCAGAAAATTAAAGTAATGTTTTTATAATGTAGCAGTATGCAGTTAGTAACTAAACCAACTAGAATAACGAATGTTAATGAAACCTTAATTGATTATGTTCTTGTTAATAGTGATCCGGTTAGTTGTTTTGTTCATTTAACTACCAAGTTGAGTGATCAATAACATCGGTCAGTTTTAGTAACACTGTTCAAAATTTTAATATCTCTAGTAAACGTTACAGATATCTTAACAGGAAAAAATGTATCAAATCCAAATAAATTTGCTTTCTTTTGATAGAGATTTAGATTCTACTAATAGTCAATACTATTTATAATGAAATTTTATCAAACAGTCAGTCTATCATAAATAAAATAAAACCTTTTTAAACATGTCAGATCAAAAATAACATACCATAGTTTGATAATGAAGGTAATAGTACAATTAAAATTGTCACATTTCTAACGCGGTCGGTCCATGGAATTTTCAGCATACGACGAAATACCCACATTTCAAAGCTCTCTAAACGTCGTAACGAGCTGACTGTTAACGTCCAAGCTTCCACACCGTGTAATAGTACACTATATACATAACACTTTATCATCAGTATCGTAGGGACAGATCAAGATTACGGGTAGTGAGTAACTGTCGCATCTTTAAGAAGGTGTTTCTTGCATGTTCTATTCTACATTTAACCTCTTATTCTTGGTCTAAGGTTTCATGTATCCAACATCCTAGAGACTTAAACTTTTTCACTTGATCAACTAGATTGTTGTTGACTAGTATGTTTATACTGCTATTGCTACTGTTACCATAAGTGATAATAATGCCAAGTGGGAATATTTTCAAACAGCAAGAAATGCAGTAGTTAATATGTTAAAAGCCAAAAAAGAAAAATATTATTTTAATAAAATCGATAGGTATAAAATAACTATAAACTAATGTAGAAAATTATGTCAAAAATTCCGTTAGTGCATTGAATTTAAGGTTCAGAATGAGATATGCATTCTGCGTGACGAAGTTGAAATGGTGCGTCAGTTTGGTGAGTATTTCGTCTCTAGTATTCGGCAGATTGTTGAAATTATGACTCCAAAGTTATGATAATCAGAATTTTTTTTTTCGGTATTCATGAATTTAGGTTACTATCACTGAGTGACTTAGCAGTCATGGTTAAGTTGTTAGATAATAGGAGTAACATTAATGAAATACTAAAATCCAAAATTTTAAGAGTTTTTTGTAAGTTGTAGTCACATTATCTTAAATTTTATAAATATTTCTCTTAGATCATCCAAAATTCCAGATTTATTAAAAATCAGTACAGTTATTCCATTCCCAAAAGTTAATAATATTATCAAGGCGGATGCATTTAAACCTATAAATATACTTTTACCCATTGCGATATTATAAGAGTTAATAGTATATGATCCAACTCGGAATCTCACACCGGGAAACCGGCCTGCCTCAAGGATTCTGAGGGAGGCAAATATTCGACAAAAATAAATGTAGGGACGTACAACATCAGATCCATGAGCGAAGACACTAAAATCCACGAACTAGAGGAAGAACTGACTAAAATACAGTGGGATATTATCGGCATATCCGAAGTAAGAAAAAAAGGAGAACAAAGAATACAGCTAAAATCAGAAAATTTGCTATACTATAAAGGTAATGAAGAAAACACCAAGAATGGAGTAGGATTTATGATAAATAAAAAAGTAGTTAAACACATACAATCCACCAAGGGCATATCAGATAGAGTAGCATCTCTATCATTAAAAAGAACATTTTTACGAAGATCTAACAACAGCTATGGAAGAACAGAAATTAAAATTAACGCTAATAATCAGGGACTTCAATGCCAAAATAAGAGAACAACTATATAAAGAAGAAGACAAAGTAGGACACCATGGATACGGCAAAAGAAATGATAGAAGACATACATTGATGAATTACTTGGAGGAGAAGCAACTGCAATGCAATGAATAAATTCTTTAAGAAAAAACCCCAAAGAAAATGGACATGGATCAGTCCCAATAGTGAAACTAAAAACGAAATTAATTATATTCTTTCAACGCAAAAATCCATGGTTAAATTCGTACCAGGCCTAAATCGCTTCTCAACTGGTAGCGACCATAGACTAGTCCGAGCCAAGCTGATCACTAATAATAGATTTGAAACAAGAAAGAAAATGGAAAATAATCAGAAATTAGACTTGGAAAAACTAAAACAAGAAAAACAGACGTACGAAGAGAGAATAAAGGAAATATTGCCGACCAAGGAAGATATGGAACACAAACATATCGATGAAATAAACATGATATTTACTGAAACTCTAATAAAAGTGGGTAAAGAAATAGCACAGACAACAACAAAAAAAGAAAGTTTCATATCCCAGGCAACAAAGATTCTTATGAACACAAGAAAAACATTACTAAAACAAGGGGACAGAAATAAAATGGAATACAAAGAAATAAACAAAACTATTAGAAAAAATATCAAAGAGTGTAAACGGAGAGTACAGGAAGAAAAGATAGAGAAAACAATTGAAAAAAATAGAAACATGAAGTGCTTAAAGCAGAACCTGGGAATCATATAAATTAATAGCATAAAGAACAAAGAAGGAGTGGAGACCAACAATATAAAAGAAATTTTACCGATAACGCACGAATATTATACAAATCTTTATAAAACAGAACAAAAACCAACCCAAGAAATCCGTAATCAGTTACAACTGAAAATAAAGAACGTTAACTCACCAGAAACCAGTTACAACCAGGAATCAGTAAAAATGAAATAAAAAAGGCACTCAAAGAAATGAAGAATTACAAATCTCCTGGAAAAGATGGAATAACAGTGGAAGTCCTTTATTTACTAATGAATAAAATATTGAACACAAAACAAATACTCACCACATGGAACGAGGCAATAACACTATTACTATTTAAGAAAGACGATAGAAAAGATCTGAAAAACTATAGGCCCATAACACTACTGAATGAAATGTACAAACTGTTAACTAAACTACTAACAAACAGATTAACAACTAAGTTAGATAATTACCAGTCAAGAGAGCAAGCCGGTTTTAGAAAAGGATTCAGTAAAAGCGACCATCTGCTTACGATAAAAATAATAATTGAAAAGGCCAACGAATATCAAATCCCAATTTATATGGCATTTGTAGACTTTGAAAAAGCATTCGATAAGGTAGAACATTGGGCAGTAACGAACTCTTTACAAAATGGGAGAAGAGACTATAGATATACGGACTTAATTTCCAATATATATGATCAAGCAACAACATCCATCACAATAGTTGAACAAACGGAGCCCATTACGGGTGACACTATGTTACCCAAACTATTCACTCAAGCTTTGGAAGACTTATGAGGAAATTACAATGGGAAAAACAGGGTATTAACACAAATGGCCAATACTTAAATCACTTGAGATATGCAGACGACATTGTATTAATAACAGATAAAAGGGAAGAATTACAAAATATGATGGATGAATTAAATAGCTAATCAACAAAAATAGGTCTACAAATGAATGATAATAAAACGACAATTATGACCAACAAACCAGAATAATTAATAATTACAATTGCACAAACAACTATAGAACAAGTAAAAGAATATGTATATTTGTGATAACTAGTTAAATTAAATAAAGAAAATCAGACCGGAGAAATAAAGAGAAGGATACGGTTGGCTGGGGTATCCTTCGGAAAACTTGCTTATATTTAAAAAAATAGAAAATACCCCCAATATTTAAAAACAAGAGTCTTCAACAAATGTATACTTCCTGTTCTAACCTACGGTTCTCAAACTTGGACGTTTACAAAGACCCAAAGAGCCATGGAAAGGCAAATGCTGAACATCAGGCTATCAGACAAGAAAAGAAATACTTGGATCCGCAACAAAACAAAAGTGACCGATGTATTAAGGTAGATAGCAAAACTTAAGTGAAAGTTCGCTGGACATACCATAAGACAGAAAGACGACAGATGGAATAAGATGATTAAACACTGGAGACCATATAGTAACAAACGAAAAAGAGGAAGGCCACAAATGAGATGGTCAGATGACTTGAAGAAACACGCAGGCCCGAAGTGGATATAAACTGCCTACAATAGAGAGACGTGGAAGAAGGAATAGGAGGCCTATGTCCAAAATTAAACAGCAAGGGCTGCATAGATAGAGATAGATAGATAGTATATGATCAAGTCATGGAACACGTTGATAAAAATGAAATCTTAATGAATAATCTGCACTGCAACTTTCAATTTGTAAATTCAGGTCTGAATTGGACAATGATAATTATGTAGTAGTAGTATTCCTTGATTTAAAAAGAGCGTTTGAAACTATTGATCGTAATATACTTCTCACTAAATAAGAAGGCAATGGTGTTGGAGGATATGTTCTTGAATAGTTTAAAGATTACTTATTGGATAGAAAGCAACAAGTGAGGATTGAGATGAGATTTCAGAATTTCAGAACATGATATTACTTCTTCTGAAATTAGTGTTAACATTGGGGTACCTACCTTAAGGTAGTGTCTTAGGACCCCTTTCGTTCATATTGTATTTAAATGATATCAACTTGTTTGTTGAATGTTATTTCTTTAATTTGTATGCAGATGACACACTATTTGCATGTTTTAATTTAAACTTAGAAAAGGCTGTATCTAAAATGAATTCAGCATTACAGGTTGTTAATAAATATTTAAAGATCAACAAACTAAAGTTAAATGTGTTAAAGACGAAGGCTATGAAAATAACAACTAAATATAAATACTTAAATATTAATATAAATACTATTATTCTTTAAATTTGAAATGATAAAATTGAAATCATCACAACAATGAAGTAACTTGGTTTTCAATTCAATAATTTATTGTCTTTAATGACCATTCTAGTTATATATTAAAAAAGATTTTTAAATAATTACACTTTTTTCCACAATATCTAAAAATTTGTCAACTTCAACTAAAATTACAGTTTTTAACGTAATTATTGAACCTCACTTCGATGTTTGCCTTTTGGTTATTTTTCTCTTCAGTTTAAATCAATCGGCCCAGTTGCAAAAATTACAAAATCGCGGAATGAGAATCATTCTTGGTGGAAGCAGATATACACCCATAGCAACAATTCTTAGCATGTTGCAATGGGTTTTAGTTCAACAAAGGATCTTTTACCTTACAATGGCGTTCATTTATAAAATTTTAAATATTTGTCCACTGCTTAATTTTGTGAGTTTATTACACGGAATTGTGATATTCACAATCACACTACTCGAGGTAATTTCAATTTACACATTGTGAAAACAAAAAGGACGGCTTCAAGAAACTCCTTGTTGTTTAAGGGTTTTGATCTTTTTAATATGCTTCCTCCAACAGTTAAACGTTGTTCATCCGTACACATGTTTAAAATAAAATTAATGGACCATATTAAAACCACCAAAGTTAGGTAGTTGTTTTTTAGTCGTGTTTCATGTTATATATTTTTAACAACCGTAGGTACTATATTTTAAATGTAATTGTTATTTTTATCTTATTATGTATAGTAGGGTTCTAGGGTGCTTATATTGCTGAAGACTTCCTCCTCCTTTGTTTGGGCTTAGTACTGGTAATAGTATTGTTAAGCGATTCGGTCCACCCATCAGCAGTCCTGGCAGAGTTATTAAACATACTGAAGGGGTGATTATAATTAAAGAAAAAGATAACATGGCAAGACGAAAATATTATTTTTAAAGTTTGCTTGATGTCAAGATAAAATCAGAATGGGATAAACTATGATATAAACGATGATATGAAAGATAGATCAAACACTGTTATATAAGAGGAACTGAAAAATACTCCACAAATTCTATAAAATAAGAAATTCATTATAAATGATAAAATAACACACCAAATGAAAAAAAATCTAAGAAGTAATGTAATCTTTAACAAAGTCGAAGGAAAGGAAGTTAAACGATGCTATTAAGGAATAGTCCAAAAATTTCAGAACAAAAATTGAAAAGAAAGCATGAAGATACAAGTGTACAATCCATCAAATTATACACTACAGCCTTGGCAGCTACAGCATTCTCTAGAAAATAGGCATTCTGTTAATTTTGCAAATGTACAGATTACGGAAAAAGAACAAAACTACAATTAAAGATGCAAATTGACATAAAAACGATAAAAATTGTATTTAAATAATAAGACTGATATCAAAGATCTTTTCATTATGCTGCGTAATTTAATAAATTGAGTTGTTTTTTAAATCCACCATTAGCAAATAATTAAAATACGATCCTAAACCACTAGTACTTTGAAGTACTTGCCAAATATATTTAGAGACACATATCACCTTTGGATTCCATGTTTTAAACTATCAAAAAGTGAAGACATAAAATATGTTTTTGTATTATGTAATGTTTAAATAATTTAAGTGCTTATTGAAAATGACAAATAGCCGAAATGTTTAAGCAATAAGTAACTGTTTTGTTTATAATAGACCGACTAACCCAGGAATTAAAATACACTCGCGATCATAAAATCCGGGTCACTGAAATGACCGATGAAAATCACCGATATTTCATTTTTAACGAGCTTTATCGTAAATAATAATAACACAAATACAAACTAATGCATATTTCTGAGAATTGTTGCGGTTTACTTTGTAACAAAGAATTCCAATAGTGCCGATTTCGCGGTAAAGTGCACACTTCCCTAAATGAACGCTACCTGTAACTCCGCTTGTTTTAAATGTCTCGTTTGTACTTCGACTTTCTGTTCAAATGCAACGGACAAACGTTTATTATTGCCACCATTAGTGTTAATTAGTGCCATTATTAGTGTTTATTTTTTGACAAAAATGCATTTGACTGTTGTTGAAACGGCACAAATTGTTGCACTTGTGGAAGACGGTCACACTCAACGGCAAGTCGCAAGAACTGTTAGCGTAAGCCTTTCTACGGTTCAACGAGTGCTTCAACGCTTTCAGGAGGCAAGTTTGCTAACCAGGCGACCTGGTTCTGGATGAAGAAGAACGACCAAGTCACTAGATGACCGTTTCCTTGTGTTTCAGGCTTTACGAAACCGGACCTCAACGGCGGTTATGCATCAAAATCGTCTAGAGGAAGTACGAAATCGCAATTTTAGTGTTGCAACAGTCAGAAGAAGACTTCGTTCTTCTTGACTATCTTCTCGGGTAATGGCTAGAGGACCGCCACTTCGCCGGGTGCCTCGAGTTGCACGACTAGCTTTTGCTCGACAATACGCGCATTGGGGAATTAACGATTGTAGCAAAGTGTTATACTCAGATGAATCCCGTTTCTGCCTAACTGGATCGATGGACGTGTAAGAGTTTGAGGGAGAACCGGTGAACGATTTTCACAAGCATGCATTTCTCCAAGAATGCCATTTGGTGGAGACTCGGTCATGGCTTGGGGAGGTATATCTTCCGACTTCCACACAGAATTACCCTTCATCGAAAATGGGTCCCCAACTGCACGAAGGTACATTACGGAGATTCCAGAAGAACATGTTATGCCTAACATGGCAGGGCTTGGAGAAAACGCCGTTTTATGCAGGACAACGTGCGACCGCACGTTGCCAGGATCAGTATGTAATACTTGGACGAAGTTGGAATTACAAGGGTACCCTGGCCAGCTAAGTCTCCGGACCTGAATCCCATCGAACATCTCTGGCACGATTTGAAAAAACGTATTCAAACCCATACACCTCCTTCTAACAACGCACAGGAGCTTAAGGATCTGTTAGTGAGAGAGTGGAATAACATACCACAACATGTAATCCGGAGAAAAATTGAGAGTATGCCCCGTCGTCTGCAAGAGGTTATTAGAGCAAGGGGAGGCAATACACGATATTGGTCATTGAAATTTTACTGATTTTTTACCACGTTCTGTATTTTCCATTTTTTTTTCGTATGTCTGTTTATCAACAGTTTGATTTGTTTTCTGTTTTTTTCAATAAAAGCAATAAAAAACCATTTTTTTTCTTTCAAAACAAATATTGATGACAAATAAAAAATACATTAGCCAAAAAAAAAAGGTTCTTACTGCACCAGAGGCAAAAATATTTAAGAAACTTGAAATTTTCAAGATGACCCGGATTTTATGATCGCGAGTGTAGTTTCGTATATATATATATATATATATATATATATATATATATATATATATATATATATATATATATATATATATATATATATATATATACATAAGCTCGTTTAAGTCATTTTATGGTATTAAATGTATGGAAAATACCTCGATTCATATCGAACGTTTATAATAAATGTCTTTATACCCGTTCAAACTAGACACAAGTGCTTTATATTCAGCATCAAAGCCAAACTTTTCCAAGAGTCCATTCTATTCCCTTTTATTTCTGATTTTTTCCATAAATATCACTCGGGTTAAGGTTACGCATATTGAATAATTCAAAGAGAAAGCACACTTAAAAATATGCGAGCCTTTTTTTCCGACAAAATTCTTTCTCCCTACAACACGGCTTTACTAACACTGAACTATTCACGAATTTTTCGCATGGAAAACTGTAAATTTGACCGTTATAGCGAACAGGGACGTTTCCTGAATATGTTTTTATTTATACATTTATTTGTAGTAGGTATTTTATTTGGTTGCTTGAAGTTTTGGAAGTATTATCACTTAAGTTTTCTTTTTGTTATTTGTTTTTCTTATTTTAAAGCTCATTTTCTTTATCACAAAACGATTTTCTGCTGATTTTCAGGTATTTGTTTGGTTGTAGTTACAATTAGACATTTTCAGAATTAAATCTCAATGACAATAACGAACTCATCTTTTCCAGAAATCATAACAGTTATAAGTAAAATTGCTTATGTAAGGGAAGAAGACAAAAAAGAAGGATTTTCTGAGAATATTGTTTTTGATTTCCACTTTATGACGTGCTTTCTTACAGTGCTATCTTTCTAAGAACGAAATTCTATCAGTGTCTCTTGGAAGAGATTATTCGCTATAATTTTAACTTTCCTCTAGATGTTCGTGATTCAATAGGGTTTCTTGGTATTACTTGATAGAGTTTCTCTGTTTCAGTAATCTGAGCTTACTGACCTTTTTGAAGAAATTCCGTTATATCTTGCTACTGTATGTAATAACCGTTTTTGTCCTAAGTATTATTCCAATTTTTTCGCCTTTTCTCACTAAGTATTTCAATAAGTACTGTTCCACACGGTATTTTCGTTTTTTAGTTGAATGGATGTTTATTATAAAATTCTCCGTAATTGATCAGAATAGTTTTTGATTTCTCAGAAAGGGCTGATATAAAATACCGGTTGAAACCTCTGGACATTTGTGGCTTGATATTCTTTTAAATATTTCTTCAAAAGTTTTGTAATTCTCTCTGCTCAAATTATTGGCTGCTCTTATTTATGTTCTCTACAAAATGATTCTACTTGAAATTTGGATGTTAAATCTTTTACGAAAACAAATGAGCATTTATAAGAAATCATTTTAAAAAGAGAATGGAAGGATTTAACATTTATTCTAAAAGAACAACCTAAAAGGCAGAAGGTAATAGATTTTGCTTTATTTCATTTTGTCTTTTTTTGTGGAAATTAATATATTAAATTTAAGTAATATACTAATAGTATTTTATTTTAATCATTCTGATCACCTTCTATATCAAATACACAATTACATACATAAATTATTACTAGCGGACCAACTCGACATCGAGTTTTTTAAATGAAATTTTTATTTTGCGAGAAAAATTAAGAGATCAATACAAACAATATAAGCAAGAATATACATAACATTCATCAATAATAATACAAGTAAAAAAAAGTGATTATGAAAGTCGACCTCAAAACTGGAATGCAATTTTTAGTTCATGAAATGTCGACATGGATATCATTTAGCAGTTAATTTTGCATGCTGATCACGAATCCGGTGTCAGATTTGCTGTATCTTGACGTTTTATGCGCGTTTTGGGTCACTTTCGGTGTCGGATCGCAACCGGAAGTACATATTTAGATTCGTCTCGACGAGACCTTTCGATCCATATATACATTGTGGGGTCTAAAACTTAAAGTAAATTTTAACTTCCGGTCATCTCAAAACCGGAAATGAATTTTTGTACCAAAAGTATATCTTGACAATCTCATACGTAATACCAATAATATTCCGAAAAAATATTTTAATTATCTAATATGGTTTTTGAGTAAAGTGGTGGACAAGAAAAGGGCTTAGCGTTTTAGTATATAAGATTTCACTATGTAAGAATACATAATTCACAACATTGCAATAATGTCCACACCAATTTTAACACAACTGCTTTAACTAAAATCATCACTCCCTTCCATTTTCCTTTACAGTATACTTTATTTTCCTTATCTACATATGATCCTCTCAGGTTATGGTTTCGGACCCCTGGAGATCTCAGTCTCCTATCCAGTCTTCTCTCTTCTCTCATTAACAATAAAACATCACATATTATAACTTTAGAAAAATAGAGCAACCTTTCACCCATCAATTTTGTTGATTTCCCACATTATGTTAACACAGAGTATTTTTTAATTAACCCTCTCTATCCACCTTATGTTCATGAACTTATAACTTACACACCTTACATTTCTTAGGTACCAAATGTTGTTTTTTACATGTAGGGCCTTTTCTACTTAAGTTATAAGTTAAGTAATATACCAGCGGTACATTTCAACATTTATTAATAATAATAAAACCATTAATAATAAAATAAAAGCTAAATATAGTCAGAGGACAGGTTCAGCCCGAAGGTTTCGATATGCAAGATGGCCAAAACATCGTGGCAATGGGTGAAAATGATATAAGTAAAACTCGGAGTAAAACAAGCTCGGAAAATTGACCATAAACAAATGAAAATTGAACTAACTTCGGAGTTCGTGCGAAGAGTAAGACAAATAAATCGGTCATATCTTAAGAGTAAAAATTTGTTTAAGGCATTCATTAAATACGTACGCCTGTTCCGCGCTGAGCTACTCATTTGGTATTTTAAAGTGGTAAAAAACGGATATAGAGGGTCTTCAGCGGAAAGTAAAAACACTTCTCACAAAGGCGCAAAAACATCATCCACGCAGTGCGGTAGAGAGAACAATTAGTAGAGGATGAACACAACTGTGGATTTGGTCAACATCGTAAAGAGCCGAAAGCTGCAGTACTTGGGACATTTAATGAGAAATCAAGGCAGATACAAGATACTTCAATGTATTTTGCAAGGTAAAATTGAAGGAAAAAGGGCCCCAGGATGAAGAAGAATATCCTGGCTTGCTAACCTAAGAGCATGGTATAGAAAGACATCAACACAGCCATTTCGTATAGCAACCAACAAAGTCATCATAGCTAGAATGATCGCCAACGTTCGGAATGGACAGTCACCATAAGAAAAAGAAGATTATAAAGAACTCCATGACTCAGGAAATTATCAGGAAAGATTATTCACCAAGAACTAGCTGATAAAATGGGACTTCTCCAAACCGACCATCTTCCTTATTATCAATACGTCCCTGACAGAATGCTTGAAAATAACAACTACAAGCTATACTGGGACCGCACTGTGCTTACGTACCAACCAGTGATGCATAATAGACTCGATCTCATACTAGTTATTAAACTTAATAGGCAAATAACACTTATTGATGTGGAGAAACCCAACACCAATAATTTAAATACAACGAAAAAAAAGCCAAGTACAGATATCTAAAAATACAAATAAGTTGACAATGTAGAATGGAAAGTACCCAGACAGTACCTATTATTCTAACTACTAGTGGTGTTATTCCCAAAATCCTTCTAGAGAACACAAAACATCTGGGTCTAAATGAACATTACTACGAGGCCATGCAGAAAGCTGCACTCCTCGCGACGTCCAGATATGTACGAAAATTTTTGGGAGATACTCCAACATACCAAAGCTCAATCCTTTTGATACCGTAGGTATCTGCGTTGAGTGAGTTTTCCCCTTAGAGGAAGTGTGAGCCGTATGGCTAAATTTGATAATATTTAAAAAACCCAACTTCCTACACATATATTTGCTTTCCATATTTCAGGCACCAAACGTTGAAAAAACATATAGGGCCTTTTATAAAAATCTTTAGTTCACCATCAATGAATTTAGATATCTGTGTAGTTGTTTGCCTACCTATATTTATAACTTTTATTAACCTTTTAGTCCACCTACAATAATACAAAATTTACAAATTTCCAATAAACTTTCAGGATAAATCATACTTTAAATTACAACATATTGATGGTTGCTACTGTCACATTTAGACACATCTCCAGTTACATTGACTGCATTGTTCAGACTTACCTCCTAATATGTCATTTTATTCAGTTGCTATCAACAAGTCCTCACAGACACTCCGCCCAAGGACTAACAACCCCAATGGAGTCTTACGTTACCATGTAATCCAATTTCTTTTGTAACTTACACATCATAATTTTTAATTATCAAAAATGTGACTTAAAGTTAATCAAACAACATTTAAAGGGTTCTTACTCATGTATTTAGTGGCTTTAAACATGTACATCCAGTAAGTATTAACCACACTTTTTGTAATAACCTTGATCAAAAGTTTAACTTTCACGTTTGATGAAGTTAAATGTGTCGATAGCAATTAAAGTAAATTGTATACTCACGCTTAATCAAGCCAATAAGAGTGATGCTGGGAATATTTATATTCCACTATGCATCAACAATTTACCCATATAAATTACCGTCATTCTTGTACTCATTGCGTCGAGTAAGAACGATAAATATACGAAAATGGTTGCGTTTCGATTTAATTTGAGTCTCTTATCACTCCCTAACACTTGTTTCTGGATCTACCCATTATCAGAGAGAGTTGGTAAGAAGAGTCTTCTTACAAACTCTCTCTGATGACGGGTAGACCAAGAAACACGTGTTAGGGAGTGGTAAGATACTCAAATTAAGTCGAAACGCAATCATTTTCGTATGTTTCACGTTTGATTTAATTAATTTAATTAAATTGGTTATACTTTTTAGAATTGCACTAATGATGGAATAGCTATTCCGAAAACTTTCTATAATGTAGCCCTGTAGAGTTTTGTATTATTATACCTTTTATAAAGAAATACATTTTTTGTGATATATAGCATACAACAAACTACAGAAATTTAGTTTCCTTATGGATATTAAATTCTGTCGGTTATATTAAATTGATGCTGCATACATTGTAAATCATCTTCACTTTAAGAGATTAGTATTGCTCTGGTCGTGTGCATAGCAGATTATTTTAAGTTGTTTTTCTCCGATTTCGTATCCTTTTTTAGTTTCTGCTTTTTTATTATTTCATCCATGATTAGGTTGCACAATTAGAACTCGGGGAATCCTCCTGTCTTATCCCATTGCCAGCTTTAATAGATCAGTTAGTTTTCCTTCTCTTTTAACTTTATTGTGTTGTTCTGGTAGATATCTTTGATCGTTTTGATGATTTGAATCTTTCTTGAGTACCATAAGTGGAAAACTACCTTTAATTTGACTCTGTCAAATGCCTTCTTAAAGTCCACAAAACCTAAATATGCCAGTTTGTTGTATTAACATTATAAATATAGTGTCGTTGCCTAATCGGCTCGACCTAAAACCTTGTTGTTCTTCTGCTAGTGTTTTAATGTTATTCATTTTATTCATTATAACATTGATTGTTAATTTTAGTGTTCTGATTAATATAATAATTTCTTTGTAATTGTTAATTCTTAGTTCATTTAATAAAAAAATCCTAATAATTTTTGGTTTTATTTCTACAGTTTTTTAAGTTAATTTAACTTTCTCTGAAAAAGGCCCAGAAATAACCAAAGAAGAAGTGATTCACGCAGTAAAATCTCAGAAAGATGGAAAAGCCACCGGTCCACACAATATCAATGTCGAAATACTAAAACTAATTGCAGATAATGAAAGTAAAAGTCTAGATTTAATAACAGCACTATTCAATAAGATATATGACAGAGGTAAAATACCAACAGACTGACTAAAATCAACATTCGTAGCTTACCAAAAAAATCGAATTCCTCACAATGCGATGAATATCGAATATTAAGCTTGATGTCTCATGTCCTTAAAATTTTTCTCAGAATTATCCATACACGAATTTACAAGAAGTGCGAGTTCCAGATAAGTGACACTCAATTCGGATTTCGAAACGGATTGGGAACACGAGAGGCTCTTTTTGCTTTAAATGTGTTAACGAATGTAGATGTATATGCATGTTTTATTGACTATCGAAAAGCATTTGACTGCGTTAACCATCAAAAGATGATCGAAATTCTGAGAACAACTGGAGTTGACGAATAAGACTTGCGAATTATCTCAGAACTATACTGGCACCAAACGTCAACAATTGAAATAGAGCACACAATATCCGAAGACATACAAATCCGACGAGGTGAGACAGGGTTGCGTCTTATCACCGCTACTGTTTAATTTGTATTCGGAGTCTATATTCAGAGAAGCATTAGACAAGGTCCAAGGCTGAATTAAGATTAACGGAATCAGCATAAACATCAGATATGCTGATGATACCGTCTTAATAGCAACCAACGCACAAGAACTACAAAATATAATAAATGCGGTAGTTCACCACAGCGAAATGTTCGGTTTACATTTAAACGTTTCCAAAACTAAAACTTTAGTATTTTAAAAGACACCAATAAACGTACAGGTGTATGCCAAGGGTCAAATAATAGAACAGGTAAATTCGATAAAATATTTGGGAGCAAATATAAATAGTCAGTGTAATCCAAAAAAAGAAATCCTATCAAGAATCGAACAAGCAAGGAAAACATTCATGAGCATGAAAACATTTTTTATAAGATCTGACCTTAGTCTACAACTTAGAATCCGAATGATCAAATGTTACGTTTTTTCTGTCTTACTGTATGGCTGTGAAAGTTGGACAATGGACTCCGAAATAGAAAAAAAAATAGATGCCTTTGAGATGTATATATACAGCCGAATGTTGAGAACTCCATGGGTACAAAGAGTTACTAATGAGATACTTCGTCGCATGTGTAAACAAAAAGAATTACTAAGAATAATCAAAGAGAGGAAAATGCAATACTTGGGTCATGTGTTGAGAGGCGAAAGATATGAATTACTTCGAGTTATCCGGAAAGGAAAAGTACAGGGCAAAAGATCAGTAGGAAGACGCCAGAACTCGTGGCTGAAAGACCTAAAGAAATGGTTCGACCGCTCATCCGCAGAGATCTTTCGCGCAGCAGTTTCCAAAACTACAATTGCCATTTGGATCGTCAACCTTCGAAAGGAGACGGCGGCCATAAGAAGAAGAAGAAGAACTCTCTGTCAACAGACATCAGTAAATTACCAAAAACTGTTTTCTTCTGTATCTATGCAAACGCGTGTCATAAATAAAAACACCTATCTTTTGAAACAAATCTACAACTAGTATTAAATTTCATAGAAAGTATATATTGTATACCACGCCTGTCCTGTATAAAGCACATGAAAATAGAGCAGATTGGGAGTGCAGTATGGCTTGGATGTAGCTACATGTTTATGTTTATATTAGTGGCAGCCAGTCTTGTTTTAAGGTGTTTTTACTGCAAATTGGAATGGGGTTTATTAAAATTACGTCCCCGGTGGTTGTCAAGTTATGTTTTTATTATCACTATGTTTTCACACCCTTTAAAGCAAATGTGCGAACTACAGAAAATAACTAAATTTTTTCCTTAGTTTACTGTCTTAGAAGGTTGTGAAATTATTTCGTCCTCAAGTTTTGTAATAAAGTGTTATGTTTCTTCTATACATATTTAATAAATATAACTAACTTAACACCATAATTTTTATTATAGCTTAGCAATCTGTGGAGGTTTACTGTTGACGACAGGGTGTTTTAAAAATCTTATTCTGAGGTAAGGTGAATTATTCTTTTTATCATTTATTATCTGGCCTGGCTCGCCTTAGAATTAACAGGTTAGGTTCCATCATATTGAAAATTTTAATATCTTCATTGGCCGTTTATTTTTTTTTAGTATTTAGTTTTATGTATTTCTATTACTTTCTTTAACTTTCAAATCAAAATCTTACACACTATAATGCGAATTTTGGTTAAAATTTCATTTTTTAAAATGTGAGTCCATGTTGGAGTTTCGCGGCCACCAGCAAGATTTTTATCACAAAATGGCTATGAAAGATATAAGGGCACAAAAGAAAACGGAATATGGCGAAGACGATACAACTCTGAACTATACAAAATATACCAGGATCCGGATATTATAGCATTCATCAAAATAGGACGGCTGCGTTGGATAGGACATGTAGAAAGAATGGAAGAAGGCGAAATACCAAACAAAATATTCAAACAGATGCCAGTAGGAAAAAGAACAAGAGGAAGACCGAAACTGAGATCCTTAGAACAAATAGAAAATGATATAACAACCTTAAAAATAAAAAACTGGAGAAAAAAAGCACGAAACAGATCGGAATGGAGAAGAATCCTAGAACAGGCCAAGACCCAAAAAGGGTTGTCGAGCCAGTGATGATGATGATGATGCCTATGAGAGCCAACGTGGCAGCACGCCTTGACTTATCTATTCCTGTTAATAACGTGTCAGTAAATCTAACCAGCGAAGGCACCGTCGGTGTGGCTTGCGTTTTTCTTGCCAGTACTTGAATTGGAGTGGTACAAGGCAGTCGTACGAGAGAGAGCAACAAAAACTTGAAAAATATTGACAAACAATTCTGTCAGATGGAGTACCAACCATTTTATTTTAGTGACAGTAAAAATGAATCGCTTACTGCGGAACAGAATAAAAAAAAGAAAACTTGTGGCCAGAAATACCAAGTTGTTGGGACAAGACGTATCGGCGTCCACCAGTAAAGAAAAAGAATATACGAATTTCGGAGAACATGTTGATGCTGCTATAGGATCTGTCATTCCACAACGTTGGCATATTCGCTGGTTAACAGTGAAAATCTACAGAAATTTACATTTGAGGACTATAATTCTGCAGGTTTTCATACAAAATTATACAAAAACTTCTACAACAAATCACCCTTTAAATTCTACGAATATTTTGTAGACAATAGTCTTTTATCCATGATGGTAAATATCTCTTTTGTTCTTGCTCAACTGATTTTGATTTGTTTTTTTAATTTGTAGGTCGAAGAAATAAATCGTTATGCTCTGCAGTGTCAGGAAAGAAATCAGAAAAAAAGCGCACGTATTACCGCGTGGCACAACATTGATGCCGCTGAAATAAAACGATTCGTGGGTATAATTATATGGTTGCGATAATATCATTTTCTACCGTTTCATTCGTACTTGTCGTAATGATCTTTATGTGTATAATATAAAAAAAGTAATGTCAAGGAATCGCTTCCAGTTATTGTGGAAAATGCTGCATTTCAACGATAATTCAGTAACAAGAGATGACCGTTTGTAGAAAATCGTTCCTTTGGTTAGCACTCTGAAAGATAAATTTAAGGCTGCCATCGTTCCAAAGGAAAAAAGTCTGGCAAATATGCGGTTCTTTTCATTACGAGAAGAAAATCCACTGGCAAATAGCTACATGGAAGGTACAGTCTCGAAGCTATTAGACTTTATAAAAAGGGTCAGAGAGAATGTTATCTAGGACTAGAGGACCACAATAGATCTGAAAAGGTCGCAGTGGAATGTGCCAAAAGGCCACCTCTTCAACCTCGTCAACAAGGTGTAACGATGCTATGATCGTTTAACAGTTCGAACCGTGGGAGTGTCAATATTTGCGCATCCACTTCTACAACGTGATGGCGAAGTGGGAATCAGAACGGCTATTTAAGGCGTGTGAATAGCGGAATTAGACAGTCTCGTAGCTAGCGCTCTAGGCTCCCTGACTCGCCGGTGTAGCGAACCAGCGAGACATTCTGGACAGAGATAGTTCCGTATTGAGGATCATACTCTGTCCCTAACCAAGCGGAACCCATCGGTATTGCGTATTGAGCATTACCGTGGATCTGCACAGAACCAACCGGGACAGAGATTTCCGTATTGAGGATCATACTCTGTCCTTAGCCAAGCGGAACCCGTCGGCATTGTGTATTGAACATTGCCGTGGGTCTGCACAGCTAAATATTTTGTTTGCGAGCATATACGGAGCTTTCTCTGAATTGAAGCGAAAACGAGTATATTAGTAGTACTAATTAGTTTCTTTTCTTTTATAGACGTTTGCCGGGAAATTCATTCATCGCGGGACCCAGACGGAAACGTAGAATTCATTTTATTTTTGTTTTATAAGTATACAACGTAGAATTCCTTTTTTTTTTTAGTTTTTATTTATTGTATATATATATACTTAATAGATTTATTTTTATTTCAAACCTGTGTTTTACTGAGTCTGTCGCCCCGAAAGAGCTACCCATCACAAACTGGCGCCCGAGCAAAAATTAATAACATGCCGACAGATAAAGACACAGACTCAGTAACAGGTACGTCGTGGATAAATCGACTTTGCAAAGAGGAATTGCAGAGCGAGGCCGAAAAATACGGCTTAGATCCCAAGGGAACCGTCGACGAATTGAGAGCACGACTCAGAACCTATTTTAAAAATCGCGAGGAAGCTACAGGAACAATCCCAAAAGAAAAAACTTCCAAGGGAACAGAATCCGACACACTGGCCCAGGAAATTTCGGGCATCCGAAGACAGTTACAGGAATTAGCAATAACGAAACAAATGGGGCAACCAGAATTGCTAAATCAAGTACGAAAGTGGAACACACACTTCGACAAGAAACATTCGGATGCAATAGAATTCTTAGAGAGGATAGACGAATTAAGCTTGGCCTACGAGATCGATAAACAAGATCTACTAAGAGCATTACCAGAATTATTAGGAGACCACGCCTTGTTATGGTACAGAAACAATAACAAAAATTGGAAGTCATGGACAGATTTCAGCGAAGATTTTAAAAAAGCTTTCTATCCCAGGGGATATTTGCTACAACTAGAAGAGGAAATCCGAAACAGAAAACAGAGACAGAACGAACCAGTAGATAGATATATCATGGAGATTCAAACATTAATCAGACGAGAAGGATCTTTTTCTAAAAACCAAGAACTCGAAAGGATATACAAAAATTTGTTACCAGAATATAAGCTTTATGCTCGCCGCCGGGATTTCGGAAACTTAGCCGAATTACAGGATTTAGCCCAAGAATACGAAGCTCTAGAAGACGAAAAGACCCGAGCAAATCAGATTTGCCGTGGAAACTGGAGACGCACGGAGCAAGCAGAGTACGATGCGAAAACGGCATGCTTTAGATGCAAGATGCCAGGTCACAGCCGTAAAAACTGCAAAAACCCATGGAAAAAGTTTTGTTCGCGTTGCGGCAGAGAAGGGGTTTACAGCAGCGACTGCTGTTTCAGGCGTCAGGGAAACGAATTACAGACTGGAGAAACAAGGAGTCGTCCCAGTCTGTAAAACAAGATTCGACTCCATTCGTTTTCGCCGTTACACAGCCAGCAAGCAATGACATTCGACTGTTCGCATCACTAAAAATAGGGCAAAGAACATACAGAGCGCTCATAGACACAGGAACTACTAAAAATTACGTCGGGGATAGAATAGCTCAGATATACAAGGACTCTCTAGATAGCTACAGCGGGAGAACAAGACTAGCAAATGGAGCGTCAATTGAGCTTAACCAGAAGTTGACAATTGAATGCGAGATCGATAAGTTACAAACCCGACAAACATTCATAGTAATGCCAGGGTTGACGGAAGATGCATTAATAGGAGTGGAATTCCTCAGGAACCATTCTATCGAACTTAAATTCGATAAACATACGACCAAACAATACATACAATATCAAGAAGAGACGTGTAACACTTTAAAAGACTCCACTCAAAATACGGAGTTAGAAAGGTTCCTAAGAAAAGAACTAAGGGAGTTTGAGAACATAACAGGACCCACCAACTTAATAAGACACGAAATAAAATTGAAGAAAAAGTGCGATCCAGTCAAGCAGCCTTATAGGCGGCACAATCCCGCAATGCTACAGATCATCAACCAAGAAGTGGACAAGATGTTAAAAGAAGGAACCATCGAACCCTCCACAAGTGGTTGGAGTTCACCGATTGTACTAGTTAGGAAAAAGGATAACTCGTACAGATTTTGCATTGACTTTAGAAAAGTCAACGAACTATCAGATAAGGACGCATATCCGTTACCCAGAATATCGGAAATTCTGGATAGACTTAAGGAAGCAAATTTTATATCGACCCTCGATTTGAAACAGGGATATTTTCAAATACCCCTAGAAGAAACAAGCCGCCCAGTGACAGCATTCAGCGTACCCGGAAAAGGCCATTTTCAGTTCAAAACCACCCCATTTGGACTGCATTCCGCAGGAGCCACTTTCCAACGCCTACTGGATAAGGTAATACCTCCCGATATGGAATTCGCGTTTGCCTACTTGGATGATATCGTAGTAATATCTAAAACGCTCCAAGAGCATTTAAATCACCTACATGAAGTTTTCCGAAGACTGAAAGAAGCCAGATTACAGCTGAACTTCGAGAAATGCACGTTTTGCCAGTCAGAACTCAGATACTTAGGACATGTGGTTGGAGCAGAAGGAATAAAAACCGACCCGGAGAAAACCAACGCTATAACCAGACTTACAGCACCGAGAAATGTGCGTCAACTCCGCCGGTTCCTAGGAATAACATCATGGTACCGCCGATTCATAGAGAACTATTCGACAATAGCAGGACCGCTAAACATTCTTCTGAAGAAGAAGATAAGATGGAAATGGACCGATAAGCAGGAAAACGCGTTTGAAGAGCTAAAATCAAAACTTACATCAGCCCCAGTATTAGCATGCCCCGATTTTTCGAAAACATTTTACCTGCAAACAGATGCGTCGAACTGTGGACTTGGAGTTGCACTAACACAGAAATACGACGGCCAGGATAAAGTAATTGCATATGCTAGTCGAACCCTCACACCAGCCGAGACAAAATATTCCACAACGGAAAAAGAATGTCTATCCATCGTGTACGGGATAAAGCAAATGAGGCCGTATATAGAAGGATACAATTTTAAGGTCATATCAGACCATCAGTCCCTCAAATGGCTGAAGAACCTTAAAAACCCGTCAGGTCGGTTAGCCAGGTGGAGTTTAGAACTGCAACAGTACGATTTCGAGGTAATATATAGAAAGGGAGTCCTCAACAAGGTAGCAGATGCTTTGTCACGACAACCACAAGAAAACCAGAGCGAAGAACCAGAGTCGGAATTATTAGCATCAGAACTGGAATCATGCAGTTGGTACGATAATTTATATAGGAATGTACTCCAGAACCCAGACGATTTCCCGGATTTACAAATATCAAACGGGAAATTATATAAACACGTTTGGAGCAGCCGTAATTTAGCCGACCCAGAGTTTAATAACCCATGGAAATTATGCGTACCAAGATATAAAAGGAAAGATATTTTGGAGGAAAATCATGACTCGACCACAGCAGGCCACTTAGGAATTGCAAAAACAATTTGCCGAATAGCGCAAAAGTACTATTGGCCTAAGATGTTTAAACAAATTGCAGACTACGTTAGAGCCTGTACGAAGTGCCTCCAATATAAACCGTCTCAAATGCAACCAGCCGGGAAAATGCAACCATCCACTGTAGAAAAGCCTTGGCATACTGTCTCAGTTGATTTAATGGGACCATTCCCAAGATCTGCAAAAGGAAACATTTTCTTAATAGTCGTGCAAGACCGGTTTACCAAATGGGTCGTCGCTCAGCCAATAAGAGCAGCATCTACGAACTCAATCATCGACACTCTACGATCAAAGGTAGTCATGCAATTCGGTATTCCGAAGAAAATCATCTCGGACAACGGCGCGCAGTTCACAAGCGGAAGTTTTAAGGCGTTCCTAAAATCCTATAACATAAATCACATTCTAACATCGCCGTACTCACCTCAATGCAATCCAGTAGAACGAATGAACAAAGTACTGAAAACGATGATAGCTACTTACGTGGAGGATAACCATAAAGACTGGGACAAATTCATACCAGAATTCTGCTACGCCATAAATTCCTCAAGACACGATTCAACAGGATTTTCACCAGCGCTTCTTAATTTCGGAAGGGAATTAGACACAACAGAGGCGACAAATGGACAAGATATACAGGGGTATGCAGAAAACTTAAACAAGTTAGAAGCATTAAGAGAACTAGCGAAAGTGCACATGGAACACGCTTTCGAGGACCAAAAGAAACATTACGATCTAAGACGAAGAGACTGGCAGCCACATCCAGGAGATCGAGTCATGAAAAAGGAACACCACCTATCATCAGCTAGTGCAGCTTTCACCAGCAAACTAGCGCCGAAGTACTCAGGACCATACATAGTAACGTCAGTAATATCACCAGTAATAGTAAAACTGAAATTGGCCGATAGTAGTAGCCGCAAGCAGATGACGGCGCATGTAAAAGATTTAAAACCGTGGGGAGGAAGATTGTGATAAAGATACCGAGAGGGATAGATGACATCACAAGGCTGTAGACACCATATACACAAAAAAAAGGTATGTTACTTTTTTTTTTCTCAAAGAGAAGGGGGTGTAACGATGCTATGATCGTTTAACAGTTCGAACCGTGGGAGTGTCAATATTTGCGCATCCACTTCTACAACGTGATGGCGAAGTGGGAATCAGAACGGCTATTTAAGGCGTGTGAATAGCGGAATTAGACAGTCTCGTAGCTAGCGCTCTAGGCTCCCTGACTCGCCGGTGTAGCGAACCAGCGAGACATTCTGGACAGAGATAGTTCCGTATTGAGGATCATACTCTGTCCCTAACCAAGCGGAACCCATCGGTATTGCGTATTGAGCATTACCGTGGATCTGCACAGAACCAACCGGGACAGAGATTTCCGTATTGAGGATCATACTCTGTCCTTAGCCAAGCGGAACCCGTCGGCATTGTGTATTGAACATTGCCGTGGGTCTGCACAGCTAAATATTTTGTTTGCGAGCATATACGGAGCTTTCTCTGAATTGAAGCGAAAACGAGTATATTAGTAGTACTAATTAGTTTCTTTTCTTTTATAGACGTTTGCCGGGAAATTCATTCATCGCGGGACCCAGACGGAAACGTAGAATTCATTTTATTTTTGTTTTATAAGTATACAACGTAGAATTCCTTTTTTTTTTAGTTTTTATTTATTGTATATATATACTTAATAGATCTATTTTTATTTCAAACCTGTGTTTTACTGAGTCTGTCGCCCCGAAAGAGCTACCCATCACAAAGGGACACAAATTTGGGATAAAATTATTTAAACTTTGTCTGGAAGGTGGTTATACCTACGGTTTTAACATATATTGTGGAAAAAAACATGCTGAAGGTAGCACCGTACCAAAAAATGTGGTGATGAAACTTATGGATGGACTGCTTGACAAAGGATGAACATTTTTGCATTTTTAAATGTCTACGTCGCGCATTAGAGCAGGATGATTACCAAATTCAAGGAAGAGGTAATTCCTATAAGAGGGCCTATTAGGAGATTTTATTGTCACACCAGTCAGTCTTTTTTTTTTTTTTGGGAGGTGGAATCTTCTAAAAGACCGTCTGGGATCGGGTGTCAGCCCTTTACCCAGGTGTGTCGGATTCAATCTCTTACGCTTCACCGCGTGACGAGACCGCCTACCGACTAAACCACCCCCTCTTTCTCCGACCGACGGGCCGGAACCGCTCTTAGCGAGCATATCTGGCCCGTCAGCCTTACTCTTAACTTCCCTCTGGCACTTTTCGCGTGCATTACCTGGATTTGACGGCCTCCCGGTCTCTCTCACCAGCACAAGGCTCGGGCGAGACTGGTCGGTGAAGCTACCGTCCTGCTCAATCCTCATTCTGGCGAGATAGCCTGTTTGCCACCCCTTCCACATTGAAACTAACGAGTAGAACCAGTTGGCAATTAACAGTAACACCATTCATTCGTACTTTCATCAATTCAGTTCCGCATTCATACCCTCATTCACTAAATTTCGGGGTATCGGGACATCCGACGGGATTGGATGTAAAAAGTCTTTTCCCGTCCCATGTCCCGCGGCCCCGAAAATGAAATAAAATAAATAAATTAATAAATAAAAATAGATAAAAAAAAAATAAGTTAAAAGTAATGTAGATAAAATAAAAATAAAAACAACAGGTAAAGTTGGTATAGATAAGATATAGTAAAAACGAAAGTAACCTGAAAAAATAAAATGCAATAAAACAAGTAAATAAATAACACACATTTTTAAAACAGTACATAACTATAGCGGTCAATCCATCTGCAGCCGCCTCTCTTTCTCTTCCTTGTGCTTTATGGTTTTTGTAACAAAGGCAATGATCAGTTCGAAATCGTGCTTGCTGTCGATGGCTTTATCGATCAGCTCGTGAGGCTCGCCTAGTGGAGATCCCAGGCTCAGCTGCAGTTCGTTTCGCCCCGTGTGGTATGCAGGGCAGTCGAAAACAACATGCTGCGCATCGTCCACCACTCCACACTCAGGACATAGATCGTCTCTGGACCTACCGATTCTGTGGGTGTATTTCCGAAACGATCCGTGCCCCGTCAGAAACTGCGTGAAGTAGTAGTTGACGCGCCGATGTCGACACCCGTACCACCTCACTACATCCGGGACCAAGGACCTCGTCCAGGCCGCCTTTTCGACTTCGGTTGCCCATTCCCTCTGCCACATCTCCAAGCTTCTGGCTCTTTCTTGTGGCCCTGAACCAACCGCCCCGCTGCCCCTCTGATACATTCGAGCTCTTTCCCTGGCCAGGATGTGCACGGGTACAGAACCAGCCACTACCTGTAAGGCAATGGTAGATACAGTTTTGTACGCGCTGCACACCCTGATCAGAGGTTTCCTTTGAGCCCTAAAGAGCATGTTCTTCATCTGGAGAACCTCGTGCCACACGGGGGCCCCGTATAAGATGATCGATAATATTGATTGTAACATAACTGATCTCTTCTGAGATCCGGGCCCCCCTATGTTTGGCAATAATTTGTTCAATGCTGAGATCCTCCCTTCCGCCTTTCGACATGCTTCTTGTATGTGCTGCCCAAAGGTAAGTCGGTCGTCGAAAGTAATACCGAGATACTTGACTGTCCTTTGGGGTCTTATTTCGGAGCCTTGATATTTAAAAACCAAGTCATCCCTTTTCCTTGGTCCTCTCAGAATTATTATCTCTGTTTTGTCTACTGCTAATTTTAAGTCGTTCTTCTCGATCCACGCCGCGGTCGTGTTTATTGCTTTATTTACCTTTTCTGTTATGCCCCAATTCTTATCATCCTCAACCAATAGGGCTAGATCGTCTGCGTATGCTATCGCTTTGACTCCTTGTCTCTGCTTGTGAATTTCTAGTACCCCATTGTATAACATGTTCCAGAGTAAGGGTCCCAGGACTGACCCCTGGGGTACTCCCGCGGTCATTTGTTTCTTTTTCTTCTTGGATATGCATACGGATCGTTCCGAAAGGTAGTCCTTTATTATATTGGACATATATTCCGGAGCCCCGCTTTCGACTACTCGGTCTACTATGAGGCCCCAGTTTGCTGAATTAAAAGCATTTTTTATGTCTAACAGAACAAGAACCACCCATCTTTTCTTGCTTGATTTGGCCGCGTTTCTTATCCAGGTCGCGGCGTCGATTGTCGATCTGCCTTTCCTAAATCCGTACTGTTGGTTGGATAAGACTCTCTCATCTTCCAACATGCCTTCCAACCTCTTCTTGATAAGTCTTTCGTAGAACTTACCAAGGCAGTCCAGAAGGCATATTGGCCGATAAGAGGTCGGTGAATCAGGGGGTTTCCCGGGCTTTAGGAGTAGAACCAAGTTCGCCTCCTTCAAGTCCTTGGGAAACTCTTGTTCATGCAGTAGATCATTAAATATTCTTCTGATCAAACCTGGTTTCTCAGTTGCTATTATCTTTATTGCCTCTGGTGGCAGCCCGTCAGGGCCGGGAGCTTTCCCTGTCTTTGTATCCTGACCAGCGGTTTTCACCTCTTCTTCTGTGAACTCTTCTATCATGGTTGGGAAAACCTTGGTGAAATCTGGCATGTCCTTGGTGGGAAAGAGGAGTTCAGCTGATCTCATCCGCTGGTCTTCGTCGAGTCTATATGGGGCCATTATCTTTAAGGTCTTCATTGTGATTTTGTATGCATCACCCCATATATCCTCGTCGAGTGCTTTTATCAGGGTCTGCCACTTTTCTTTTTTCTCTTTTTTTATTGTATTATTTAATCTTTTCTTCAAATCCTTGTATGTATCTTTAAGGTCGAGGTTGCCCTGGCTTCTCGTATAATTCCTTCGAGCTCTGAGGCATCTCTCCCGTAGATCTTCTATCTCATCTGTCCACCAGTAGGGGGATTTTTTTCCATGTTTCTTCTTCTCGGTAGCCAATTTTGCCGCATTTTGTAGAGCTGTTCGAAGTTGGCCGAGGTCAGAAATCTCATCTTCATTTATTTTTCTGACCTCCGATAGGTACTTGTTTTTGTTGAAATATGATTTTGCTGTACCTATCGACCGCTTTACCCCCCCTTTAACCTTTACCTCAAATTGTATATATCGGTGGTAGGTGAAGAGCTGATTGTCGAGTACATCCCACCCGTACACCTTCCTGGATAGCCCTTCGCTCGCGAATGTGATGTCAATGTGTGATTGGCTGGCCCCCCGTACGAAGGTTGGCTTATTGTTGTTCAGCACTTGGAGGCCAGCCTGGGCTATCCATTCATTCCAGAGTTCCCCCTTTTTGTCGTTTATGGGGGAACCCCATTGTCTGGACTTCGCATTTATGTCCCCGGCGATCAGTATTTTTTTTTCGTTTATAGCGGCACCCATTATTTCATTACCGATTGTTTCGTATCTCATCATAGGGATGTTTGGAGATACATAGCATGCCAGGAGGCTGAAATCCCTCAACCTAATGAGTAAATGATTTCCTCCCCTGACAATGCTCTGCACTCCGACATCCCTATTTTTAATGAGCACCGCTACATTTTTCCCCTAGTCTTGTATCCACCCACCGCCTGTCGGTATCTTTTTGTTAGGTTCGGGTACGATGAGTAGATCTATATTTAGCTTGCAGGCTTTTGCGTAGATGAGGTCGTGCGCTCGGCGCGCCCTGCCTACGTTCACCTGCAAAATCCTTATACCAGGTTGATCTTTGGGGTTCATTATGGTTCAGTTCCCTGAGATCGCTTCCGCAGTGGATTCGCGTCTTATATTAAAATTAAAATTCTTATAGACTAGGATAAAAAAATAAATAAGTATAGATAAAATTAGTGTATAAATAAAAAGTTTATAAATATAATATGTATAAATAAAATAAGATAGATAAAATATATAAATAAAATAAGAAATGTGTGTATATATAAAATTTTTAAATAAATAAAGTATATAAATATGTAAATATAATAGATAGCATTTAGTGAATAACGTGGATATAATGTTGTAGTACTTGGATGCCTTTATCCATGAAAAGCTGAGAGAGATGGCTTCCTGTCCCGCCGGTGGGTTGTATAGGGGCCCACTCGCGTTCTCCAGGGAGCCATCTCTCGCTTTTTTGTTTTCCTTTTTACATTTACCCACCCTTTGGGGGTTCCCTGTCTCCTCCCCTGCCATACACCCACCTTCTATAGGCTGGGCACTGCATCCTATCCATTCTATGGCCTTCCTCGTTACAGGTGAGGCAGTATGAAGTGCTGTCGCACTGCACTGCTGTGTGCCCTGATTTTAAGCAGTTGTAGCAGCACGCTGCCCTGCTCTCACCTTTGCACTCATATGTGCTGTGGCCATAGTGAAGGCACTTGTAGCACCTTGTTGGGGTATATCTTTCACTGATAGGACATGATACCCAGCCTATAATTATGGAGCTGTATCTCCTCAATTCTTCAGCTGTTGAGGGGCGTACGGCTACGGTCGCCACCTGCTCCCCATGTTTATTAGTTCTTAGCGTCTTAATATCTATTTCTTTTTTCGGTATTCCTGTGTACATTTTTATGGCACTTTGGAGTCGTTCCTCCGTCACCCCTGGATCCAAACCTGTTATGTTAAAAAAACATTCTTGGCGTCGGATTGCCATATTTAACCCTGTCATCCTTGTATCCATTTCTTTTCGTAATTTCTCTGCGGCCCCTTTGCCCTTTAGTTTTACTAGGATATCCCCCCCTTCTGTTTTTTTGAGTCTATCTACTTTAACCCCTATCTTTCCGATGTTAATTTTTTGGTTCATTTCCTTCAGTACTTCCGTGTACGATTTGCCCCCTGTTTTGATTAGGAGGGCTTCCTCTTGCTCGTTCTTTACTCCTTTATCCATTTCTTTACCTCTTACTTGGATTTCCCATACGATGTTTTCTGCCCGGCCTACAAACTCCAGGGCTTTCCGTACCTCATCTTTATTTATCTCATTATTGATAACCACCCTTATTGTTTCAGGTGGCTCTTTCCTTTCCCTTACCCGTTTGATGGCCTTCTCGGCTATTTAGTACATACCTTGATTTTTTGGTTTGGCCACATATGTGTACCATTCCCTTCTCTGGCTGGCTATGGAACTTTCGTTCCCGTTTTTTATATATTCTACATTTCCTTCTTCGCAGACCTCTATTAGTTCATGAACTTCCTCCCTGAGAGTACGTATCACGTCTTCTACCCCCCCGTATTTTATATCCTTTTTAGTTATTATAAGGCATTCTTTTTTAGTTATCGTCTCCTGTAAGCTCACCTGTTTCCGTTTTGTCTTTTCAAATACTTTTTCTTCCCATTTCTTTTTTTGTATTTGATTGAAGTTATTTATATCTCCCCCTTTTTTTAAAGCACTTATTATTTTTTCTGTTTCTTTTCTTTGCCTTTCTTTCAATAGTTTTATTTTACATTGCTCACACTTAGTTTCTTCGTCCTCCCCTTTTGCCGTTTTTTTTTTACTTTGGCTGGTCTTAATCTGAATTGTGTTAATTTCTCCTATTAGTTTGCTTGCTTTGGCTTTTTGTTCCCCCTCGATGGGTCCTTTTCCATTTAGGATATCCATTACTTCTTTTAGTTTCCTCTGTATTCTTTCGCATTCCGTCTCCTCTTGGTATCTCTCGCTTTCTCTTTCTTCTTTCTTTTCTTTCTTGAGTTTTTTATTTATCTCAAAACTGTCTCTTTTCCTCTTTTTCTTTTCTTTTATCTCTTCTTGGTCATCATCGTCGAACAGCGAGGCTGTCAGGATGCTTTCCTCCAAGTTCTGCCAGTTTGTGGTTCCTTGCTCTTCATTTTTTTCTTCTTCCTCTATGTCCACCACATCTGTGATTTCTATTAATGATTCCTCCCCTCCTGAATTTTCTTCTTTCCCTTTGTCTTTTTTGTTCATTGCTCTTAAAATGTCCTCTCCCACCAACGTTGAATGTTTTGGAGGACCTGACCTATTCATCTTCGGCTGACTCTTATGCCAGTTCAGCATCTCTTCTTCGAATTTCTTTTGTTCTTCCGCTTCGCTCAATCTGCCGTCTTGCGGTGTTCTACCCCATTCTCGTATTATTCATCTTCATTTCTTCCTTGTTCGTTTGCTTGTGTTCGTCATTGTCTTTTCTGTCCTTTTTATGTGTAAAGTCCATGCAGTTCCCACGAGTGGGGACGTGCTATATGTCCGGCGCGGCAGTGCGCCCTTACCGCGCTAAGGCTAAGTTACTTCGGGAGGTCGCCAGGTATCCCGAAGGGATCGTTTGTGATGCTCTAACCCTCGCATCTCTCATATCTTTGGCACGATGCCTTTCACCGTGATAGTGGGGATTTTTTATCGAGCTTTACTCCTCTAGGCTTTGTTTTTTTCACGGTTGCCTCCAGACGCAGTGGCAGTCTGTATGAACAGGCTGCTTGGAGTTTCCACGTTACTGCTGCCTCCCCTGTTACGTGGGAATTGGAGCAGGACGTGTGACGGAAAAGGTGACAGGTGGGGTAAACATGTAGACTACTATGAGATTTGTTGAGGGGTTGAAAGAAAATTTTTTTTTTGTTTTTTTTTGGATGGGCGAGATTGGAAATTGGGATTAAGTAGCCGTAGGAGAGTTGGTAGGTAGTTGTATTGCTGAAGGCAGAAGGCGTCTCAACTGCTCGCCTCGGTTGCGGCGCCTTTTTAGCGTCCAGCGGCGGTGTCCGGCGCTGTAGTGATGAAACTTATGGATGGACTGCTTGACAAAGGATGAATATTTTTGCATTTTTAAATGTCTACGTCGCGCATTAGAGCAGGATGATTACCAAATTCAAGGAAGAGGTAATTCCTATAAGAGGGCCTATTAGGAGATTTTATTGTCACACCAGTCAGTCTGGAAAATAGTCACAAACTCAGCAATGTTGGTCGTGCAAGAAGAAGACGATGTACAGCTGGTTCCTAAAAAAACTGATAAGACTCTTAGTAAGATTTGATCATTTTGAGCAGTGGTATTTGATTGGTCCGACATTATATTATATTTATTATTACAGACAAATAAAAAAAAATAAACAAACAACAAACACTTGATTACGTATGTTAATTCATAAATTGTAATACGTATTAAGGTCTAAATTTTGAGATTATTTTGAATTCTTGCATTTTATAAAGAGTGTATAAATGATAGTTTTTACATAATATAGGGTTGTTGTTATTATTTTTATTATATTTAAGAAATAAAACAAACGACTTAACCCAACAGAATATTAAAGCAGGAATTGTAATCAAAATAAAGGATATCTGGGCAGTATAAGAGGCAGCACAACATTTGAACATAAAGTAAACCACAGTTTTCCTATTAATAAAAAATGGAGGGAACAAGAAACTTTCGAAAGAAAGCGAGGGTCTGGAAGACCAAAACTATACTAAATTTAGGTATGTAAAAATAAAATTAATATTTTGTCTTTTGTATATTATTGTCTTCTTCAGAGAGCTCTTCCCAAACCTATTGTATATTGTGCCACAGCTCTTCAGCATTTTGAGGTATAAAATTACACCGATACATCCGTTTTATAATAACCCCCATACATTCTCGATTCGGTTTAAATCGGGACTGTAGCTGAACTATGGTAAGGTTTCGATGTTGTTATTCTGGAGCTACTGGTTTATTATATTTGCAGTGTGAACAGGACAATTATCTTGGATAATAAGATTATTTTCTGGATACAACTGTTCTATACTGGGAAACACAATGTTTCCTAGAATACTCAGATATGTCTGCAAAACAAACCTGCCATTAATACGCCATACCATTCCCATTCCTCTAGATGAAATCCATTCCTATACATTGGCGCTAAAATGACCAGCTGTTCGATATCCATTAACATATAGAGGAATAAATCTATGATTATCTGGTCTATACACCCCAATTTGCCCTTTTTGGAAGATTGAAAAATTTCCTTATCTGTAAATATTACCCTGTCCCCAAAAATCTTGATTTTGTAGCTGATTTTTTTAAGCAAATATAAGTCTTGATTGCTTCTGTTGTGGTGTATGAGCTTATTTTTTTGCTGCAGTTCGGTATACATTTAGTGACAAAAAATTAAATTAGTACTTTATATATAATTTTTATATGTTATTGCGTTTTGTTTTATGAAAGTAAAGCTTATTTTGCCTAAAATGTGTTTTTACTATGTGTATATAACAAAAAAATATAGAATTACGCAATTGTTACTTATAAATATTATGGGCCATGAGAGTCCTCGTTGATATCTCAGAAGCACAGACCAAGTATGCTTTCTGGACCATCTGGCCGGGCTCGAAATGTCCCTGTGTATTTGAAATAAGTTCGAAAAGCCGCTGTTGAGCTACACAGCATTTTCTGACGACCTAGCACGTGAGTCCACGTCAGCATCTCGCGACCTGTATATAACTTTTATGTGTGAGTCCGTGTTGGCCTCTCATTACACTTAACCTGTTAATAAATGTTCTGTTAAAATACTAGCTGAGTTTTATTACCTTTTTATATTAAGATCAAATTAGTTCAAGTTCAAAAATTAGCTATTTCACGTAGCAGCATTCAAGATCGAATAAACCAGGCGATAATACATCATGATCATCAATAAAACGTACGATTAGATGAACTATTTTTAATTATGTCGCTGTTGAGTAGGTTTTATCGTACAAGTCTTTGTTTCTCTTATTGTTGTTTTTCTGTGCATCTTTTCTTATATTGCCCGTGCATTTTTCGTTTAATTTTGTAGGTTCACTGATAAGGTTAATATGTTTTTATTTATCGGTTGTTAAAATTTTTCTATGACTTTTAAGCTCTTGTAATATTTCTAGATTCGATTATATAACTCTGATAAACCACTGATATAACTTGTAACTTTTTCCACGGTTCAGGAATTTTGGATTACAACCAATATTTATATATGTATAAGATGTATAAAAAGAAAAGAAGTTTTTTAAAAATGACTTGCTGATTTAGTATTACATCGGCCAATTGCAAAACATTATTAACTGCATCTCTAATGGTTCAGTTCAAATCAACGCATATAAAAATGAATCATTTACAGTGCGGACACATACTACCTTTAATCAACCTGTCTCTGGCAATCCATTTGCCGTGATTAATGTTCTGTTATCCAGGTATCCAATGCTCTATGTATATGTACGTAGCATATTTCCCAATTTATCCCGCTGGATCTAACAATGACTCAAATCTGAAATGTCACGCTAATGGCGGAATAACACAAAGAGGTGAAACCTACAAATGGATGGGATGTCGGCCAATGTTTCGCTCGATTTTCCTGTTATATGCGCTGTTTTAGACTGTCGTTAAATATATTACCGGCTTGCATTTTGGTACCTAGAAGCTTCTTACTTCATTAGTTCGCCTTAATGCCTCATAAGCAGTGAAGAGGATGTACGTGCTTTATCACATAGGGCGTCTATAAAATTCGTATAATCTCGTTTATTAAAAAGTTTAGAAATTTAGGTATAAAAGTAAGTCAATATTTTTCTTCTTCTTGAGTCCAATCATTAGCCACTTATTCTTCATGTTATCAACCAGCTTTCACATTATTATTATAGAGTAGGTGTATATTTTTTTCTGTTCTGGTTGTTCAATATTCTGTTAATGGTTCAGCATATAATAAAAATCATAATAGAAAATTAAAGACGACCTTAACAAGAAAAAGACTATGAGAAAGATTACCGACAAACGAGTAGTATTCTAAAATAATTAGTCATAAACAAGAAGTGACCAAGAGATTCTGATCTAATTGGCCACATACAATCGGTATATGGGCCATCCTTGAAAACTAGAAACAAAGAAAAAGTAGTATCAAAATACTAAAACTTCCTTGGTATTTACAGTGGAATAAACAAAGAAGATTAGCAAGTGAAATATTAAAAGGGCATTGATGATATGAAATATATCATCCTCATAATACTCTATTCACGTCTATCTATTCCGTAGATCTCTCTCTGACATTGCCTTTTGGACTCCATTAAGCCATGTTGTTTTTGGTCTTCCTCGTTTTCTAGTTCAGGTGGCTGCCAATCCAATATTATCTTTGGTAGGTGATGGTCTGTCGTTCTCTGTACATGTCCGTACGAAATAAGCTGTTTTTGATGTTTTTAATTACTACGTCCATCATTCTAGATATAGGTGCTAATCTGCACCAAAAATCCATCTTCAGAACAAGGAGTTTTTGTTTTGTTCTCTTAGTGAGTTGTCACATCCATAAAGTACAACGCTTTTGAAAATACAGTTACATAGTTGTATCTTTTTCTATTTAGAGATAGTTTTACATTAGACTAGGGAGTTCAGTGCGCCTATTTTTTCCCTTTTTTAATTCATTCTTCGATTTCTGTTTCAGTACATCTATTTATTTTTATCTTTGCCCCCAAATAAATATATTCAGAACATAATGAAATTACCTTTCCATGAGTTTATCGTATTCAAATCTTCAAAAAGCGCGTATATTTTGTTTTTGTTAAATTAACATTTAGATCTCATCGTTCATATTCTTGTATTCATTGCTTTCTCAGGCACTGTAGATATTCCTGGTCTTATGCGATGACTACTTAATTGTCCTCGAAATAAAGTCGAAAGTTTGTTTTCTCATTTAATGTATACTCATTCCAGATCATGATCTCCTACATTTCTTCTGTGCCTCGTTCAAGTAGATTTTGAAAAGTGTTGAAGATAGACTGCATCCGTGCCTTAGTCCCTTCTTTACCCTAAAATTCTCGGAGAACTAGTTATTAATCTTTATTTTAGTTCGAAGATCGTTGTAGAATCTTTGTATTGCTTTTAGAAGTATAATATTAACAGATTAATAGATGAGCTTTCCAGTACTTTCCAGGTTCATATTCATTTTCGACTAGGGTTTTTATAACCTTTCCATGTAATCTACTGAGTGTGCTGGTAACTAAGACGCATCGGTAACTAGTACGATTGTTTTGTTCTTTTTCAATTTTACCTGCGTATGTACCGTCTTAAATGTAATCCAAATAAATACAAACTAAAATTATGCTTTAAATTGTTTTGTGAAATAAATCTTACCTTAAAATTACAGCAACCAAGATTTTTGGCAATTTTGAGAAAAAAATAATCGTATTATTAATTATACATGTGATTAATATGTATTAATATATGCAATTAATAGTATTAGTATTAAATTAAACGTATCGTTTCAAGAACAAAATATGATTGTAATGTCAGATGTTAGTAGTTCAGATTTCTTTCCTAGGTAGCGTAGTTACCCTACCGGACAAACAGTGTGACTTGTCGTCCTAGCTTTTTATATAGATAGATATAAAAGTACGAAAAAAAAGTACTTGTTGACTCGTTTGGAAAAAATAAACCTATATTTAGATGGGTTGTAGTAAATATATTCAATAAAAAGGGGCTATTAAAGAACTATTTTTTACTATTCGAACTCTCAATTGTGGTTAAAATTATTTTTAAGATTAAAAATAAAAATACAAATCATCTGATAAAGTAGAACGAATAATTGTAAAAGAGTAGTAACTCACCAAATAAAATTAGGTTTGCTAACGAACAATAGATTTATAAGCTATTACTCCCTTCCTTATAACAGTATTAAAAGAACGTGTTTTAAGGCTGTCCCATTAACATTATCTACAGGAAGATCTTTAATTGTTGAAAACTATTTTAATTGAAAACTGTTCTCCAAACTTGCTACTTAGGATGCTTTTTTCTAATACTGTTATGATAAATAAAGGTTACGCTTTTCTTGATGTTTGAAAAGTTTTAAGCGTTTGAAATTTCTTTCCTCAGGTATCTTAGCTTCCTTCTTGGATGTGTAAGTTCTTCCTCTGGAATCCTCAAAGTCTTCTAACATCATTGCCACAAATTGGTAGCATTGCTCCTGTAGAGATCCTTTTCCAAGTTAACATGCTCCTTTTCTAAACTTTTCTGCACCGTACTAAAGACGACCAATAGTCAGAAATACGTATATACGATTGCCTTTTATCTTATACACATATTTCATTATATATTCTTTTCCTTTGTTGCGAGCTATGCTGATATCTACTGCCTTTATATATATATATATATATATATATATATATATATATATATATATATATATATATATAATATATATATATTGATATGATTGGTGTTTAAAGAAAATAATTTATAAGTTATATACTAGATAATTTTAGATATAACAAGTATTTGGTTATTTTAAGAAGTTATATACTAGAGAATTTAATAAAAATATATTTATGTGAGGGCATTTTTAAGAAATTAGCATATAAAAAGTATTTTTTTAGTAATTATGATGTTGTAGATATATTTAAGTGAGCCATGTGACTAGGCAACCAGATATACATACTCTGAAGTGACGTTTAAGAATAATTACGAATATAAAGTGGGGTTATATTGATAATATGTTGTTTAAAATGTGTAATTTATTAAATTAAAATGTTTAATTTATATAAGTTACTGATTTAAATGTATACTCTGATCTGAAAAGCCTAAATGCCAACAAAATTCTCGATAGATAAGTAAGGAATTCTCTAGATCACCGGAGATGGCTTTGTTTGCGAAATGGTTTGTTCCAGAAAATTCAGACATGTATTTAATAGAACAAATGGAACATGATTTCTTACCAGATGGTTCTGGAACATCCAAAAAGATATAAATACCCGGTGATTTGGATTCAAAGTCAGTCAAAAAGTTTAAGTCAAGCAGTCAGAAAGTTTAGTAAGAAAGTCGATTCAGTTAGTTATGAGTTTTTTTCGTATGAAAATTAGTTAGAGGCAGTCAAGCAGTTACAATTGTTCAATATAGTGAGTTAAATCAATATTAAGAAACAGTATAAAGAAAATAATATTGAAGATTAAAAATTATGTTATGTATAAATGATGATAATGGAAGAAGTATTAATTGAATATTAAAATTAAATGATATTTTGGTGATTGGATAATGATATATTGAAAAGAAGAATAAAAATAAATGCTGTTGCTGGTTTGCTTGGTGGTTTATAAATGCTGTGAAGAAAAACATCTTAAATTGGTGGAAGCTGATAATTGGAAAAAGTAATTTCACAAAAACAGGGATAACCGAAGCTGAGAAGAAGACATTTGAGTGGTGATTATAATCTATATAGTGGAAAACAGTTCATTTAGGCATTCAGTGACAGAAAGGTACAAAATTTTGTTAATATAATTTAGTTAGTGTCATAACAATTTCAATTTTGAAGATATTTTGTTTAAATTTTACATTGTCTATAGAATTTAATTAGTTTCATAAGAATTTCAATTTAAAGATAGTTTATTTTAAATTTACATTGGCTAGGTTAGATATATATGTGTGTTTCATAATAGATATAATAAAGATAATTTAAAAAAGTACTTACAAACTAATTCTTTGAGAACCGCGATAAAAACCCTATATTATTAAAAAATACTCATTGCTCATCATTCAAACAAACAATACATCATAACAATATATATATATATATATATATATATATATATATATATATATATATATATATATATATATAAAGAAGTACGACCTTCTTTTTATTCCCCATTAGTACTTCCTTATATATCCAACCTTTATACATTTATACAGATTCATTTCTAATTTATATTAAACCTTTACTTATTTTACATTCTATATTCTCTTTCCTTGACTAAATCGCCATAATAAATTTCAGACTTCAACCTTTCTTCACTACATAAATTGGTTTTGTAGACATTTCCACTCAAAAATTTTAAAACTTTATTTCCTTCATCGTCCTCTGCGTTGTTGGTTTGCGGTCTTGTGTATCGCGCCTGCTTGTCTCACACTCCAATAAGATGTCTCAACACATAACCATGAAAGACACACAACAACTACATCAACGTAAATGCCGGTAACTTGACATTCGTTTTCCGGTTAGAACTCTATAATTTTGAGATGCGCCCTAAAGTGAAGTATAAAATCTTTTTTAAATGTTAACTTTGTTATAACAACAGCTCTGTGCCAGTGTGTTTTGTCAATTTTTTGTTTTTATCTCTACACTTTACTGTTAAAGGTTTTTTTACGTCCAATGTGACGGGTTTTTATAGTGCTTCGTAGTAGTTTTTATTCATTTCTTTCACTTTTAAAGTAAAATTTTATCTCGTTGTTTACATGAATGCTACTACATATGAACATTTAGCTACTATTTTAACGCCACCATTTTAATATTTTGATCACGGTTACCAAGAGAATGGTGTATTTGTTTTACACCTTCACCTTCACTCACCATTCGTTCTTTTTCCATGTTTTAGATTCTTGCCTACCACCATTGTATTCTTTTAGATTGAACTGATGAAGCTTGTAAATACAATAAGCGAAACGTCTTCAAATATAGAAATGGAACTGTGATTTCCTTTGATTATTTCTCCTTTGACCGATATCCTCGTAACCAAAAGATTAAGTTCTTTGGTACTTACTCATTATATATATATATATATATATATATATATATATATATATATCTTTAAGGATAAGACCGTTTAATTTAATATAAAAAAATGTGCACTCGTAAGTAAATGGGATATTTTCGGTCAATTTGGAGATAAAAAAGACAAGAGTTGTGCTACTTTATCTATTTATTAAAGACGTTTCGCCCAATGTTCATTGGGCATCATCAGTTCATCTAAAAGAGTATTATAGGCGATACATCCATATGAAAAACAATTAAGTAAATGATCTTACCTTTAAAAGATTAAGCATTTAGATGTTATTATTGTGAAAAAACATCATTTTTTAATTTAACTTTTGAAAACATTGATTGATTCTAAAATCTATCAAAAAATGTAATTGTCAATTTTGAAATGTTATATTAACGAAGGCAAGGCTAGCAAAGCTATATATGTATATATATATATATGTATATATACATATATATATACATATATATATATATATACATATATATATATATATATATATATATATATATATATATATATATATATATATATATATATATATATACAACGAGACAAAAACGAGAGCAGATAGAGTCAAACAAAAAAAAACTTAGATAGTTAGAAATGTAAACCTTGAGAAGACGGATATTGAATCAATATAGGTAACAGAAATGACAATAAGACTTACTCATAATCTATTTAATCGACCCCGAACGACCGGTTTCGCATACTACAATTTGATATGCATCTTCGGGTCTTAAGGTACATGGTAAACTGAATGATGTCGGTACAAGAATTATTATTTAGCGATTTGGTATAATCACACACTTTTTCTTTCAGTACGCTGTCCGATTATCGAACGTTGGCGATCATATTGGCAATAATAACTTTGTTAACGGCGGCTCTAAATAAATTAGCGCTGGTCTCCTGATACCATTCTCGAAGATTTCGCAGCCAGGATGTTCTTCGTGGGTCTGGGCTTTTCCTTCCGGCGATCTTACCCTGTATTATGAGGTGTAGAAGGTTATACCTCTCTGGATGTCTCATTACATGACCGAAATTTTTATCGTTTTTGTTATTTCTGTGCTCTTTTTCATTCGATATAAAACTATTTCATTTCTTATTCGATCAACCCAACTTATCCGCAATACTCGTCGATAAAGCCACATTTCAAAGGCCTCTAATTTTTTTATTAATGTCTCTGTAAGGGTCTAGCTCTCCATACCATACAGCAATGTGGAGAATATGTAATTTGAAATGGACTCACACAGGCAACTTATTAAAAATTTGAATCAATATAGTGAAAGACTTGCTCGAATAGTGGGGAATTTTATGCCGACAGGGATTTAATCTTCTGAACGATTCTTTAAAAGTCGGCGAAATAGCTGGCTTTCAACACTTAACAAATTTGACTAAAGCTTTAAGATCGACCAAGAAGACGAAAATGTGCTTTAGAACAGACATTTCGTAAAAAGAATATAAAGACGTTGTAGAAAAAAGTTATGTAGTAAGAATTTATATAAAACAATAGAACTCTTATCAATGACAAAAATAAGACCAATGAGTTACCTGCATTGGTATACGAAAATTTTAATTAATAATCGATTAAAGAAGATAATATTAAAGAAAAACGATTCTAAATGAGAAATATGAGAAAATGGATGATTACTCTACGCTTCGAAAAATTAAAACCAGCAGCAACACACAGCCAAAATTTGTCAGAGTAATCACTAATCTTCCATTAATGAGAGGCCACTCATAAGCCAAAATACCAACATGTAAAAAAGTTTACAGATTGAGGTAAGGCATATAGCTAGAATGCCCGAAGGGAGAATGTTTCCAAAATCAGTTGAAACTAAAGCTGATACTACAAAAAAAAAAGGAGAATTCACAAAAAAACAAGAATTTAGGAAGAGAAAGGTTGGAATATCTTAAAGACATGGTTCGAACAAACTAACAAAAAACATAAAAAACGTTACTAAAGCCATGGTATTCTAAAACTTGTTAAACTGACAAATAATTATGGTGTAAAGCTAATTTAATAGATACTCTGTTGCAAAAATTATTAAACGACAAAATTTGAAAATTGACACACACGCTTGGTTTTTGGATTAGAGCAATTCACAGGTGATTAAAGGACAACAAACGACACAATGATTAAACTTTATAAAACATTGCAAACACTTTAATCTCTTATGTGAATCTAATAATGTGAAACAACTAAGAAGTTTATTACGCTCCTTAAGAAGATGAAACGGGCGAGAAATATATAAAAGCCCTTTTAAAATAAGAAGTAAGTTCTGAAAGAATATATTAACTTCTGAAACAAAATGCAAATGCATTAAAAAAACCACCAAATAAAATATTCTGCCAATGTTGAACAACTTTATATAAATATTTTACTATTCGATATTTAAAATTATTGACAACTTCTACGGACAGAAATAGATACTTAAATTTAAAAATTTATCTTTTCTGGGAATTACAAAACTTCAACTGAGTTCAGGATACGAATTCAAATGATCCGGAAATGTATTTATTGAAGCTCTTGCTTCTCGACAGCAATTCCTGAAATCGACTTATTATAAAAGAATAAAAAAACTGGATTTAAATATTTTTTAAAATGTTTTATACGGTTTAATTTTATTAAATATTTGAACGAATTTTAATACAAAGTAACGAAGATACAAATACAGCTATTTGCACTACAATATACTTGCCATTGTTAAGTCAGGTAATAAGGCTTTTTGCTGATGCTTGAAGAAGACTGTCTACTTGTTTTAGTTGTTCAAAACATATTTCAATTATTACACGCTCCTTTGTAAATAATATTATAAGGAAGTTCTGCAGGAGTGTTTGGATTTATAAAGGGTACCATAACCTTCATCTACTAAAATTATTATATTTGACCTCCTAAACTGATTTTTAACAATGTTACAAATTTGCCAGTTGCTGCCTATCCGTGAATCATGAACAGGTCCTGGCCATAATGCGTCTAGACTTGTAAACCTCTCATCTGCATTGCAAGTGGCTTGAACGTTGATACTGTGATATCCTTTGCGATTGATATATTCATCTCCATAAAGAGGTGGTCTTATTATGTTTATGTGGGTGCAATCAATCCCGCCCACAGCATACGGAAAAGTGTACTTTGTTTGCCATCTTTCTTTAGCTTTTATTATATCCGCCGGAATATGAGAAAATGTTATCCAACGTATGCATTTTTCTATTATCTGGTCAGCAACTTGCGTCACAAGCTTAGACACAGTAGTTTGGTGAACAAAAATATCTTCTCCCACTCGTGTTTGAAACCTCGGATGACCTACATATGTTAAAAATATTTCTATTTTATGGAAGTTACATATAGCACCACCCCTTGTTTCTTCCAATTATTCACTCGAAAAGTTATTTGTAAGCCACTTAATATTTTTTTCATTAAATCGATATAATACTTTAAACTCACGATCACACGTATAATATTTTTTTGGACACAAATTAAACAGGGACTCAGTCACAGCTTTGCCACGATGAAACTGAAGTCTGGTAACTATTAGACTCCAACTTTATGAAGTAGGTTCTCATGCTAAAGAGCATAAAGATGTTTTTATTCATTTTAAAAATAAGAACATTTTCACAACAAATTATACATAAGAGTATCTACTTAAGCCGAGTATCTACTTCTGTTTTTTATTCATACCACGTGGAGTATTTACTAGAAAGTTGGGAGTATAAACTAAATTCTCATTTTTATTCATAATCCCCAATACATTTTATTTAAATTATAACGTTTTAATTTTCATAAATTTAAAACATTGAACAAAACGGAACTTTCGAGTTACCTCTGTCTAGAAATTAATTTTTCATCCCTCTGAACACATATAAGTATTCCCACGAACGTACACGTATTCCTTTCCTTATTTAAACTACTTCATTTAAGTGTCAAACTTACATAGCCACTCTTAAAATTTTATCTTCTTCTTCTTCAGGTGCCATCTCCGCTACGGTGATTGGCAATCATCATAGCTATTTTAATTTTTGAGGCAGTAGCTCTAAATAGTTGTTTTGAGCTGCATTAAAACCATTCTCTCAGGTTCTTGAGCCATGAAATTCGTCTTCTTCCGATGCTTCTTCTGCCATCTATCTTTCCTTGCATTATGAGTCACAGGATGCCATAATTCTCGCCCCGTATCACATGTCCGAGATACTGTAGCTTTCTTTCTTTAATTGTAAGTTCAACTTCCTTCTCTTTACCTATTCTCAGTACTTCATTGTTCCTAACTCTATCTACTCAGGAAACCCTCATAATTCTTCTATAGGTCCACATTTCAAAGGCGTTAAGTCGTCTCATTGTTTCTAGATTTAAAGTCCATGATTCCACTCTATAGTATAGTACACTGTATACGTAAAATTTTGTTAGGCGTACTTTAAGAGCTAATGTTAAATCTTTACCACATAGGAGCTTTTCCATTTTCATAAAATTAGGACGTGCTTTTTCGATTCTGACTTTGATTTCTGCAGTGTAGTCATTATTTTCTGTTATAAGTGTTCCTAAGTAAGTTTACTTTTTTACTCTTTCGATCTGCTGGCCTTCTACTGTCAAGATTTCGTTAGTATTATGGTTGTTTTTACAAATTTTCATAAACTTTGTCTTTTTGATATTGAGCGAGAGTCCGTATTCCCTACTACACATTACTATTTTACTTATGAGTCTTTCCAGGTCTTGTAAACTACCGGCTATTATTACTGTATCATCTGCATATCTAATGTTTTTAACTAAGACTCAATTTACTCTTATGCCGACTGATTCATCTTCCAAAGTTTCTCGAATTACCTCTTCAGAATAAGCGTTAAATAATAGAAGTGATAGTATGCAGCCTTGCCTGACTCCTCTTTTTATTTCCATTTCTTCAGATGTTTTACTTTATCAAACGCTTTATTGTAGTCTATAAAACAGACGTAAAGAGGACGGTTAACATCCAAACATCTCTGCGGCAGCACGTTGAAGGAGAATAGTGCCTCTCTGGTACCCATACCATTGCGGAACCCATATTGTGTGTCACTAATATCCAGCTCCAGTTTAGTGTGAATTCTGGCGTGGATAATTTTCAACAGAATTTTCAAGGTATGTGAAATTAAGCTTATGGTTCGATAGTCACTGCACTCTTTGGCATTCACTTTCTTTGGTAAACACACAAATGCTGATATCAACATTTCTCTAGGGATGATTCCCGTAGTATAGATAGCTTTAAATAGTTCTACTTTTATTTCTAGGTTTTTCCCGTTGACCAACTCTTTTTGACCAAAATTTTATCTATTTATCTTATTATTTTATATTTTGGGTTATAATTAAAGTTAAAAGTGGTAAGATATCCTCATTGAAACTAATACCATAAAACTATTTATCCCTCTCCAAAAAACTAATTAGCTCTGGCCAAAAGTTAGTTAGTTGTCTGTTGAAATGCACTATGACGTTAATATATTTTAGGTGTGATCGAGAATTCACATATTATGATGTGATAAGGTGATCATTCTCTGTTTTTTAATTAATTTAAATATAAAGAGATCCTTTTTTCGTAAATAGAGTTTCACTGGAGATCCCTTTTTATTACCGACGCTCCGCCGTAAGGTTCCGGCCTTTTCTACCATCTGATTATTGCAGACGAGAAATAAAGACACTTTCATCAAAGAGCATCAACCTTCATTCCTTTTCGATACATGTGCACCTGTTTTCGCCTGTATCAGATCCGTTTCTTAGAATGTCAACAAACTTTTACGTGAGTGTATTATTTCATATTGATATTTGTTTCTTTTGCGGTAACTAGACATATTAGATTTTATTATTACCTTTGCCTATTTTTATTGTTAAAAGAAGCCATAACACCATAGCTATTTAAAGTGTTATATTATATTCGTTTGATTTATTTATTATTATTATTACTTGTATATGATCTATGCTGCTATAACCTTTTTTTAAATACTACCTGTTCCTAACGTTGATAATTATTTAATTTGTTTGTTAGTCGCAATGTAATTATCTTCATAAACAGCTTATATAAGACTTATAATAGGCTAATGGGTCTATAGTTCTCTCTAATTTATTTTGTTCCTCATGTAGTGATCCATTTCAAAGTGCAGCTTACCTATCCTAACATGGCTGCGCCATACTCACAAAAAATACGTATTTATGGTTGCCTTTATCGTTTTTCTGATTATATATTTTATGTTTTTTGTCATATTTTTTTTGCGAGATTTGTTTTAACCTTTTATTCTTTTTCTGGCTTAGAAAAAACGCCAATAACATTACAACTTAATAGGTATCTCAAAGGCCCATTCCCATAAACATGCCTGTTGACTCCTTCTCGTTGATGACCCCGAAGAAGTTTCTTATCAAATCGGCTCTCGTTCCAAAAGCGCCGCAAATTCGCAACTCCCATTTCGAATACTCCATTGACCCAATAAAAGTAATATAATTTTATGCATTGGAAAACATACATCATGTAATCTGGAGAAAGTATCAGCAGATATAAAACAAAGTTGATAATTTATTTTTGGAGTGTGCGGTCCAGGGCCGAACTGGACGGGTTTGTAAACTGTTTACGGATTTTAAATAACACAATGATTTATTTAGTAAATATTGCTGAAGATAATTGGTGTGTTATTTCCCATCTATTGTACTCATATTGTTTAAACAGGTATTACTATATTTCTACACATTGTTTATTTAAATAAACTACAAAAAATGAAAATATAGTATAGCTCGAAATAAACAGTACTAAAATTGAAACATGGGTGTCTCCTTTTGCTCTTTTTTATACCCAAATTAACTATTATAAACATGTTAAGTAATCCTTAAACAATTAATTAGTAAGGCCTAATTGTTAAAAATGGTGGTTAAAAATCAGTACAGAGAACAAAGTGTTTCTCGTAGAGCATTATTTTAGCTCATACGAAATCGGCCGACGTAATGTAGCCCAGTCTGGTTATACAAAAATCATCGATTTCACGGCAAAATGTTTCGCAGATATTTGAAGCTTTTAAGACATAGGTGGGGGTTACTAGATGACAAATAGATAAAAAGATACTCCTATTTTTACCTTGCGTGTTTTTTAAACAATAATTTATGGTCAGAATTTGATTTTTTATCTATAAGTTTTTTCCGTTATAATTTAAATAAACAATATTTATACCATTTTTTTATATCAGGAATATCTTTATTTTCCCGTTTTTTTAATTAAAATTGATAAATAATTTACGGAGATATTTGCAAAAAAGCAGTTTTTTGCACTAATTTATAAATTTAATTAATTTTTTTATTAACAAAATAAAATGTTATTAATACATTTCAACATTGAGTAATTACCGTCCTTTAAATTTGTGCGAAATTTCCCCCAATCGGTCAAATAGTTTAAAACTTATTCAATTTGTTTATCCCTGGGACTAATTATTTAAACCATTGAACTTGCCCTATGAATGATGCTAGACATATTTAACAAATTTCATAGGATTCTATAAGACTTAACTATCTCAGAAGTTAAATGAATATTGAGTTTTCATCGAAATTATTTACAAAATAAACGTTTGAAAAAGGGGTATGTTTTTTACTTATAAACAATTGTAATAACTTCTATATTTTTCAAGCTACCGACTTGTACGTACAACCATTAGATAGCTGGTAAAAAACCTCACATTAAACAAAAAAAATAAACCTTCTATGAACAATAGGAACGAAGTTAGCGACAATTTTTTGTTAATTATATCTCCATTGTTTATAAACATTAAGAAGTAAAATTTGCACAAATTTTGAATGAAAATCTAAACTTTATATTGAATTTTATAGCTATAAACTTCATCCAATTTTTCGAAACTTAAAACCTTTCGAAACGAAGTTACTTTCGAAAGATCGACATAGGAAAGTGGAGGGGAAACTGTTTTAGCTCCTCGCTGCAAAATTTAATATTATGGTTACGGATTTATCATTCAAAAGCTTTAACAGTTCTGTAGGAATTTCATCAAGTCCATTTGCTTCTCCGTTTAGCGTTTCTTATTGCGTATTCTACTTCTTCTTTCAATATGTCTGGCCCAGTTGCATTGATTATCTGAGTTAAGTTGTTTCTATCGTCTTCAAATAATTCATTCAGGTATTCTGTCCATATTTTTATTTTATTCTCTAGATCTACAATAAGATTTCCATCTTTGTCTTTAAGTTTACCTATTTGGCATTTCTTTATGCTTCCTGTTATCTCTTTTACTTTTTTGTGCATATTGAACGCATCGTACTTTTTCTCATAGGTTTCCATTTTTTTACATTGTTCTTTAATCCACTCCTCTTTGGCTTCTTTTATTCTCTTTTTTATGTGTTTCTTTATTTCTTTGTATTTGTCTGGGTAATTTTTCATCTTTCTTCTTTGTTCCATCAAGTCTAGTATATCTTGTGTCATCCACCCCTTATTCTTTGTTGTTGTTTTTGTAAGATGTTTCTTTCCTGCTGTTTGTATAGCTGTATTTATGTACTTTAATTTTTGATTAACGTTGTTTGTATCGTTAATTGGTTGCTGCACTGAACGGAGGTTTTCATTTATTTCTTCTCCTGTTTCTTGTCGTATATTTTTGTTTCTAAGTTTATTTAAATCTAGTGCCTTTCTGTGTGGTCTTCTAATCTTTTTTGGTCTCGCCTCTATCACAGTAACTACCGGGTTATGACTGAGCCTATATCAGCTCCTGGGTACGTCTTAGTACATTTAACAGCATTATGATACCTCCTTGCTATCATAATGTAGTCTATTTGATTTCCCACTATTTTTTCTTTGGTATGTTGTGGAGATGTCCATGTATATGACCGTCGAGGAGGTAATTTGAAAAAGGTATTTGTTATTACGAAGTCTTCACTTTGGCAAAATTGAATCAATCGATCTCCTCTGTCATTTCTGTTTCCAAGCCCATATTTTCCTACTTGTTCTCCTACCTTACCTTGACCCACCTTGGCATTAAGATCGCCCATTAATATGTTAATGTATGGAAAGACTGAGTTAATAAGTGAAGACAAACAACCTGCAACAAAAAGGTTCAGACCTGACAGAGAAGTCGAATAAATGTTCCAAATTTTAACTTTTAAACCACTGTATGTAAAGAAAATAAAAAAAGTAAAGTTCAATAAACATTTCAAAATTTAATAAGGCAAGTGATGAAAAAATCGACTTATTTTATCAAAGCAGTAAGGCAGATTAGATTAATATTTTATATCATATTTGTAAGAAAAAAAGAATAAAAATCAATATTGTTAATTATAAAAATACAAACAATTATAATTAATATAAGGAATATAATAATATAATGTGTAAAAAATTACCTGAAATTTAATTAGGGTGAATTTCAAATGGACTCAATTTTTCCGAGTTTTCGGCCAGTGAAAACTATGTAGTTATTTATATTTCGACGAGCTACCCCAGAATAAAAAAAAGAGGCGTGCAGCTGCAAAGGAAGCCGAGATAATGTAAATTTTTCCTACGTGTTGCAATTTGAAGTTCCGATGCCGAAAAAAAAAACGGAGCTGATACAGATATCCTCTCCACTTTCCTATGTCGATCTTTCGAAAGTACCGTCGTTTCGAAAAATTAGTTAAATTTTATAGCTACAAGTTTCAATATAAAGTTTAGATTTTCATGCAAAATTTGTGCAAAATTTTACTTCTTAATTTTTATAAACAATGGAGATATGATTTTTTAAAAAATAGTCACTAACTTCGTTCCTATTGGTCATAGAAGATTTTTTATTTTTTAATGTGAGCTTTTTTACCAGCTATCCAATGGTTGTACGTACAAGTCTGTAGCTTGAAAAATATAGAAGTTATTACAATTGTTTATAAGTAAAAAACATACCCCTTTTTCAAACGTTTATTTTGTACATAATTTCAATAAAAACTCAATATGCATGAGATAGTCTAAGTCTTAAGGAATCCTATGAAATTTGCTGAATGTGTCTAGCATCATGCATATGGCAAGCTCAATAGTTTAAATAATTAGCCTCACTGAAAAACAAATTAAATAACTTATAAAATATTTGACTGATCGGAGGGAAATTTCGCACAAATATAAAAGATGGTAATTCCTTGACGTTTAAATGTATTAATAGCATTTTGTTTTGTTAATAAAAAAATTAATAAAATTTATAAATTAGTGCAAAAAAACTGCTTTTTTGCAAATATCTCCTTAAATTATTTATCAATTTTAATTAAAAAAACGGGAAAATAAAGATATTCTTGACGTAAAAAAAATGACAAATATTGTTTATTTAAAATATAAGGGAAAAAATTTATAGACAAAAAATCAAATTGTGACTATAAATTATTGCTTAAAAAAACGCAAGGTAAAACTAGGAGTATCTTTTCATCTATTCATCATCTAGTATCCCCCACCTATGTCTTAAAAGCTTCAGATATCTGCGAAACATTTTTCCACCTTTTTTTTTAACCAGACTGGTCTAATGATGCAAGTCTGTGATACATGTGTGATCAATTCACACAACGGTTTAATAAACGTTTTCCAAGTAATGCTGTAATTATAAAGATTATTAAAAAGTTTAGAAGTACGGGTAATGTATTGTGCAAACCAAAAGAAAACTCGAGTCGTCCCAGTACAGTTAACAAAAACAATAATCATGAACGTGTTTTTGACTGAATCTTGGTGGAAAATTCGAAAGCCAGCCAGTTAAGGACAGTATTGCATCTTGGCTTAAAAAGAACTTCCGTTTAAAGAATCCTGAAGGAGCTGTGTGCGTTTTCATATGTGATTCAGGTACATAAACAATTACATCCTAGGGATTATCGCAGTAGAGTAAAATATTGCGCAAAAGTAGGGTTTTCAGACAATTTTATTTGTCGTGCCATGTAAATCGTCGCATAAATCGATTTCTGGGCTTTGCCAGACCAGATAAAGTGCAAGAAGTTCCTTTACATGTGCCATGTACCAGTGCGAAAGTGAGTGTCTGGTGTGTAGTTTCGGGACAGGAAATAATTAATCCGTACTTTAATAACAAAACTACATACAAATTTTAACACGTTTTATCTTTGATCTACGTTCATTCTGTCGTGCACGTAATTTTGCATTTCGAGACCAATTTTTCCAGCAGGACGGGGCAACTTGTCATACTACTATCGCAATTTGTCAATTTATTTAGGGACATCTTTTTTTAAGCATATTCATTTCACGATCTACTGACTTTGTTTTCCTTTACATTATCCAGACCTCAAGTTTCCAGACGCATATATTTGGGGAATGGTTAAATCTGCCGTTTTTAAAAGGGCACCACACACCATTGATGAATTAAAGGATGCCGTTAGAGCCTTCTTCGCGAACCTGGGACAACCATTATTACATAACATGACGAGAAACTTGGTACATCGGTATACAGTCCGTCGTGAGCGAGGGGAAGTACATTTAGAACATGTAATAAAGTCTCAATAATATGCATTTCTTAAAACAACAAAATAATTACAAGTACAGTACTGTTTGTTTTGTACTGTATTATTAAATATTATTTGCACAATTTTATTTATTAACTACACAAAGTTATCAGTTGTTGCTGAAATTAACGCTTTTGACTTTATATCCATACAACTTATCTATTACATACTGACTTAATTAACTGAATAACTTTTTCACTTTTTATACAATCATATATCAAATTTTATTTTAACGTCCCACTAAATTCACTATAAATATAAAGGACCTATTAACACAACTACTCTATTATATGTTTAGGGAGGACAGTCTGATAAAGTACTGCATGTTGTACTTACAAATATGTTGGAAATTTATTTCTTAACATTATCTTATTTTAACTGAATACAGTTGAGGAAACAACACTTTAACTTCTTTATTTTACTTCTTTACTTATATTTCTGGCCAGAGAGGGACTTTTCAAGTTTGGAAATAAAAAGAAGCCGCACGGGGTCAAATCTGGAGAATACGGTGGATGGGGCAGCAGTTTGTAGTCAAATTCGATCAATTAGGCCGTAACGATGGCGGAGTTGTGAGCCGGTGTGACTATGGTGAAAAAGCACTCTTTTCTTAGCCCTGTAACAGTTTTCCCCTTATTTAAGAAGTCATTGTAGATCACATCTAGTGAATATCAAAAAGCGGTGGCCATCAGCTTGATGGCCGATGAGACAGACTTGGCCTACGTACTTTGAATAGTTTGTAAACAGCGTCAAATACTACTCAAGTATAGTCTTACGAGTGCGCTATTTAGACACGATACTACTACACGATTTACGTGTACTACACGTTTAGTACACGATAGATTATTTTACTTGATAGTGGTGCTATCTGGTGGTGAGGTTAAGTATTAACGTGGATATTTTCAAGATTTTTATTTGAATATTTAATACTTTATTTATACTCTAGTCTTCAGAGACAAAAATGCCATTAAACCTCTAGAAATTATACGAATAAGCTGAGTTTTGCTGAGAATTATTTATTTTAGAACCCGAAAAACTATGCAAACAAGTTTACCACTTTAATTTCCGGTTTCCCTCTAAAACCGAGTCTTGTAAGATGAAAAACGGAAAAAGTCGATTTAATAAGAATCTGAGCACAGTAGAAAAAAATGGTTTAAATATAAAATGTAGCTAAAACAATTTTTATCAAAAGTATTTGCATTTTTTATGTAGAATAAAACGTTCTCTCAGCTTGAAGCGATTTTAAATGTCAGTAAAGAGGGCGAAACCAATTTTAAATAAAAATTGTATCAACTCGACTGAAAAAATTCGATATTTTTTGATCAGAGTGTCTTATCGACAAAAATCAATATTCGTAACAAAGGTAAAGAGTAAAACTTACGTATGCAATTTTTGCGTTTTTCCGTACAGCCAGTTTCTATAAACGTATTAAATAAAGATTTTTGCCATTTTTCTACGATTCTCATGAAATCAATAAAATCTGTAACTTTTTTTAACCCGTCCCTTTGGAATTTTTATTGTTGGAGCCCAATCTTTAAAACCTATGACATACATGTTCAGTTTTGAGTTTTGGTAACAAATGTGAGGTTTTTGAATTATACCTAAAAAGACTGAATTTTAACTTTCACATTACAAATGATCTAAAACGTTTAAAACTGATTCTCTACACAACTTCAGCTACAAATTCCATGTAATACCGTCTTCGTTGAAGCATTTCTCATGACTTGCGATCGTTTGTAACCTGAAACTTTAAATTCAGCGTTTTTTAGGCATTTTTTAAATGCTTCATATTTATACGTGATGATGAGGATCTTAAAAAATGGCAACAATTACTTTTATTTATTTAACATATTTATATAGACTGACTTCATGTGCGGAAAAATACAAAAAATTGCATACGAAAGATGCACTCTTCCATTTAAATCTCATTTAATTTTCTGTGGAATAGTCACTCTGATTTGACACAAATATTTGATAAATTTTATTTAAAATTGATTTCGCGGAAAGAACTGACATTCAAAATCGTCAGTCGCTTTAAGCGTTGTTTTCGAAAGAACGGTTTAATATACAAAAAAGTGCTGATAAATATTTTTGTTTAAGCTTTAGCATTACATCAGCTACATTTTTTATTTGACACGTTTTTTACGGCATACAGATTTTTGGTAAATTGCTTCTTTGCTTTTTTTTGGTCAAAAAATTGGTATTCTCACCAAAATTCTGCTTGTTCATCTCATTTTTAGAAGTCAAATCTATGACGACTGGACTAATAATTATTCTGTTTAATATTTAATATTGTAAGAACGCTTTTATATTTTTCCCATAGAACTTGATACTCTAACAACGTACTTTTTAATTGCGACTTTGTCGGCGACACTGTTCCACTAAATGTAAAATTTCGAGTTGCATTAAAACAGGGAATTGTGTTCGACAATATTATTAGCCCCGTAACGAGCTCTTACAGCACTCAAAGTATTATATTTCCCGTTGATTGGATAAAAAGCAAACTCTTGGTTAGCGTTCAGACCGAAATTAAATTTGCCAGTCACGAGCCACGGCTCCTGGAAATTTTAAACTTTGAATGGATCCATAAATTATCATCCCAAATCCAGAAACTGGTTCGGCGATATCAAGAGACTGATCTTTATCTATAAATGGGTCTTCGCGGTATAAAAGTAAATCATCAAGTGCCGTATATTCGGAGGGTAGGACTAGGTGACGGATAAAAATTTTTATAACTTGAAATATTCATTGTGTTCTATTTTAATATAAACAATAATCTGAACTTTCTCCAATTAAGATTTATAATTAATTTGGAATTTAAGTAATCTGAAGTTGAGTGAAAATTAATGCTAATTTAACAAGACTTATAAAAAAGAAATTTCAGATCCGACAATATCAATATCACGACAATACTAAATAAGGAATGAAGAAAGGCTTCGACCCGCTTATATAATTTAAATTTAAAACAAATATTGAAATTAGTATAACACTTCTAAACTAAAAAAACAGTCTGTGATCAATGAATCACTATATCTAAAGATTGCTGTACATCGGTGAAAACTGAATCTTATACTTAAATAAAAAAGTTACTAGCTGGAAACTTTCCACCCTCACTTATTTTCATTAAAAAGACTACACAGTAAAGTAATTCGAACTTTATTTTTCAGGAACCCATCGACCTCTGCACCAAATACCTACATCGCATCCAGCAGAGAGAATTTCCAAGAAAAACCTATAAATAAACAAACCAGCGGCAGTTCGTTGGTAAAGTGAATATTTTATTAAATAGGTTGCACTTGGACCGACACAGGTCCATTTTTAATAATGCAGTGACTTGGAATTCCAGACTTTTCGGTGCGGAAGGCTCTTTTGTAGAAAAAGCTGTTTACGGATGGACGCGGGGTCTCCGCATAAAATAAGGGAAAACATGCAGGGGTGCTTTTCGGTGGTTGCGGTCCTCTTACATTTGGGTAAGTTTTTTTTATTAATTTTTTAATTTATAATGTCTGTAATACCAAATCGGATTAATCAATGGCTATAAATATAAAGTAATATAAATAAAGTTAAGTTATAAATATTGGGGAAATCTGCAACAAAAATGTCAATGTCAATGTGTATCAATTGTACGGCCTAACGTTTTCGTAAATGTTTAATCACTCTTTAGGACTGAAATTAAGAAAATATCAAATAACCATAATATTATCACTATCATCAACTTGTATGTTTCCACTTCTGGACATAGGTCTCCCTCAGCTCTTTCCATCTGTCCCTGTATTGTGAAGCTTGCATCCAGTTATTGCTTACATGCTTTAGGTCGTCAGTCCATCTAGTTGGTGGCCGTCCTCTGCTCCGTAGTCGTAGTGCTTCTCGTCTTGATCTAGACCCGACAATACGTTTTGTCCATCGGTTGTCTAATAATCTAACGATATGTCCTGCCCAATTTTATTTTAGCAATGAGATTTTTTATATTTATATTTAATACCATGCTCTCTTAGATCTGCCTTTTTACAAGTATGTTTTAAAAGCAGCGTGAATGAATTTGGGCACCCATTTTGGAGCCATTTTCAAGAGAGATACAGTTCCGTTCGAGTTCGGGGTCTCAATCTGCCTTCTCCCCTCACTCGCGACGTACCAGTATTAGTTGTATAAATACAAAAACCGTTAAAAGGCACTGACGTCCCAATCTGCCTACTCTTCAGTGTATAGTGACGACACTGACGTGGTCTGAGATGACGTAGCATGAGCGGTGTGGGTTGAGGTGGGGGGCACTGAAGTACCGGTCGCCATGTTGCCAGTAGTGGTTTAGCGTCATCGCGCGTATTTAAGCTGTTAGGCCGTTTTTCAACTTCGATGGCTTCATGAATGATTCTTGGTTTTAAGGAGCGGATAGGAGATGGGAGCGATGGTTTTTGATTTTTCGAAATCTATTTTGTGGCCTGTCTGAATATGATGTTGGGCTAGGGCTGAAGTAGTATCGGAATGTTTGACTGAGAGAGAATGTTCGTAAATACGGTTATGGATTCGTCGGTTTGTATGTCCTATGTATGAACGTAGGCAACTGGAACAAGGTATTTCGTATACACCATGGTGTTCATTGGGGATTTGGTCTTTTACGGATCTAATGAGATTGGACAACTTGGAGTGAGTAGTGAAGATGGTTTTGATGTTTAAAGGGATAAGAGTTCTACCGATCTTGTCAGTAACACCTTTAATAAAAGGTAGAAAGATTTTGGGTTGATCCGGTAGCAAAGTCTCTTTTTTGGATGGAATGGGGTTTAGATGTTTTTGAATGCTTCTATTGATTTGATTTTTGTTGTAGCCGTTTTATAAGAGTGTTTGCCTTATTGAATTGATTTCGGATGACCTGCGATTGTTGGTGCTGTCTTATGGATCGGGAAATAAGAGTGTTGCATAATTGAGTTGGGCGGGGGGTGATTATGTGACTGAGCATTGAGATAACGGTTTGTATGAGTGGGTTTGCGGAACATGGAATGGGAAAAACTGTGAGGTGGACTTATTTTCCTTGTCCGTTGGCATTTTATTTTTAATTTTTCCCTGTTTTTTGTTTAATCCAGTAGACAAATACATCCTGTTCAGCCAGTGAAGGTAGGTTTGTGGCAGAGTATGTCGATGGCGGCATTGTTTATAAGTTTTTTAGTTTATTGAAATAATTTCGCTCTTCATGTTTTTCGGACGTATAATCTTGATAGTTTATAAATAGTTTATTTTCTCGGACATAGCTTGATTTTCCAGGTTCTTCTCAGAAAATTTTAAAATTTTTTTTAAATCTTAAGATCTTCTTACTGACTTGTTAAATCAGTGATATAAATAAACCTGTGCTTTTTAAATCCCTTTTACTAACTTAATTTTGATCGGGCATTTATCCGTGCTACTCATACATCATATATATTTTTCAGAAATGTTGACTTTTAATTTGGTTGTTATTTTATAAATCGGTAAATTTACTCAGAGTTTTTATAACTCCGTGAAAATTTATCAATTTTTTTATATCAATAAAGTTATCTCTTCGAAAGGACAGATATTAATTAGTCCATACCTTTGTCATCCCCATAAAGAAAAACACAAATATCGTATACCTTCCTAATTAAATGAAGACTGACGAAGCCAACTTCCCTGACGTTGATTAAGTTTGCTACAAAAATTCATGAGGCTACTGCCTCCCTCTAACTACGAACGAATTACAAGAGATGTTTACAGAATATGCGATCTTTCTTCAGCAGGTCATAAATATTCAATGGAGCTGGCACAATTAGGTAGTTTGATGTTTGAATTTTTTGTACCCCACATTAATTAAGCATCATTAAGAGAAGCGAATCTGTAATCGATCATCGTAATATTCTGCGTTTTTTTTGTAAAAGATAATTTGCGGTATTTTTTAAATATTAAACGTAACTTGTTTTGTTTAAGATGTTGAAAGCCTTAGAGAATTTGCGTTAATTGTTCACTTTCGTATTAAGAACAAGCTGTCAATTGTAAAATCAAAATTTACTTAAATTGATTTAATAATAATAGCAGATTATAGGTTTCCATATAATGTTTTACAAACGTTGCTCCTATTTTTATGTGAAGTATCTAATGTTCTTTTAGTAAAGATTTTAAATTTTTATCCTGATTGTGTTTTATGAGCTTGGAGTCATCTTAATTTTTATGAATTTTATCCTTATAGAGAAGGAAGAACTTATATAAAATCGATGCAACCTATTAGAGCAATCGGAGCAATTTAGCGGAGATCATTTTTTTTACTACTGTAAAAACATTTTGACATTTTTTGTCCCACAAAATCAACTATGGTTTACGGTCCTTAATCGAAATAAAATAGGCTTATTGTGCTAAACAAAACTTTATTAATAAACAATTATAGTTAATTAAACAAAAATTTTTGTTGCTAATGCAAATTTAATCTTATTAACAAACATAAAAGGTATTTTCCCCAAAAGAGCCTAGGAACAAATACTTACAAAATTTAATTTAGTTCATAACTGGGACAGTAATAAAAAGAATTGGGTTTTGCAAATATGTTTTTGACATATACAACATGAAATATTAGTCTTGTTATCATTTTTCGAGCAAAATTTACAGCGTACTCGTTTAGCAGGCGGAGTTGGATTGTCCATAAACGGTTCACTAGAATTTCCATCTTCTCTACTCGCTTCTGTTCGTGTTCTTATTACCAGTTCTCGTGAGACTTTAGTTCTTGGTAAATTTTATACTGAAAGGAATAAGTGGTTTCACCAGTGTTTTTTTTTAATTCCTCAAGAAAAATTCGCTGTTTTGTAAGTTTGTTGGTGTTCCATTGGGGATTTATTGATGTCCATAAAACGTATGCGTTGCAGGCAGAAATGTCCAGCATATTATAAAAACAATCATAGGTCAGCGATTTGTCTTCCTCTTACATATATATGTACCAACAAGCTGATCTAGAGTATCCACTGCTCCCTTACTGGAATTGCAATCTAAAATAGTACTCATTAGAATAACCTTTTTATTCTTTTTAGGAATATAGTGAACAACAGTGGTATTTTGCGTGAAATAAAAACACGAACTATGAACTTCTTTATTCCCAATTTGTGCTGAAAGCTCTGGCTTATTTTTCTTCCAGTTTTCAGCATTGTATTTTTTCTTTTTAGAAAAAGTTGTCCTAAATTGTATGATGTAAAAAAGTTATCACAAGTAATATTGTGGTCTTTAGAGCATACGAACTTTTACTATCACATAAAGCCAAAATTTTTATGCTATATTTCGCTTGTTTGGTTGGAATGTACTGTTTGAAGAGACAGCGGCCTCTAAAGGTAACTAATTGCTCCTCGACGGTAACATTTTTATCAGGGTTAACAAATTTTGGTAGATTTTCTACCCATTTTTTCCAAATTTTACGTTTCAATGTAGCAAGTTTACCATTACGTCTTCTATCCTGTCTAGTAGTCTTGTTATCAAAACGTATAACCTGCGAAATTTTAGTAAATACTTCCAGAGATATTGTTGCATAAAATACACTACGACTCGTTTCTTCATTCCATAAACTTTTAGTTGATTTGCCATAGGACCTAAAACTCCAGCTAACAATAAAAGACCAATGTATGATTGAAAACAAATTTTATTCAAGTCTTTCCAGTTGGTTTCAAAAACACGATGTCCTTCCCTGTTGGTCATATTTATAATTTGGTTTACTATGTCAGAAAAGGGTGCGTCAAATGAATTTTTGATATAAAAAATTCGTGCACCCTCTTTTGAAGGAAATGTTACAGAACAGTTACACTACTTGTATTGTTTTCTGTTTCTGATATGCACTCATCACTTCTGATACGTTCGCGAGCTCGCGAAGCTCATCTTCGGTTAGCGTTCTTCGATGCGACATTATCAACCTGCAGAAATAAACTGAAATTTGAAATGTAAATGAATGCGGTCCAACTCCTTCTACGTGACATGCCGTTCTAAATGACATAGTCCAGCTACACTATACATTTTTACAAGTTCTAGCTTGCAGAAACTTGTTTCTATTAATAGACGTACCTGACTGACAATCTATTAGAAAATATATAAAATACTGCCAACTAAACATAAGTACACAGGTAATTTTTAACGGTTTAAATACGTGGGTCATCTTGACCCGAAAGTACTATAGGTAACAATTTAATTTTGATAAAAAAAATCAGGAAGTTGATTTTTTATCTCGTATGCAATTGAAAGACCTCATATTAGGTAATAAAGTCATGAAACACCAAAACGTTACGCCGCGTAATAATTTGAAAATAAGAAATACAATATATTTTTTTATAGCTTCCATCTGTTCTTTGGTTTTAGGTATACCATTTTTATCAATTTTATAGCCACAGTACTCAATTTACTTTGCTAAAAATTGCCATTTGTCACGAATAACTCTAATATTGTAGATTGCAAGTCTGCTGAGAACTAATTCTAGTCTTTAATATTGTAACTCGTCAGATGCTGTAATTTTTATGTCGCCCAGGAAAATTGACACAAATGAGATGTCTTTAAAAATGTTTTCAATTTCCCTCTGCTTTATTTCACGTGCACTGGAAATCACATATATTGACTTGTACTTCTATATAACCCCCTGCGTGTACTAAATGTTAAGTACTTCTTATCTTCTGAGCGTACTTCCATTTGTAGGTATGTCTGTTGTAAGTTAAGCTTAGTAAACTTATCTTCACTAGTCATTATAGAAAATAAAGCTTTAATTGTAGGTAACTGGTATTTCTATACCACTAAATGCTTGTTAAGTGTATTTTTAAAATCTCCACAAATCCTTACTTGACCATTACTTTTAATAACTGGTAGGTAGTATAGATATAGCGTATTCAAAACTATCAAGTTTTTCTAAAATAACTTATTTTTCTAGCTTCGTAAGATCCACTTTTCGTAATATTGCAAAAGTGAAGTGTTTGATTTAACTTTTAATGCAGCTTGTAAACCTTAAACTTTTCATATACTTTCATGGAAAACTACTGCATATTTTGTAAGCAAATTTGTGAGTTTGTTATTTGTAACTTCAGATCATTCTGATATTATCGCACATTATATCGAATTGACGTATCAATTCAAGTTTCATTTTTGAATTTTTGTAATATATAACTAACTTTAAATTTGTATTTTGTAATTTTAAATTGGTAAAATCTGTTTTAAAATTAATGAAATTTAATAATGTAACAGATGCACCTGAATCTATCTTAAAGCATAGTCAACCTTTTAGATTGAAGTCAACCTTGTTGACTTCAATCAAAATTGTAAATTTTTTTCTGTAGATGCATGATCAGAACGAATGTTGAAAATTTCTTCCACATGATTTACCTGAGTTGAACTTTTACTTTTCATACATACTTTGTAAAGATCTGCATCTAAAACAAAATATATTTCTAGTTTGGTCATTATGGATATCATTTCTTTTTCCATTTGTAGGTTGTATTTGTTCTTGTTTATTATTGACACTAGAAACTTTTTTGATATTAGAATTAGTATTTGCTGTCTGTAATTAAGCTGCATCTCTGATTAATGTTTCTATGCTGATGGCAACTTCTAGTGCTTTCTTAATTGTAATGTCCTTGTATTCCAGAAGTCTGCTTTGAATATTTTGGTTCCTCAAACCAAATACGAATTGATTGCTATGTTTAAATAATCCCCAAATTTTAAAGTTGTAGGTTATCTACGTAAAGCTGTAATATATTCATTGGCACTTTCCCCTTCATGTAGATTTCTTTGTGAAAATAAAAAAATTTCCACTATTTATTCATGGTATTTACCAGTTCATCATAATGACTGGTCGTCTGATTTTGGGGATGAAATATTATCATAAAGAATGTCATATTTTTCTGGACCCATGTAGTGTAAAAGATATGTAGCCCTTTTGTCTTCTGGTACTGCAAGTACGTTGAAGGCACTCTGAAGTCGCTGTAGCCACCGGTCAAAATTTCTTAGATGTGCCGGAAGCTTTAATGATTGAAATTAAATGTGAACTAAATGGATTGTAGTCTTAACCATCTTTTAAATATAAATATATAGGTATATGTGAATTTGACACAATTACAATTATATATGTAGATTCGGATGTTGGTAAAGTTTCACTGTCGATAGCGATTGAGCCGTAAAGTTATGTTCTGTCTCCTTCCATTACCCATAATGTAACATCCTAAACGATTTTTATACTGTTTGTCCTTTTTGCTAGTGTTTATTATTTGTTTGTTAAGTGTACTTAAATGTTTGTGACATTCATTAATGTGCTGGGTAGCCAAATTTTTTTTACGAAATGCCCCTGAAGATGTTCTGAGAGCGAAAGTATTTGGGCAAGAGTTAATACAAGAACTGTGCTAGATATTTGCTTTTTATTTGTAAAATACTTAATATTTATATATTTTCTTGTAGATTCGATTCGTACTCATTGCCAAACTGTTGTGTGTGTACCATTTGCTTTTACGCTAAGCTGTTTTGCGAATTTACAAACAATACAAAATGTTTCCCTTGTGACCGATATCTTAAAGAAAATTTGTTTATCGTTGTTTTTTTTGTTTAAAATCCACTTTCTGTCGATAAAGAACACCACCGCGATCACGCCACCCTGTAAAAAGGTAGATATAAACCAATCAACTTTTCAAAACAATTTTCTTTCTGTACTCCCGTGCTTTCATGTTTCCTCCTTTGGGAGTAGTAAGAGAGTATATCGGGATCGATATCCCTTCATGTTTTTAAACATGTACTACATTAGAGAAGATGGATGAGAGCTCTTTTTGTTTCAGACGTGCGATTTGAAATTGCATTTTTTGCTCTTCCTCTAGGGCATCCTCGTCCCCGTCGGGGACGGAGTATCAATGACGCGTCGTATTTTTGCTAATGGTGTAACGGCTTTTGTAGTATTTGATGATGATGGAATTTTCTTGTCTACTGAATTACTTGAAGGAGGCTCTTACTGCACCGGAAAATCAACAATGAAGTTTTCAGTTTCAATTTTTTTTATCTTCTTTACTGTTTCATCGTTGTTTATATTTGATAAACACTTTTAAAAATACGATAAAAATATTTTTCCGCGTCCTATATTTAAAATACTTTTGCGTTATTCGATTTTTATGTATAAAATGCCTCTTTATTTCTAATGAAGCATATTTTTAACGTGATTTCATGATTTCTACAGAGTGTCGTAGTTAATTAGTTTCACCACAAATCAACAACTGAGATCACCTTAGAGCATGTAAAATATAAGTGTGTACTTAGTACAGGTTGAATATTGTGTAATTATGATTTATGTCAACGTCACATTTGTTTGTTTGTAAGTAAGAAAATGACAATGCAGATAAAAATGTAGCATGTTGATTATATTAAAAGAAGGTATCTATCATTAATGAGTTTATTTGTCATTTCTTGAGGAAGTTGTTTTGCAGAACTATTTAGAGCGGCAGTCAATAGGGTCTGCATAGTCATGATGATTTCCAACCTTCTATAGAAGATGAAACTTAACCCTGTATTGCCCCTCGTAACTCTTAAGTTACATATTGAATAAGAGTCATAAAATACTTTCTAAACCGGATATTTCCGTAAATTTTCATTGTTTCTTCAAGGTTACAGACAGCTGTCTCCCACAAAACATTCCAATCATACACAAGGTCATATTTTATGCATAGGTTCTAGAAGTTGTCGTGTGTTGTCGTTAGTACTGTTGCATTGTTGTAATAGGTGACGTGGTCAAAATTTCAAGTACTTTCTATACTAGCTGACGAAATAAAAAAAAATAAAACTAGAAGTAAGTACATTCTGTTTCTTATCGTAGCAAATATATGCTCTATATGAACCTAAAGAGTTCATTAGTGGTACAGCCAAACCACTCTCTCAAATTACGCAACCATGACATTCTTCTACGGCCTGGATTCCGTTTTCCTTCTATTTTCCTTGCATTATATTTTGAAGTATTGCGTATTTATGTCCTCTCATTAGGTGACCCAAATATTCGAGTTTTCTTCGTTTGATCGTTGACAAAATTTCTGAGTCTTTTCCTATCATTTCTGAGTTTCAAAATGTGGTAGCACCACATCTCGAAACTTTCAATATTTTTTATATTGTTCTGCTTGAGAGTCCAGGCCTTTACTGCCTTCTCTGTTGCAGAAGAATTTCCTCATCTTTATGAAAGTGGCCCTGACAATTTCAAATATTATTGTGAAATTTTCAAATAAATAGTGGCCGGACCGAAAAGTCTGACTTTCACGCATAAGCTACCTCCAACATGAAGACTGGTAAAAACTGTGGTCAGATTCAGATTTTAGCGACGACTGTCTGACTTAACGCGGTGCAGACCGCTGGCTTTTCGCGCCTACAATGTAGCGTTGGCTAGGTAGTTAAGCCTGGAATTTACAAGAGAACAGGCTGCAGCTATTTGGCTACTTAGTGACAATTTTATGCTCAATTTGCTTTTCAGATAATATTTTTTCTCAAAAACGCGTCAACAATATTTATGTTAGAATCTTTTACTTTCTTGTCTTATATAAAAGGATTAACCTGGACCTTCGTTATTAATTACTTAATATCCAACATGAATCATACTTTAACCGAATACAAATCAATACTCATCGACGTGAAGTGCCTGAAATCAGAATGTAAGGTTCATCTGGAGTTAGACTACCAGCGTACAGGTTGTCAGCGCGCAGGTGCATTTTGGCTAGACCTACCTAAATACTAAGGATTATTTGCACACCGACTCGGAGACAATCGGCGTCGGCTGTCTCACTCCGAAACCAGCGTTAATCTTGGACGTACCAATGCCGGTGAACATCTAGAATATCTAGATATTTTTACAATATCTTCAGGACCAAGGTCGACTAAGTCTGAATAAAATAAGTACTTTGCGTAGAACCAGGGGTAATAATAGGCAGTTGAATCTAGCACCAGCCTTATTACCTTCTTTATATATTGCAAGCCCAAGAGATATCAGACTACCCTGCCAAAGCCGCTTACTATTCTTCTTCTTTTAATGGCGCTACAACCATTTGTGAGTCTTGGCCTGCTTAACAATGTTCTTCCATTCTATCCTGCCGGATACTTTCCTTCGCCACTGCCTGTCTTTCCATCTTTTACGGGGCCTTCACCTTGTTCTGTTTACTTCCATCTCTGGACTACTTTTACAGCTCGATTATCTGGCATTCTTTTTAGGTGACCAAGCCAGTTTAGTTTTTGTGACTTTACAAATCTAACAATATCTACGCTTTGCATTAGTTCATTTAGCTCGTGGTTCATTTTAATTTTCCACGAACCATCGTTACATTGGGTTGGTTCAAATATCTTCCTTAGTATTTTGCTCTCAAATATTCTCAGTTGATTTTCATTAGTGGTTGAGGGGGTCTACGTTTCACATCCATATGTGACCACTGGTCTAATTACTGTTTTGTAGATTCTAAGCTTAGACTCACGATTCAGTAACTTACGTTTCATTAAGTCTTTGGATGCATAAAAGCACTTATTATCGCTAAGAATCCGTGCTTGTATTTCTTGACTGATGTTGTTGTCATTTATTATTCAGACTAGGTAGGGAAAAGTGGGGGTTAAGTTGTAGGTATGGTTGTGTACCTTCAGATTCTCATGTTGATTCGATTTTGTGCACTCCATATATATATATATATATATATATATATATATATATATATATATATATATATATATATATATATATATATATATATATTTAGTTTTGCTTTTATTTATATATAGACCAAACGTGGCAGCTTCTCGTTTCAGTTCTATATCTTTTTCGCTTAATACAGCGGCTTATTATGGCAACATCATCCGCATATGCGCATATTTGCATTGATCTTGTATTAATGCAGCCGTTTATATCCAGTTTTCTAACAACAGCTTCCAAAGTTAGATTAAAAAGTGTTCATCTTGTCTTAAAAAAGCATCACCTTGTCTAACTCCATTTTCAATATCAAAGGCCTGCGTCATATCTCCATCTATTCTCATCATAGCTTTGGAACCCTCCAGAGTCATTCGTATAAGTTTAACCAATTTCTTGGGTATCCCTAACATAAATAATTGCTTTAACATCTTTTGTCGATCTGCTTTTGCTGCTTATTATTACAAATAAATAAATATTCTTTGATTTTTTACGTTCCATTTAGCTAACTTGATTAAGATTTTAACTTATTTTCAATTTGTAAACAAATACAACGCAACTAACAACTTCGATTAACGAACCCTGTACGACAGTAGAAACGAAACACCAAAAAGAATAATTTCCAATTTGAAAATTCCATCAGGTCTAACAATCAACTTATTTACCGCTAGAGCAACGGTGAAAAAGCTGTCACATGGACTGACCTGGAAACTACAATGGAAATTGCAAGTGTACTGTGGTTTTTTGATTGATTTTAATTACTTTTTTGAACTAAATTGTCAGTGAAAAATTCAATTACCCGAACGTCCAGCGGCCGTCACACATCGGACGGTCAGGACGCGGAGTTTATTACTTTTTGGACCGAGTTGATCATGACTTTCGAGGCAGTTATAGGCACAATTGTCCTTTCTCTTCTCTAATTTCTTCGTAGGCCGGTTACTCGATTTTGCTGTTCTCCAAAACTAAGTAAAATTTGTCAAATTGCACGAAATTTTTGTGGATGTAATTTTAGGGACCACATTTATATTTTAAATATTACAACCGAACAAAATATTGATTATAAAGCTGCTACCATACGAAGTGTTAAAAACGTAGGCACTAATTTACTTTATAATGCTTTAAATAACACTGAATTCTGATGAATTTTTTATTTTTTTAAAAGTAATTCATCTTTTTTGAATAGTAAAATTGGTTCGCTGGTAATAAAAAATGTGGTTATTTTATTTATAGATCATCAAACAGCCTTTGACAATATTAAATATGATCTATTGATAGAGAGGTTCAAGCTAATTGGTTTCTATGAAAAAGACATAACGTTGATCCAACAGCTGTAAAGGAAATAAAATAGATAGTTACGGTTTGATTTCGTTACAGCGTACCACCATTCGCTCATATGCATATTTTTGCCTCTTGATTTAATCAGAGCGAAATCATCAGTTGGTATATACAACTTTGTTGACAGCTGCTCTAAATATATGTATGGTGGTCATTCCTGCCCACTGTCTGATGTTCTTCAACCACGATGTCCTTGTGCGCCCTTGAGATCTTTTGCCTTCTATCTTGCCTTGTAAAATTAGTTGAATTAGTTGATACTTCCCATTGCGCATCACATGCCCAAAGTATTTCATCTTTCTGATTTTCACGATATGCATAATTTCCAGATCTTTATTTATACGTTGGATCACGATGTTGTTGTTGTAACATGATGGATATAGGAAAATGGTATACAAATTATAAATGACAATGCCAGTGCATTTTGGTGCATTTGTTATCTGTTTTACTTTTTAGACACATATTTGAGCTAAATCATGAAATTGATTTCCGCTTTATAATTTTGCTAGCTGTAATGGAATTAACCGGCAGAATGAAGTGTTACCAAAATTGTAGTAAGCATAATAAACAAAAGGAATGTATTTAAGTAAAGGAATGCGATAGGGTTGTATCCTTTCCGCACTGCTTTGATAACGTAAACATATACAGGAAACATTTTTCGACTTGCACAGAGAATAAAAAGATATCAGAAATATTTTGAAACGCTAAAAATACTTTACGATATTCTAACTACTATCATGTTACACAAAAGAATGGAGGTTCTAGTGGAATAAACTTTAAAATATTGTACTTTTACTGTGTTCGTCACATTTATGTTCTTATGAGATGATTCCTTGATGATTAACCTGGTGCTAAATCGAAATACTGTTGTTGATGGAAGGGATATTGTGCAGACTGTATCTGATAAGTACGTAGGACAAGAAACTCGGTTTGGCAGAGATAACGAGACATGTGAGTTCCCACGTCGCATAGGATTAGCCTGAGCAGAGTTTGGTAAATTAAAATATTAGTCCATTCGTCAGAGATTTGAATACTAAAAATTATACAAAAAAGCTGAATTTTGCCGAAAATATCAATTTTCGGATCCCAAAAAAAGATGCAAAAAAGTTTACCACTTTAACCAACGGGTTTCCTCCAAAAACCCCGCTCGTAGGGGGGGGGGGGGGGTAAAAACGTAAAAATATCGATTTACCAAGAATCTGTACGTCGTAGAAAAAAATATTTTAAAAATTGTAGTTGATCTAATTTTAAACAAAAACCTTTATTAGAATATTTTGTGTAGAATAAACCGTTTTCTAAGAAACAACGCTTGAAGCAAACGGTTGATTTTAAATATCAGTTCTGCGGGCGAAATCAATGCTAAATAAAATTTGTATCAACTCGACAGTAAGAAATCGATATCTTTTGATGAGCGTGTCCTATTGACAAAACTTAAAATGCGTTTTAAAGGTAAAGAGTGCAGCTTTCGTATGTAATTTTTGTATTATGTCACAAATAAAGTCAGTTTCTATAAATCTATTCAATAAATAAACTTTACGCGATTTTTGCCATTTTTACGATTCTCGTGAGATCAATAAAATTTATTATTTTCTAAAAGTCTAAATTGACATTGGCATTTTTGTCTCTGAGTACCTATATGTTTTTAAATCAGACCTACCCATATGCCTCAAAAGCAAAAATTAACATACAAAAAAGGTAGTGAGTAAGATTAGCGTAACTCAGAGGGCTATGGAGCGCTAGATGTTGGGTGTCTCTCTGAGAGACCGAATCCCACACGAAGAATATCGTCGTAGAACAACAACAACAGACGCCATCAAAGAAATCGCACCTCTAAAATGGAATTGGGCAGGACACGTCGCCAGATTATCAGACAACCGATGGACAAAACGTATTTTAGAGTGGAGATCAAGGCAAGAAGCAATACGGAGCAGGGGACGCCCACCAACTAGACTGACTGACGATCTAAAGCGTGTTAGCAATGACTGGACTGCAAGCCGCACAAGAGAAAGATAGATAGAAAGAACTGAGAGATGCCTGCAGCATTGGACGTATACAGGTCGATCATGATGATGACTTTAGTAGTCATTGTAGTTTACATTTAATATACAATCCATTTTTTAAATAAAAATTTACTACAATCTTTAAATATTCAACGTTTGCTTTTCTGAGAGTATCGGTCAGTTTGTTATAGTTTTTATTGTTGAACGTTTTTGTACCTAACTTAGAAACCAGCTGAAAATTTGCTAGCTGCTTGTCGTCGTATGCTCAATCATCCGCTGACGAATAAACCCTTGACTAATTCGTTGACCTTAAACCCAAACTTCCAATAATAATGAGGCTAATGAGAAGATATCCTTCTTAATTGATTTAGAATCAAATTAGATCCATTCTGACCAAAACCATACCAAGCAACACACAGGAAATACAACAACAATGTGAATACAACCATTTTTATGTGAAAGATAAGCAAACGAGTCTGTGACAACAAGCATAGAATACAATGGAAAGATGCATCTAGTAATATGTTTTCTCCCAACGCCACCTGTTAGCGCATTAACAAACTATACGTTGTTTGCTTATGACAAACCTGCCAAATTCAGACGAAATATTAAATTATTAATAAAATGTAAATAAATATGATTTGATAGTAAATTTATATATTATATAAACTAAATAAGATCTTTAAAAATAATAATTGTATTTATATGAAATTATTTTAAAACCAGATTAATTGGATGACATTTATGACTTTTAAATTTTGACAATCATTACGAATCGAATCTTTCATTGATATTCTTTTAATTTTTCACTTCTCATTTAATGTCTGTACTTTTTAGTTATATTTCATGCAGTTTTTAGTTCAAACCTACTTAGAATAAATATATGATCACTAGAAACGAATTGATCGAAACTAGTAAATCGCTATGAAGAACTGGTATATGTGACGCTACCCGTGATGCCTTCACCTCGTGGCGCTCGTCTCAGTATTGTACTATAGAGAAAAAAGTAATACAGCGGCAGTATCGAAGCTTTGTTCTTATAAGTTTCAGTAGGCTTGCTTTTAAAAACTGTCTGTTACGAAGAATTTGTCGAGTGTGGTGTTCAGAACACATTATCATTACTGTCATGCGAGGATAACTTTGATTTTGATTTAGTTTTCCGGCTTAATTAAATTTACCAGTACTTTCTTGGCATCCGACGACTTACAATGCTAAATTATTTTTATTCTTATCATGATCTTTTTTACTTTGTGTTTATTCTATAGGTTCAGGAACGACCTAATCAAAAAAAAATGGAACGTGATATGCGGTCAGCGGCTTCATTGTCAATACTGTCAGTAAATTCTTTTGTTGTAATATAAATAAGTTAATCTCATTTATTGCTGAGTTCTTCTTCTTCTTCAAGTGCCCTCTCCGCTACGGAGTTTGTCAATCATCATTACTATCCTTATCTTTGAAGCTGTTGCTCTAAATAATTGGTTAGATGTGCACTGGAACCAGTCTCTTAAATTGCGTAGCCAAGATATACGTCGTCTCCCCACGCTTCGTTTACCCTGAATCTTTCCTTGGATAATTAACTGGAGCAATCGGTATTTTTCCCTCTCATCACATGACCAAAATATTCCAACTTTCTTCTCTTGATGGTGATCAACAGCTCTCGTTCTTTGTTCATTCTTCGAAGAACTTTACCATTTGTTACTTTGTCTGTCCAAGGTATTTTCAAAATTCTTCTGTATATCCACATTTCGAAGGATAGTTTATCAATATTGCTCTTGTTTAAAGTCCAAGTCTCTAGTCCGTACAGCAGTATCGAGAAGATGTAGCATCTAACCAATCTCATTTTCAGGTTTAAGTTAATGTCATCATGACTTCCCAGAATGTCCTTTATATTAACAAAAGAAGCTCGAGCCTTTCCAATTCTAGTTTTTATTTCTTCTGTGATGTCATTGTTCTTATTAACGCCTGTTCCTAAATATTTATATTAGTGCACCCGTTCGATTTCGTTATTGTGAATGTACAGGTTTGCATTCAATCTTTGTTTTTTTGAAATAATCATGAATTTCGTCTTCTTGACGTTCATTGTTAACCGTTTCTCTTCACTAGCTGTGACTACCTTGTTTAAAATGGCTTGCAGGTCTTCTACTGTCTCCGCCATTAAAACCGTATCATCTGCGTATCTAATATTATTAATTGGTTGGCCGTTAACTTTTATCCCAATCTCTTCTTCCTCCAATGCTTTCTTCATAATTTCTTCCGAATAGAGATTAAATAGCATTGGTGACAGCACACATCACATCCTTGTCTAACTCCTTTTTTGCCTCTTGATTTCAGTAATATTCCCAATGTTTAAACTACATGCATTGAAAAGTATACACATCTCACGTACTTTTTGCCTCGTAACTAGATTATTGACCGACATATTTGTGCAAGCGATGTGTATTGGTTTTTTACAGCCATCACACTGGAGCTTTTAAAATAAAGGAACGATTTTAAAAGACTCTTGTTAAGACCAGGTTTAATTTACGAAATTGTGCCAATTCAAACAATTGGTTAGTTACAAGCCCTGTAGGAAGAAAGAGAGAAAGATAAAAAAACCTGGTGCAGACGCTTAAGCAAAGCATGTCTGTAAAGAGGATTAATATTATTGGTATGACCTAAGATAAAAACTTATGACAAAATGCCATAAGGAAGACGACCCTGCTTAGGAATAACTTCGAAGAGAATGATAACGATGAATTATATTTTTCTTTATATTTTTTAAATCTAAATTTCGTTTTCCGTATATATCAAGTTTCCAACGAATAATACCAGTGTGATGTAATATATATACAATAGATATTTAGACAATTAAAAGGTTTACGTGAACAAAGACAACAAAACAAAAACTTTTTGGTGGAAAACCCTTAAAATCCGTTTTCCCTCGAATAAGTAAAACGTAATAACCCATCAGATGAAAATTGAAACGCCGGCGGGCACTTTTTTAAATCCTGCTTTTAAAGTTTCATCATTTTTGCATACTTAATGCAGACCTAATCATCTACATAGCCTTCGGCAAGATTTTAAAAGAAAATAAACCTCTCAGTTGTTATTAAATTAAAAGTGTCTTTACAAAAACATCAATTTGTTTGTTTCAAAAGCCAAAAAAAGGTGGGCGATTAATTTTTTACTATAGGCCTTTAAAATCTTTTTAACAGAATATACCTTTCGAGAAATAATCTTTGTTGAATGAGAAAATAGCATTTCGTTTTTTATATATTAAACTTAAGCTTATGTTATATTTGTAAACTCATTGAAAGTGCTAAGACTCTAATCTTAAGACACTTCTTCATTAGTAAAAAATGCATACCTTACAACTCTATGCAGAGAATAACCAGCAAAATCTTCCAAATGCGAACCTTTTCCAAAAATACTTAAATCACAAGTTTTGTAACCTAACTTGTCCAAAAGGGATATTGAAGGTTTAAAAAGGGGAACTTCAGGTGCAAATATGTTCACCTTGTAAACCGGCGCTCAGGTGTTTTGAAGAACACAACGGTGAGCTTTTTAACGTAGGTCTATAGAACTAGGATGGCGTATATTTAGATAAAAAATTGGAAATTTAAACGTACCAATAGAAATGACAGAATTTGGTAATAAAGAGAGGAGAAAAATAAAGGGCGCCACTTTATCATTTTTTAAGAGATCAGGAAAACTCGACACAAAAGAATAACAAATATGCTAAGCTTTTCTAATAAACCAAAATGCATACGTAATTAAAAGGA